>NC_048221.1:135523487-135545841 GCF_002007445.2 Ailuropoda melanoleuca | reverse complement strand
GATGGAAAGAGAATCCCAAGCAGACTCCCCACCGAGCACAGAGCCTGACCTGACGCTCCAAGGCCAGGGATACATCTCGATTTTTCCTGCAAAAAGTTCTGTGACCCTGGATGCTAGGTTTCCAGCTTATCATGTAGGTAGGGTCACTGGGGTGAAACTCTATTTTAGAAGATCTGACTTTAAATAGTTTTCCTTTTCCTTTCACTGCTTCAGGAAGTCCCACTCTGAGTCAATGTCAAATGGGGTTGGTTTTCAGCTTGAATTTTCCCGTAAAAGGTGGTGGAATTGATGATTCATAAATCCCATCCTGACCTTATTTATCTCATGTGCAAGCTGCAGCAGGTGAGCTGCGCTGAAGCAGGGGGTTATTACAGAGAAGCAAGTGTGGAAAGGAAAAAGTGTGCCTGTGAAAGGTCTCAGGCCAAAGCGGATTTCAAATTGCTCATGAACCCATGCGGGCTGTACAAACACACCGAATGAAATGACGGACAGGCATCTAAAAATCAGACAGAATGTGTGACATTACTAATAGGTGTACTTATGCACATGACATTGGTAGAACCAGAGAAAACGTGTGATTGCATTGGCTGGATTCAGCTATTACTTGATTTACAAACATTGTAGGGGGAAAAAAGGAAAATATTATGTCTGCTGCATAGCAAAGATCTCAGAGTCTTACAGACGTGTGTTTTATGCTTTTCTTAAGGAAATCATTCCTTTATGTCATTTTTGTTGTTGTTGTTCAAAGACACATCATGATGCCATATAGGAGGGAATGATGGGTCTGATGTTGGAGACCTAGGTACTAATTCTACCACCGACGCTGTATAGGGACACATAACAAACGGGTACTCTTTCAGGCCAAACTTCCTTCAACTATCAAAAAGAGTCAAATATTGGTATTGGATTTTTTTTTTTTTAGGAAGAAATGAGGTACTCATTTACTCTATTTACGAATACCATACAAATACCTAAAACGGTCCATGCTCACTCAAACACCTAAATTGTAAGATTTCCACCAGTGTTCTGGAACAGTCTTCAATCAAGAGAAATAAAGGCCATCTGTGATTCTGCCTGATTCTGGAGGAGGTGGTCACATCCCTTGTCTTTTTCAGGAAATGCATTTTTGAAAATTTATTCTGAGGCAATGTTTCTATTTTTTAAGTGTTTATAAATTTGGAAAGAAAGTTGACTTGAATCCATTCTTCTGCACACAATGCTAAAAATTGTGTTGTCTGTTATGTAAAACGTTGGTTATCGTACTGACAGTACTCTCTAGGAGACAATTCTTAGATGATCTTAGTAAGGGAAAGCAATCACCACTGCTCTTCGCATTCTTTAATAAATCAATTACAACTGGATTACAATAATCGACAAGTCTAAACTTATTAATGGCAAACACTGAATGAAATTCACAGAACATGTAGGTTGTGATGAATCTTTTGCTAAGATTCTGGAAGCCTGTAGGTGAACTCAGGGCAAATATCCATGATCGACCTCTACGAAAAGCAGATAGGTTCTCAAGATCTGCTGGCATTCATCTGATCCATTATATTTGCTTTCAAACACTTTAAAATGACAAAGATAATTCCAAAATTTCTACTCCTTTAGATTAGAGTTGGTCTGCTTCCATTAAATGCAAATACACCTTCAACATTTATCTTTATCACCTGATTTTTCCTCCCAAATTACCAAAGAAAGAAGGCTCTGTAAAAAGCAGTGGTGTCAGAAAGCAAGGAGCTGAGTGCAAATATGTGATAACAGCACGACGCCATCCGCAGTGGAACCCCCTCAGCAAATAATCAGAACTAGAAAGCACGGCCCGCTAATTCACAACGTTTCCTGTAATTAATGTACTCGACTGTTTTAGTCACTGGTTTCACATGCCCTGAATATTTTCCAGAGTTCGCTACCATCATGTCACTAAAAAAGAGAAAGAATAAAGATAGGTAGGAAAGGTACAATGGAAATAGGGTTAAACGAAATTTAAATTGGGCTGCCTTATTTAGGGGGCAACAAAGTTCACTCAATCATTCACAATATCATCTCAAATGTACTTCGTCAATGGGCTTTCTCTCATTTAATCTTCATGATATTGCCTGTGATAGAGGAGCCTTTACACAGAAGAAGAAACCAAGTCCCAGGAGCGAGAAAAGTTTGGGTTGAAGTCACCCAGGTAGACCCTAGACGTAAATGTGTTTTCAGGTTCCAAGTCCAAGTTCTGGCCAAGTTACTTCGATGGTGGGCTGTGCTTCCAGGGCTGTGCTAGTTCCTTGGGATTTGTCCACGTTCTCTGGTTCAGTAGGATGCAGGGATAAAAGCCAAACATTTGACTGAAGACCTGAGCTGGTACGTGAACCCAGAATGGATGAACGCACTCAAGGAAGACAGGAAATTCTAATTTTTGAGCATGACTCTCAGTCTGACATCGTGCCCCGTTCAGGCAATGCTGCAAGGCGAGTTGTTTCCATTTCCCAGATGCAGAATTTGAAACCCAGAAGTTTTGTCTGAGTTGTGCATTTTTTTCTCAGACCAACCAAATGGGACAGATGGAATCCAAACACAGATGTCAGCTTCCCAAATCATCACTGTTGTCTGCAGCCTTGGGCTCTCTCACCTCACAGGGCCCTGAGGCCCTAGCCTGGATTTGATTTCAAAATTGATACTTCCACAGGCCAGCTCTCTCTCTCTCTCTCTCTCTCTCTCTCTCACACACACACACACACACATGCACGTGTGTGCGTGCATGTGGAAATGTACAAAACATTAAATATTAGCAAACTGCCCTTGGATATGATTCTTAACCTCTCTGCCATGAAGTTTCATCACTTACAAAACAGGGATAATTATGCCGACTTTGGAGCATTTTCTTGCTCAGAATAAATTAAATGTCACTTGCTTAGCACACATCTGGAAAACAGCAAGACTCATAAATGTTTATTTCTTTCCTTCCTTCCTGAAATCTGCAGAAGAGGGGCTGCATTTTTCTTCACAGAGTCACCTAGTGCTGAGACCTGCATGTTACAGAAAGACTGCATTGAATCACTGCAGAATAGACTTGAATTCACTGCACTTCAAGCTAATTCTGTTCTAGGTGGATTAGTCCGATTCTTCAATAATTCCACTAATAATACAACTATAGTAACAATGACAATGTGCACCATTTTTATAGCATGTGATAATCACAGTAACACCAGCAGGTGAACAAATGTTATTATCATTTTCCTATTTCTTAGATGATCCTGACTCCAGGAGGCTAGGTAAATTATCCCAAGTCACAAGGCATGAGGTCTGGACCCAGACCAACGTCCTCGAATCCCAGGTTCGCCCTCCCTGCTGGTGTGCGACATAGCACAGCACACACATCAAACCTAAGGGGACATGTGGCCATAAAAACAACAGCAACAAAAAAAACTAAGTGAGCAAGATCTTAACCTTGAGAAAACTATAAAGCAAGGGTCTTGCTGTAGGGCAGATGTTACCACCAAACATCATGGGATACTATCACATCTGGAAAGCCGTGGAAGGTGCATGAGTTGTGAATGGAAATCGACCACTGGCTGGGACAAGACATCTTCAGGGCCTCTGCCTTCTGGGGAAGGAAGTGTGTTCCGAGGCCAGAGAGAAGAGCCATTGTCAGCAGCAGAAGCCATCGTTACTTCTGTTTAGAATGAAACAAAAATGACATCTGTCAAGGCCATTATTCTTCTGGACATGGTTTGAATGAACACTATCTGATAAGGATGCGTTTGTGACACTTCAGAGAGTAAGATACCCCAAGTCCCAAAAGAGACAGTTTGAGAGCTATGTGGTGGCTCAGAAGTCAGGCACAGAAAGGGAAATAAGACATAGGACTTGAAATGGAAAGGAAATCCCAACTTCCATTTCAAGCTGTGCCCCTTCACCCCCAGAGCTCGGTTTCTGCAACTGTAAAATGGGTCTCTTAGAAAGATGAGTCAATGCATATAAAAGCAAGAGGAAGTGCCTCATAAATATAGAACCATTTTTTAAATTTTTATTTGTTTAATAATGAAAAAAGATAAGCAGGACTTGTCCACCTATCAGTGTGACAGAAATGGACCTGAACTCAGGATTCTATGTTTCAGCTCAGCGTTCATTCCTAGACACAATATTGCCCCAACAACTCAACCAGCATTGCCCACAGCCCTGGGATTGGTACTGGGATGGAAAGAAAATCAGTAAGACAGACGCCTCCTCTGTCCTGGGCAGCACCTGGGACTCATCTCCATAACACACCACATGGTCTCTTTTTCTGCTTTTTGCCCGGAATTTGATAGACTGTATGCACCTCAAAGGAATATACTGTGTTCTCTCTACTTATCTACATATCGTCAGAACATACCGGAGAGTCTGTCCTCTCAAAATGTAGAATGAATGGTCCCTACACTCCAAAGGCTCCCCCTTGGGTTAAGGGACCAGACTCATGGATGCTGGGAGAGAGACAAACCATACATCAGAGAACCACAGAGGGGAAGTTCATCCTTGCTCTGCAGAAAGATTGACAGTGTTAATAGCATTAGGTGAAAACTGTAGGAGCAGCGAAGGGATGGAGTAAGTGTCTAGAACATCATGTGGCATTGGAAAGGGGTTGTCGCCTACTTGGGGATGGGACACGCTGCACTTATGCTCACACCTACATCCTCTGGACACCGGTCCAGGCACTGAACACAGCCTTGACCCAAGCAAGTTGCCACTGAAGGTGAGGCCATGTTTTCACCCACGTCTCCTTCCCAGCTTCATTTTGGTGCCACTCCCAACTCCTCTGACTTTCCAGAATATGTGTTTGCTGTTTTACTCCTTCCTACATGTTGCTTTCTCTACATGCAGAGCTATTTCTCAACAGACACCTACCCTTCCCCAGCACATACCCACGCGTTCAAATTCATCCTTAAAACTGTACTCACGGGCGCCTGGGCGGCTCAGTCAGTTAAGCGTCTGACTCTTGATTTCAGCTCAGGTCATGATCTCAGGGTCCTGAGATCGAGCCCCGTGTTAGGCTCTACACTCAGCGGGAAGTCTGATTGAGATTCTCTCTCTCCCTCTCCTTTTGCCTTTCCCCCTTCCTCTCTCTCTCTCTCTCAAATAAACAAATAAATCTTTAAGAAAAATGGCACTCACCCACCCGTCTTTGGCTGTCCCCTGCTCAATCCTTCTAGAGATATTGCTTCTTTGACTTGAAGTTATATCTACTGTTCCATAGGTCACACAGATTCAAAATTATTTCTTCTGATATCTGCTCTCGCGACTAGTCCATGAGAATGGAGTCACTGCCTTCCACCCAAATACGTTCACTGAGCAGAAGAGCGAGGACCTAGCATCTGTTTGGTCAGTGGGTGTTAATTAGGGAAATGCATAACAGAACTGATTGCTTGCTGCTTCAACCCTCACCTGCTGGTGGCTGGTACGTGAGGTGTGCTGGCATGGACAAGTCGCCCAAGACCGCAGGCTTAGAAATGCAACTACAGCATTTATATAGGCCTTGGGTGCATATTAAAGGTTTAAATTTACTTTCATTTCAATCAGCAGTCCTAGCTCTGATTCTCTAGTCTCATAACTAGAACAATCCTTTTCACAGACACCTTAGTAGGGGATTTGGTAGTGGAGGCTTTGATAATTTCCCACCTGCTAATGGGAGAACAACCGCAGTCCTAGGATATCCAGGGCTGTGGGCACTGAATGGTAATTCTCTGGTTGTGGCTTCTAAGAGTGTATTTGCTCAGCTGTTAGTGGACCCAGCAGCTGGGAATGGGCTCCCCAGCTAGCTGTAAGAAAACTACCAGGGACTCATTTATTTACTATTAAACTGTAAGCACTTGGCAGGGCATCTGGTCCCACTTTCCTAGGTTATGGTTGGGGACTCCTGAGACATGGTTGTGAGGAGAGCAGCTGGAATATTTAAAATGTCAAATAGGAAATTCAGAACTTTTAGGATCTCAGCATAGCTTTCTCGTGAGAGGGGACATTGGGTAGAATTAGAATGCATTTGAAATCTCTGAGGTTCCCTAGCTTGTACTTAACCTTGAACTTACACTTGTCACGGTTCTGTTTGCTTTTACAGGCTAAGATTTCTTGGGTTGGAGATGACCATGGGGTCTCAGAAGGGATTTTGTGGGTGACCGATGTCTACACAATACAACATTTGAGTGTGCATGGAGACTACCTGGGTTAGTGGGAGAAAAGATAGATCTGGGGTTGACAGGTCTAGATTTTAATCTTGATCTTGTCACCTAGTGCCATGACATTGGGAAAATTTCTGAAATTCCATGAAACTTAAGTTTCTCTTCTGTAAAATGGGGTGATGTTATCTACATCAGGGAACGGTAAGGATGAGTGATGCTTGATAGCTTCTTGTTTGACCTACAGTAGCCAACGAGAGAAATACTTGAAAACATGCCAGAGGTTTGATCGACTCTGCCTGGTGCCATAAGAATTTATTATTTTTTTCTTTCTAATTTCATCCCACCCACATATTTTGTTAAAAGTTTGCATGTTTCTTGGGCAGTTCAACTGAGTATACAGATTGTATCCTCATTTTTCTTGTCTGCACATTCTTGTAGGATATCCACATGATGTCCAACAATATATAGATAAGGATGCACTGGGAAGGATAGGAAAACCTACCAGAAGGAAAGCCCAATAAAGGTGACGGCACAAATTCAGGTCAGATTTGATGGTGGCATAAACAGAGAACATGGCAGAGACCGAGAACATTTGGATGGAAAACAACAACAACAACAGTCGTCCTTTATAAAATCTTGTCTGTGTGCTAGGAACTGTGCTAAGTGCTTTGCAGACATACTTTCACATGATTTCCAGAAGAACTCTCTCCTTCACTAGATGAGGAAATTGAGATATCCGTTTCTCGCCTGAGGGCACACAGGTAATAAGAATCAGAACTAGGGTGTGAACTGAAGTATGTCTGTTTCTGAAGTCCTAGCTGTGAAGCAGAACTCGGCGCTCTGCCCGATTCTATAAGCAAATGGGAGAGTCATAGGGGTTACCAGATGCAGCTTGTGTGCCCACCCATCTCCACTCAAGCTTGCCACCCCTGGTCCTTGAGTGCACACCATTCTGTGGATACATCAGCCCTTAGATATCTTCTGTGGTTTTAAAGTCCATCTGCTACCTACCCTTCACTGTCTAACAAAGCTGAGCATCTCAGTCTTCCCCAGGGGAAAGAGCCATTGAGCTTACAAGATGGAAGCTGTCATAACTCAAGCCCTCCATCTGATCTGCTTGGACCATGGAGGCTTGGCTGGCCAGTGGCTGCCAAGGGGTCCAGTAGAATGTGAGAGTTGAGAGAGAGAGCAAGGTGATGTATTTCAGAGGAGATGCAGAAGGGATGGCAGATTGACCAAGAGCTCATGGGAACAGTACCATTTCTGCATTCTTGAATACATGGTCTGAAGACCTAAGGTAAGGAAGTCTCTTCTATTGCTTGAATGTCATTTTCCTTATTAATAACTTGAGGGGTGCAGACTCTAATCTCTAATGCCACTTCTGCTCTGTGACCACCTAGATTTTGCAACATGTAACATTAACCCTGACTTATTCTGGTCCCCGTCATACAAATGCTCCCAGGCAAGAGCTCTACCACCAGTCCCAGAGATAATTTACGTGTGTCCGTTCCAGAACCCTGGCCCAGTGAGGCCCTCACTTTCCTTCAGAGTCATCTGACTTGATGGCGGTAAATAAAGCATGAGTGTTAGTATATTTCACCACACTGGACATCTGTGAAAATTTAGAAATCTCTTCAAAATTTGCCAGAGCCATGCTGAATGACTTAAGAGAATATTTGATTCCTGAGAACAGTCTTCTTTCCAAGTTTTAGACAACAGTGTTCCCCAAGGTCACATAGGAAAAAGTGGAGGATTTTACAGTAAAGTTTAAATGATGCTTAATCCTCTTGAAAGCATCGATTGTACAGAGAGTGGAGGAGGCAAAATAAGATTTATTCAACATTTCCTGTTTGCCAGTCACTTGTGCTAAAAGCTGTAGCTACTTTTCAATGAGTCCTTGGACACTCCTAGGGAACAGACATTGTTTTTATGGTATAGATGAGGAACTCAGAGACTCAGAAAGGTGGGGCCCCTTTCCAAGGCAGTAAATAGCAAGGCAGGTGGCTCAATCCTAATCTTACCTGATTTTTGAAATCAGTACATTTCCCAGCAGCCTCACAATTGCACCAGACGCAGGGACCATATCCCTTTCTAAAAACCTTCCCAGAGATCTCCAAGAGTAGGGTGCGTGCATTATGGTTTGTTACTAACAGACGTGCTATTGTCAGTGGTCCTCAGTTTGTTGGTCTGTAAAATGGTGGACAAAGGTAGATTGTTGCTCTACCTACGTCCTAGGAATGACATGAAGGTCAAATTATATAATGTTAACAAAAGCTCCTGAAGCCCAAGGTGCTATCGGAAGGTAGGTGTTATTAAGACAGCTATAATCTCTTATGACAAGGTCCTCCATGGGCTGGTACAGAGTAGATGCTTGACAAGCCATGGCTAACTGATCATGGATGGAAAGGAGTGTGTCTTCTCAAACGAAACACCAGGTGCTTTAAGATTTAAGAAGATAAAGATGGGGGTCACGGAGAGCTAGGGGGAAAGGTTCTGGGGAAAATACAGTCAACTTCTGAGCTACAGGCTTTGCTGTCAGAGGCCTCTATTGCAATACTGGACATGACCTGTGATAATGGGGAAGCTTGTCTCATTCCTGATTCCAGAAGGAACACTTCACATTTTCCAGTGTGATTTTTCAAATTTGCAAATTTCTTGTCTTCATTGCCTGAGATTAAGAAAATTTCTTTCTAACAAAATATATATATGGATATTCAGGAATGAACTTCAAATTTTAATAAAAAAGGGTGTTTTCTGTATGTTGAAATGGTCATATTAATTTGTTGTTGTTAATATAAGAAATTATACTATTTTTTAATGGTGTCTTGGATCAAATGCTACCGGGTGGTAGGAACTACTGGGGAGTTTTCCTGTTTTTTCTATTCTGCAGAAGCATTTGCTTAAAATGGGTGTTATTTCTTTTTCAAAGGTAACTTTAGAATTTACCTATGAGTCATCAGGATTTGGAGTTTTCTTTGTGAGGTTTTTAACTATATATTTAATCTCTTTAAAAGTTATGGCTGTTCAGATTTATGTTTTCTTCCTAACGTCAGAGTTAGCAATTTATTTAGGTATTGGTTCATTTTTTCTCAGTTGTCAAGGTTTTTCAAAATACCTCTAGATACGCTTTTTCAAATCCTGTAGCGTCTGTTACACAGCCCCCTCTTTCTTCCCGATATTGAAATTTGCTTCCTCTGTTCTTGGTCAGTCTTTCTGGAGATTTCTCCATTTATTAGTGCTTTCAAAGAACAAACTCTTGGCTTTATTGATCTCTCTATTGTATATTTGTTTAATTTATCATTAATCTCCTCATCTTTTTATTGTTCCCTTTCTTCTACTTTCTTTGGGCTTAACTTGTTAGGCTTTTGTTTGTTTGTTTTTGCTGTGTCATGAGACAGATATTTAGAAAATATTTATTTTCCAGTCTTTGCTTTTTTCCAATGTACTTATTTAAGGATAAATTTCTACATAGCTTTAGCACATCTCACTATTTTACTGTGCCATTTTTGTTTTAAAGATTTATATATTTATTTTAGAGAGAGAGAGCACAGGATGGGGAGGGGCAGAGGGAGAGGGAGAAAGAATCGGGAGTAGACTCCCCACTGAGCACGGAGCCTGACATGGGGCTGGATCTCACCACCCTGACACCATTACCTGAGCCAAAACCAAGAGTTGGACGCTCAACCAACTGAGCCAGCCAGGGGCCCCACGCTATGCCATTTTTTATTACCATTTTATTCAAAACCTTTTTTTTAATTTTATTTTTTTTAATGATTTTTTATTATATTATGTTAGTCACCATACAGTACATCCCCGGTTTCCGATGTAAAGTTCGATGATTTCATTAGTTGCGTATAACACCCAGTGCACCATGCAATACGTGCCCTCCTTACCACCCATCACCAGTCTATCCCATTCCCCCACCCTCCTCCCCTCTGAAGCCCTCAGTTTGTTTCTCATAGTCCATAGTCTCTCATGCAAAACGTTTTTATGTACATTACAGTTTCTTCTTTGCCCCAAGGGCTCTCACAGCACATGCCCTAATTTCTTAACATATGTGAGTTTTTGATTATCTCCTTGTCATGGCTACCTTACCTGCACTCTGGCCAAAGTGCATTCACTGAATCCTTTTTGGTCTTTCTCACTTCTCAAAGTTTGCTTTTATAGCCCAGACTATGGTCAGTTTTTAAAAATGGGGCACGTGGCTGGCTCGGTCAGTAGACCACGCGACTCTTGATCTTGGGGTTATGAGTCTGGGGCCCATGCTAGGTGTAGAACTTACCTAAAAAAAAAATCCCAAGAGGACTAAGAAAGAATGTTTATTCTCCATTTTAATTTTTTAAAAAATTAATACATAATTTATATATATTTATGTAAGATTTATTTTATGAAATTTTTATGAAAATTTATATTTCATATATATACATATATTGACCCAACTAATACGTATACATAGTTGATCCAATTAATATGTATGTCAAATTTATTAGCATAAACTTATTCATGGTATTTTCTTTTATCCTTTTAATAGATGAAGACTGTAGTAATGGTATCTTCCTCATTTCTGATGTTTGTCATTTGTGTCTTCTCTCTTTTTATCCTCATTAGTCTGGGTAGAAGTTAATCAATTTTATTAACCATCTCAATACACCTATTTTCATTAATTCTATAGAAAAATAGGGAAATTCTCAGTCATTATCGTCTTAAATATTTATATTTTTTAAAGAAAGATTTTATTTATTTATTTTAGAGAGAGCGTGTGCATGCACATTCATGCACAAGCTGGGGGAGAGGCAGAGGGAGAGGGAGAAGGAGAGAATCTCATGCAGACTGCTGTGCTGAGTGCAGAGCCTGAGGTGGGGCTCGATCTCATGACCCTGAGATCATGCCCTGAGCCAAAATCAAGAGTCAAACACGTAACCAACTGAGCCATGCAGGTGCCCCTCAAATACTTCTTCTGTAACTTTCTTCTCCTTCTGGCATTCCCGCTGTGCGTATGTTACACCTTTCCTAGTTATCCCACGTTTCCTGGATATCTTGTCCTGTTTATTTTTGGTCTTTGTTCTCTTTGGCTTTTGGTTTTCAAGGATTCTATTTATATATCCTCTAGCTCAGAGATTCTTTCTTCAGTCATGTCCAGTCTACTAACAAGCCATCAAAGGCAGTCTTCACTTCTGTTACAGTGTGTTTTTTTTTATTTCTAGCATTTCTTTTTGGCTCTTTCTTAGGATTCCCACCTCTCCACTTACTTTGCCCATCTGTTCTTGCATGCTGCCTACTTTATCATTGGACTGCTTTTCATGTTAATCATAATTTTGCTTTTTTTAAAAAATTCCCAATCTGATAATCCCAACATCCTTGCCATGTCTAGTTCTGTTGCTTGTTCTGTCTCTTCAAACTGTGGAGTTGTTTTTTGTTTTTGTTTTTGCCTTTTGATATACCTTATAATTCCTTCCTTGATAGCTGGGCAAAAATGTACTGGGTAAAGGGTATTGTTATAAATAGACCATTAGAAATGTGGTGAGGTGTGTGGGGAGAGGGACCATTCCAGAATCCTACAGTTATGTCTCAAACTTTCAGTGAGCCTGTGCGTCTGCACTGTGACTGTCTCAAGAGTTTCTCAGCTTTTTCTCTCTTTAAGTGGGACGAGATGGCTAGAGTGAGCTGTAGTTGGGTATTTCCTCCCCCCTCCAGGTCCGTTAGGCTCTGATAATGTCCCAGCAGGTTAGGCATTGGTCAACCAGTTTTCCTTAAGGGCAGGCCTTGTTAAGAAGAACACAGCACAATGGTGTATTTCAAAATGCTTCCTTTTCTTCTCTCCCTTCCAGAAGCACCAGGGGATTTTTCTCTAATAGTTCCAGTAATAGCAATATATCATTTGCCACTACTGTAATACTTGACTAGATGGGAACCTGGTCAACTCCCTGGAGATAAATCTCACAATATATTGAAGGTCCTCCTATGACTGGGTCCCCTTGGAGTTTTTAACTCTCAGATTTGTCCTCCAGCATTTGTAAATTACAGTTCAGTTTTCCTCCGCTGGAACTTGTTCCTCTGGTGGTTTCCACTTGGGAGTCTCTTCCAATGATGCCTGTATTCACCTGTCTGTCTCTCTAATCTTGGGGGCAATGGTTTGCCATTTGTTTTCCCCTCTTTTACAGATCCATGGAGAGTTGTTCTTCAATCTGTTCAACTTTTTGCTGTTGTTAGAATGGAGGGATGGCTTCCTACCTCCTTACATGCAGAACCAATGATAGCTTAAAAAAATAACTTTCTATATGATTGATACGTGTAAATACTAATAACTAGCATGTATAGCATTTTCATGTGTCAGACAGCAAGCACTTTTTACATATTTACATACTTAATCTTCACAATAATCTTGGGAAATAGGTACTATTATGAGCCACATTTTACAAATGAGAGAAAAGGAAGCATGGATAGATTTAGTATTTTACTCATGGGCATGCAGCTAGTCAATGATTGTGATAAGATTTGGGTCTAGTGTGGTATCTAGTGATAGTCTTGAGCTCACCCTCATACTCCACATGCCTTGTGGTTCTGTGCTTTATGGCCAACTAAAGACTTCTCAGGGAAAAGAAAGAAACCTAACATGTAGATATTGGTATGTGTAAATCTCCTTGTAAATTATGTTTCGCAACTATAGTAAATACTAAAAATAAAGACCTCTAGACTTGGTGATGAAGAATGCATCAGATCCTTCCTGCTTACTTACATGTTGGCACCTCAAACATATAAGGTAATTATCTGATCAATAGACAAATGCTTTTTTAAAAATTGAACTTAATGTGCTTTAATATTCTATGTGCATGAATTTTAGAGCAATGCAATACATGGCAAAAGCAATGCTTTTTAAACTTAGAATTATTTCCTAGACTACGGTAGAAACAGTTGCATTTTCTCACCCTGCTCCACTTAGATCTTACTAATTTATTTCCATTTCAGGTTATAAAAGTCATTTTGTATTACAGAAGAGCTCTATCTGCTGAAATCCTACTTATCCTTCAGCATCCATCTAAGAGGTATCTCCAGAGAAGAGTCTCTGCCCTCCATTACTCACCCTCTTAGGAAGAAAGAAGTGCCCCTTACTATATTTCAGTAAACTTGACATATGCCACTACTAAATCCAGTATCTTGTAATTGACCTCCGTTTAAGGATCTTTTAAAAGAGGGGAAGTGGCATGGTTTTTGGTATTCCCAATGCTTTTATAATGAGTCATGTATGAAATACGGTTGGATGTTGCCCAAATACAGAGTGCATCGGGGCTTACTGGAAAAGCAAAGAAGGTAAGGAGCAAGTTGAAAACAAGCTAAAAGGATTGTGGCATCTTGTCATTAACTAGGTTGGCGCCCCGGGGCTCCCTTTAACCTGTTTGCTATGTAGCGGGGTCTTGGCAAATGAGAGAGGTAAAAGACAGAAAGCAATCTCTGAATGAGGCTGCACAGTAACTTGTCTATACTGCATGCATTCCATTTAGGAACTCTGAACGGGACTGGGGAGAAGCTCAGTCAAGTTATTCGGAAGTGAATGTTTTTAAAAAGAAGTGATGAGTAATGAACGTGTGGTAATCCTTGGTCACGGATTCCTGTTCTCATTGATGTAAAGAGAGTATGCCCTCAGTTTAGATCCAAAGCAGCCCAAATCCTCCCGGTGTATTAGCACAGAGAGAAAGAGCTCTAGGAAAATCTTCCCAGGCACCTGAATGGTTCAGTTGGGTAAGTGTCCAGCTACTGGTTTCGGCTCAGGTCGTGATCTCAGGGTCCTGAGATGGAGCTCCAACTCAGGCTCCGTGCTGAGCTGAGCTTGTCCCTCTACCTCCCCTACTGCCCCTCACCCCCTCTAAAATAAATAAATCTTTATGAAAAAAAAGAAAAAGAAAAAATCTTCCTCTTTCTGGCTTAAGAAGTAGAAAGTGGTCCTACAACTGAAAGCGAGAGTGGGAGAAATCCTGTTTCATTTTTCCTCTCTCTGTCCTGCTCCCAGGCAAATCCGGACTTGCAAACCATGGAAAGGATCTACCTTACATTTAAAGTGATAAAATAGCGGGGCGCCTGGGTGGCACAGCGGTTAAGCATCTGCCTTTGGCTCAGGGCGTGATCCCGGTGTTATGGGATCGAGCCCAACATCAGGCTCCCTGCTCCACTGGGAGCGCTGGGAGCCTGCTTCTTCCTCTCCCACTCCCCCTGCTTGTGTTCCCTCTCTCGCTGGCTGTCTCTACCTCTGTCGAATAAATAAAATCTTTAAAAAAAAATAAAAAATAAAAAAAATAAAGTGATAAAATAGCAATTCTAATTAGAATGTGAAAAATTAAATATGTATATTATAATTCATGGAGTAAGGACTTAACAAAAAATGTAGTAAATAATATGATTTTATTTATTTATTTTTTAAGATTTTTTTTTTTTTTAGTTTCAAGTTTTTATTTAAATTCTGATTAGCTAATATATCATGTAATCTTAGTTTCAGGTATAGAATTTAGTGATTCAACACTTACATACATCATCCCGTGCTCATCACGGGTGCCCTCCTTAATACCCATGACCCATTTAGCCCATCCCCCCTCCCACCTCCCCTCCCTCACTTTGTTCTCTATAGTTAAGAGTCTGTTTTATGATTTGCCTCTCTCTTTTCTCCTCCCCCGCATGTTCATCTGTTTCATTTCTTAAATTCTGCATGTGACTGAAATCATATGGTATTTGTCTTTCTCTGGCTGACTTATTTCGCTTAGCATCATACAATCCAGCTCTACCCATGTCGTTGCAAATGGCAAGATTTCGTTATTTATGGCTGGATAATATTCCATTGGATATATACACCACATCTTCTTTATACATTCATTAATCGATGGACACTTGGGCTGTTTCCATAATTTGGCTATTGTAGAAAATGCTGCTATAAACAGCGGGTTGCATGTATCCCTTCGAAAGAGATTTCATTTTTAAGTATCTCTACACCCAACATGGGGCTCCAAATTACAACCTTGGGGTCAAGAGCTGCCTGCTCTACTGACTGAACCAGCCAGGTGCCCCCAGTACGATTTCAGATTTCAAATAAGCCTTTAGTCCAAACCTTGTTTTTTAATAGAAGTCTTTTTTTTACAAAGACTAATTATTTTTATTTATTTATTCTTTATTCTTTATATTATACTTTGCAACTAAGTTTTAGTATCCATACCCCATAGGGTAGAATGACTTGTACACACTGCATTAATTTTCCTGAATAATGCTAAAATATATGGTCTCAATACATCTCCCCACCTTCAGTTCTTTGATGAAGATACTTTAAATAAAAAGCTCTAAATGTAATAGAGCTCACTTTTTTTTCTATTTTAACTTAAATGTACATTAAAGGAAAGTCATATTTTCTACCATAAGAAGCCTCTAAAAGTGCTTTTGCAGTCACCTTTTTACTGAGTTTTAACCAAGAATGACCTTGTATAGAGGTCCTCAGATGATTGTGATTTCTGCCGGGCTGGCCACTCAGGGAAAAATGTCAATTGCTTCAGCAGAAAGTAAAAGGAAAGGCTTACTTCAACAATTACAAATCTGAATATCAATGGTTCTCATTTCAAATCTTCTCATTAATTTTTACTAGAAATTTTTATCTAGACCTTCAGAGAACCCCTGTGTTAGAGTATCACTTGCACCTCATTTTGTAGATGAGAAAGAAAGGGATATCTGCTATCAGTTTGCACGCTTTTCAATCATGATGCCTGATCAAGTAACGAAGGGGCACTTACCTTCCCTTTGAAAAACCCAGAGTTGATTTAAAGCCTTTGTTGAATTCGTTCCTGCTGGGAAAGGGCAGATAATAGTATTTGTTTTGTATTTTGGGCGGCTGAAATATACAGAGTGTAAGTGACTTTGTCAATGACATAACATGGCTCAGAGGACCAATTTTATCCCAATTAAATTAAGCAAACATTGACTTACAGAGTGTGTGGTTTATATGAAAATTATAGCCTTCCTTAATAAGTCACATTCACGGATTTCAAGGTTTTTGGTGGAGGTAAAGTTGTTTAGAAGCAGAAGTAGCTGGCCCTTCAGACTACAGCTCTTCGTCAGAACAGTCCCCTGTGCCCCGGGAATTACTGGTAATTACCGTGACTGCCGCTGATCTGGGCTCAGCTCTGCCCTGGCTGACGGATGAACACATCTGCAATCTCAGTTCTCTACAGCATGGCTAGGATAAGAACAACATACCCAACGTAATTACACCGAATTCGGTGAAACCTGACAATTGAACTCAATAAACCTCCTGCTCCTTTGGGGTCCAGTTGCAGGTGGGCACAGAGCAGTGTAATATCGGCAAGGTGGGAGACAGCTCCAGATGCAGGCAAACGCCTGAGCTTCTCCTCCCACCTGCCTCACGTACGTTGTCAGAGATGTATTTTCCGTTTAGGATGCACTCCTTCCTGTTGCTGAATCCTCAGTGCATCTGCTTCCCTGAAGACAAAGCGTCCCCAGAGTGATAAGCTGTAGAATATAGAAAGCAAAACCGAAGTCCTCATAACACATCATTGATTTTATAAGACACCTAAAAGCAGGAGTCTCTTTCCTTGCTCTTCTCTGAGCGACAGAATCTGGGGACTGTGGATGGTATCCTGGGCGGAAGAGGTTTCCCTCCAAATTCACATCCACTTGGAATCTTAGAATGCGACCTTCTTTGGAAATAGGGTCTTGGCATCAATACCATCTTCACGGAGATGAGGTCATGCTGAATGCAAGTGGGGCTTTACCCAGTGCTTCGTCCTTATAAGAAGGGGAAACAGAGACGCACGGACACGCAGAGAAGACCACCAACGGTGATGGGGGCAGACTGGTGTGATGCTGCCACAGACCGAGGGACACCAGGATCGACAGCTCTGAACCAAAGCCAGGAGAGACGCCTGGAGATGCCACTTCCGAGCCCCCAAGAAGCAACCAATCCTGCTGATACCTTGGTTTTGCTCTTGTAGCCTCCAAAACCGGGAGAGAATAAATGTCTGTTGTTTCAAGGCACTGCATTCATCGTAATCTGTTACAGCAGCCCTGGAGACAAGCAGGAATGGGAAAGATACTGTTGAACGAAGCTGGGGCAAAAAAAAAAAAAAAAAAAAAGCCCGCAGGAGTTTTAGATCCCACTTCAACTGACAATAAAACTGGCAAAGACGTTATACTATCTATTATTTATAGATACATAAATACAGAAAATACAACTGTGTAAGTATATTTATGTATTTAAAACAAACACTCATTTTTATCTGTATATATAGTTTTTAAAATATCACTTACTTCGGATTCTTGTAATTTGCAAAGCGAGCAGGTCATAGGTTAGTAAGTCCATTGTCTAGCCATACTAGACACCAAAAGACCACGTGGCTCATCAAAGTCACTCAGCCCGTGAGTGACAGAGCTGGGCTACAATCTTCATCTTCTGGCTCTCTGAATATTCTTTGAATAATGTAGCAATCAAAATAATATCTTCACCTCAAAGAGGAAGGGACCAGGGCTCAAAAAGCATCAGTAACTTGCTCAAGTTTGCTGAGCAAACAATGCAGCTAGAACTAGGAGCCAGAACTTTCTAACCATAAGGCCTATGTTCCTAAGTAGGATGTACAGAAGGCCCACCTGGCCTCTGTGCGTACGTGAAATGGTGACATCAAGGACTCAGGTTAGAAAAAAATGTCCCGCGTGATTGCTCATTAGCTAATTCTGTGGCATATGGAAAAATGAAGAGAAAATATTCTATGGTTCTGATTGTTTTCAGTGGAATTCAACCATAATTTAACCCCATTTTAGAGCTACTTTGTGCCATTTTACTTAACAAGTTTTAGCTTGGATTAATCTGTCCACAAATTGAGATAAATCGAATATCCTTGAGATGCTCAGGGATTCCTTGGAATTTTAAAATCTCAGTTTAGAAGGGAACTCAAAGGGACCCCTTGCCCACCCTTCTCCACACCTGCACAGTGAGTAATCCAATGTAGACATGAACCCCTACCTACCCCGGACCTGATACTCACCGCCTCACCAGGGAACCTATTTCAAATGCCTCACAGCCCAGAGCGTCAGAAAGCACCTTCGCCCACTGTCCTTTTTCCAGCCCTTGTTTCCAACAGAATGTATCTCATCAGCCCTGCTCATGAGAACCTGTGCAAATGTGAATTTTCCTTCTGTTCGATTGTCCAGATTATTCCACCATTCTGGTTCCTTCTTGATTGATATCAACACTTAGCCATTTGTTCATTTATTCATTCCACAAAAAATGTATTGGACACAAACTGATCAAACTAATATTCAGCATTTATATATTTGTCATGAGGCAGGCATTGCTCTGAGGCTTGCAAATAGTCTCTTCAAATCTTACCCTGTGAGGCTAAGTACTATTATTTGCCTGATGATACATATTTGAAGTTTTATAAACATTTTTTGCAATAAATGAATGAGCAAATGGATAAATAGATGGATGTACCAAAAAAACCCTCATAATTTATTACATGAGCTTCTTTAATTCTCTGTCCTGAATCTTTTGATTTTAAGTCCAATTGTAGTATATGGCTGTGTCGCTGCTTAAGCTAAAACAAGTAATAAAGATATCTAGAATGGACAACACCTTCAGGAACACCAAGAACTCTGAAACAGACACCTCATTCAGAGCTGTCCTCAAGAGGCTAGTTCCACAAGATGCTGAGGGATAAAAGAAACTTTTCTGAAATTATCCAAGTAAGTGGGTGACAGGAGACCCTGAAAATTTCAAACCACAATGAAATGCATGACTGCCTAGGGCCAGGGATATTCTATAATTATGAAATGCTACTATGAAAGGCTCCTAACCCTTTCAGATATGTTCTCCTGGCTCTAATTAGCTCAAATCCAAAATTAAACCTGTAGCCTTTCTTTTTTTTTTTTTCCGCCTCTGAGCGTTCTTTAAACTCTGTGATAATTACTGGTTGAGATTTCTGTTGCCATGATGGGGAGGACCTTCAGCATTTCCTGAAAATTATTGCACCTACTAGAATCTGAGCAGAGTAGGCCCTAGTGACTCTGGCTGGGTACTGTTCTGTCACATATCAATATCATCAGGCAATTCTGAAAAAGAAACGGCTGAGATCTCAAAGACAAATACTCATTTGCAAGCACCTACGAATTAGTAAACACCTTCATTTGTAAACACCTACAGATAGTTTTCAAAATCTTCAAGAATAATTTCTTTTTTGAAGGCAAATGAAGGTGGTAAAAGAGAAACTTTGGCTAGGTACAAATCGATTATATTCCTATAGATTTCCATGCAAAATCATCATATGTCGAGGGTGGGGTGTAATATAGGATATTCTCTTTCTGCTTGATTGTTTTTTCAAATGGTATTATTTATTAAAACCCAGTTTAAATGTGACTATGTGTAACATGCTATCCCTGATTCCCTAGACAGAAAATATTTCTTTATTTAAATCTTATCAATTTTTAAATTTCTTCTTGTTCCACTTCCCACTGGAGGAAAGTTGTCACCTTAGTTTCAGGTAAGATGTGTTTTTTACCTCTGTGCCTTTTCCTCCTGCAGCTAAATAGGTGGTAAGCTAGGCAAAGTCCCAATCTTCGTGGCGCTTATAGTACAGTGGTAAAGTCAGACAATTTATAGACAGTGAAAGTTCAGCCTATCTTCTTGAACAGGAATGAGACTTGGGGCTATTGCTAAAGAAAGAAAGAAAGAAAGAAAGAAAGAAAGAAAGAAAGAAAGAAAGAAAAGGAAAGAAGGAAAGGAAAGGAAAGGAAAGGAAAGGAAGGGAAGGGAAGGGAAGGGAAGGGAAGGGAAAGGCAAGGCAAGGCACCAACTGCTTTCTAAATGAGGTGACACTGATGCTGAGAATTGATGAATAAGGAAGCATCAGGTAGGCAAATATGGGATGGGTGCTACAGAGGGACAGACCTGTGAAAAGACCAAGAAGTGAGGGAAGAAGAAAGATGTGTTCAAGAAAACCAAAGGTAGGCTTTCTGGCTAGGAAGGAAGGCTGAGGGCTGAACCTGGAGAGCGTTAAAGAGGCCATATCACGAAGGTCCTCGTGAGCCTCCTGGAGGTGTTGGGAAGATGGGCACATGCTGAGGCAATGCCGATCATATTTCTATTTTAGAAATATCATTCTCCTTGCAGAATGATGAGCCAAATCGAGAGGTTGTATCTGCAGTCAGAGAGAAACCTGGTTCGTGGGAGGATTCATTCTTGTAGGGAATAATCATGGCTAGAGTCAGCACAGTAGTAGTGGGGACAGTACGAGGGTGATAGAATCATCTGGGAAAATCATTTGGAAAAATTTGAAAAATGGGGGTGACTCGAAGCCTGAGGACTGGAATTAACTAAAAATGTACTCACTTGCCTTCGATATATGGGTAGGCAGGAATCCACGGCTGGGGCTGCCAACATCGCCTCCCCGTGTAGTTTGGATCCCTCACAGTATGGTAGACTTGAGGTATCTGTATTTCAGCCACGGTGACTCAGTGCTGCTACTGGGAGCACTCCAGTGAACATGTGGAAGCGGCACCTTTTGTGTCCAGGTGTTGCTAGTCATCAGCATCAGAACAACTGTCCCTATGGGTGCCCAAGGGAAGGGTACAAGGGCCAAACCACTCAATGCAAGGAGTCACAAAGTTTCTTGGGGCCACGTTTTTAAAACTGCCAAACTGTGTACTCTGACCATGATTCTTGATGTCTTTTTCTTCTTTGCCAAATGGACTCATCCTCCTACTTCAAAGACTAGAAAATAATACCCTTAAATGAAAATTGTTTCTAATTCTCTAGACAGAGTTACTTAGTCACTATATTACAGTACTTACTTCTCTGTGACATAGTAAATTACTTGTTGATTTCATCTCCAAGTAATTTATCAGAAATAGGACTTGTCTCATGTCTCTACATATTCCCATCCCCCCTGCTTAGCACAGTTCTTGCTCCGTAGCAGGTCCCTGCTACACGTTTCTCGAATAGAGATTCCAGCTGTTTGTATACGCATTTGTCTTCCCCACTACAGTGTGAGCTCTATTACATAAGGGACTTGCTTTCTCTTTTTCATTAATTCACCACAGCTGTAGAACACTTTCTATGTCTGGTAGGTTCTCATTGAAAGTTTGGAGAATAATATCTTGCGGCTGTTTTATTCTTCCCTCTCAACAACAAGCATGATGTCAGCAGCAGAAAATGACTTTGATAAGTGATAAGAGGGGAACAGATACTGGTATAAAGACTTTTCTCCCAAAATATAAAAATTTTTCCTCCAAATATATATAGCCAGAGAAGAAAGCCTACAGCAGAAGTGAGTAAATTCCATTTGTATTCAGAAATTCTGCAACCTTCCCATCCGGTTTAGCCTGGACTCACATGACTGAGCTGGAATGAGGTTTAGGAATCCTGAAGCTATGTTCACTCAGTATGCAGCTGGTGTTCACAGGAAGGTGCAGCAGAAACGATAGAATTTCCATGCTCTCTGAATCCTGTCACCTTCCCTGCTTTTAGTCTTGCAGCGATTCATAATGGCCAGGAAGATTTCTCCTGGATGTGATTTTTCTCTTCATTTAGATTAGAATTCTCTTGATGATTAAATTCTATCTTAATATTTCCAAGTATAAATCATAACTTCCCAAGAAGTAATTTCATATTTCTTTCCCTCAGAGCAATTTTAAGCTTAAAGTCCTTTTTAATCCAATTCAGTAGAAGCTCATGGATTCTTGACTCAGCAAGTGAGTGTAAGGTGCTTTGGGGAGCGTCGTTTGACTGTATTCCACGTGGGGCAGCAGAAGAGTGGTTGTGGATGTGCCCCCTCCCCCCACCCCCAGCAAATGTATGTAACCGTCAGTGAGACAGACTTTCTCACGCTGTCTGGCGAGGCTTACTCAAGTTAGGTATTTCCTCAAGAGTATTCTTCAGAACAACAGCCCTTTAAGATGCTGAGGTGAGGATATACTGGGTTCCGTGTGTTTGAAAATGTTGCATGCTCTAACTCCCTCCTGAAGAGATTTTTTAAATGTCTCTTGGAATTTTTTGGACACATTTTAAGAAATGTTGATCTAAAGCAATACCTAGAATGCTTCTTTGTGCTCGAAAAGATTGTCTTTAAAATTTTTTTGTTTTGAATCATTAAATCTACTTTCTGAAATGACGTCCAGATAGAGTCCTATTTATACCCAGTGACACAGGGATGGGTCTAAACAGAACTCAGTTCCCA
>NC_048221.1:135505425-135523449 GCF_002007445.2 Ailuropoda melanoleuca | reverse complement strand
GGAAAGGAAAGGAAAGGAAAGGAAAGGCAAGGCAAGGCACCAACTGCTTTCTAAATGAGGTGACACTGATGCTGAGAATTGATGAATAAGGAAGCATCAGGTAGGCAAATATGGGATGGGTGCTACAGAGGGACAGACCTGTGAAAAGACCAAGAAGTGAGGGAAGAAGAAAGATGTGTTCAAGAAAACCAAAGGTAGGCTTTCTGGCTAGGAAGGAAGGCTGAGGGCTGAACCTGGAGAGCGTTAAAGAGGCCATATCACGAAGGTCCTCGTGAGCCTCCTGGAGGTGTTGGGAAGATGGGCACATGCTGAGGCAATGCCGATCATATTTCTATTTTAGAAATATCATTCTCCTTGCAGAATGATGAGCCAAATCGAGAGGTTGTATCTGCAGTCAGAGAGAAACCTGGTTCGTGGGAGGATTCATTCTCGTAGGGAATAATCATGGCTAGAGTCAGCACAGTAGTAGTGGGGACAGTACGAGGGTGATAGAATCATCTGGGAAAATCATTTGGAAAAATTTGAAAAATGGGGGTGACTCGAAGCCTGAGGACTGGAATTAACTAAAAATGTACTCACTTGCCTTCGATATATGGGTAGGCAGGAATCCACGGCTGGGGCTGCCAACATCGCCTCCCCGTGTAGTTTGGATCCCTCACAGTATGGTAGACTTGAGGTATCTGTATTTCAGCCACGGTGACTCAGTGCTGCTACTGGGAGCACTCCAGTGAACATGTGGAAGCGGCACCTTTTGTGTCCAGGTGTTGCTAGTCATCAGCATCAGAACAACTGTCCCTATGGGTGCCCAAGGGAAGGGTACAAGGGCCAAACCACTCAATGCAAGGAGTCACAAAGTTTCTTGGGGCCACGTTTTTAAAACTGCCAAACTGTGTACTCTGACCATGATTCTTGATGTCTTTTTCTTCTTTGCCAAATGGACTCATCCTCCTACTTCAAAGACTAGAAAATAATACCCTTAAATGAAAATTGTTTCTAATTCTCTAGACAGAGTTACTTAGTCACTATATTACAGTACTTACTTCTCTGTGACACAGTAAATTACTTGTTGATTTCGTCTCCAAGTAATTTATCAGAAATAGGACTTGTCTCATGTCTCTACATATTCCCATCCCCCCTGCTTAGCACAGTTCTTGCTCCGTAGCAGGTCCCTGCTACACGTTTCTCGAATAGAGATTCCAGCTGTTTGTATACGCATTTGTCTTCCCCACTACAGTGTGAGCTCTATTACATAAGGGACTTGCTTTCTCTTTTTCATTAATTCACCACAGCTGTAGAACACTTTCTATGTCTGGTAGGTTCTCATTGAAAGTTTGGAGAATAATATCTTGCGGCTGTTTTATTCTTCCCTCTCATCAACAAACATGATGTCAGCAGCAGAAAATGACTTTGATAAGTGATAAGAGGGGAAAAGATACTGGTATAAAGACTTTTCTCCCAAAATATAAAAATTTTTCCTCCAAATATATATAGCCAGAGAAGAAAGCCTACAGCAGAAGTGAGTAAATTCCATTTGTATTCAGAAATTCTGCAACCTTCCCATCCGGTTTAGCCTGGACTCACATGACTGAGCTGGAATGAGGTTTAGGAATCCTGAAGCTATGTTCACTCAGTATGCAGCTGGTGTTCACAGGAAGGTGCAGCAGAAACGATAGAATTCCCATGCTCCCTGAATCCTGTCACCTTCCCTGCTTTTAGTCTTGCAGCGATTCATAATGGCCAGGAAGATTTCTCCTGGATGTGATTTTTCTCTTCATTTAGATTAGAATTCTCTTGATGATTAAATTCTATCTTAATATTTCCAAGTATAAATCATAACTTCCCAAGAAGTAATTTCATATTTCTTTCCCTCAGAGCAATTTTAAGCTTAAAGTCCTTTTTAATCCAATTCAGTAGAAGCTCATGGATTCTTGACTCTGAGCAAGTGAGTGTAAGGTGCTTTGGGGAGCGTCGTTTGACTGTATTCCACGTGGGGCAGCAGAAGAGTGGTTGTGGATGTGCCCCCTCCCCCCACCCCCAGCAAATGTATGTAACCGTCAGTGAGACAGACTTTCTCACGCTGTCTGGCGAGGCTTACTCAAGTTAGGTATTTCCTCAAGAGTATTCTTCAGAACAACAGCCCTTTAAGATGCTGAGGTGAGGATATACTGGGTTCCGTGTGTTTGAAAATGTTGCATGCTCTAACTCCCTCCTGAAGAGATTTTTTAAATGTCTCTTGGAATTTTTTGGACACATTTTAAGAAATGTTGATCTAAAGCAATACCTAGAATGCTTCTTTGTGCTCGAAAAGATTGTCTTTAAAATTTTTTTGTTTTGAATCATTAGATCTACTTTCTGAAATGACGTCCAGATAGAGTCCTATTTATACCCAGTGACACAGGGATGGGTCTAAACAGAACTCAGTTCCCAACCTCCCTGTGATGGATCTGAACCGGTATGGCCGAGACAATAGTTTCTCTTCTGGTTTAGCGCAGAGCTTCTGCTCTGTGTCTCACATTACCTACTCCAGTTGGGGTGGGTCGTGCTATGATGTCTGGATTTTTAGTCGACTCCATATTACTAGTAAAAATTTACTCACGCACTTTCTTATGATTCAGCTCGATACAGGAAAATCCTACAGCTCAGACTGTACCCATGCGAATGGGTTCAAGCTCACTCTGGAGAGTTTGGTCAAGTGAATGGAGTCTGAAGCTAGTGTTTTTTAGCTGGGATTAGTAGAAGGCCATGGGTATTCTTGGAGTGAGTTAGGAGGCAAGAAATTTTTCTGGGCATGTCATGATGATTCTGCACATACATAGGATCCTAAAAGCTTTCTTGACCTCGACACATGAGGAACTACAAGAAATTATGGAAACCACGGCCATGGACACCAATTGCACTTGATCCTTCAGTCCACCTGAATTCCGTTGGTCCTGGCTGTAGAGACACCAACAGCTGAAGGTAGAATCCTGCAACAAAATGACCAGCTATTTTGGTGAGAGTATAATATATAGTGTAGACTTCTTTTTGACTAGAATTATTCATCTTGAGGTCCTTGGATGTCTGAGAAGAAAAATTTTCTGTGGGAAAATAGACTGTGATTCGGAGATTGTGTTGTACTACAACATAGGCTTTCCGTACCCACCTTCTCGGAGGAGAGCCCCCTTTGCCTGGCTTGATGCTACAAGTGCAGTAGCTATGACTTGAGCCCCCGTGTGTGTTCTATTTCTCTGGAGAAGAAGCACTGCAGGGGGATGCCGACAGGAAAACCATCCCTTCTTCTTCTCGCAGCCCCCAGTCTCCCTTTAATCCCCCTGGCACTAGAGCCTAATGGGAGCCAACAGCCTCCAGCAAAATATGGTCTCCCCACCCCAGCGTCACAGAGTGGAGAAAGGCAAGCTGGAGTTCAACCTCCAGCGCAATGATCGGCACCCATGTGCTCTTCGTTGATTTGCATGAATTGAGAAAAGTTTGTCTCACTTATTTTATCTTTTTTTCCCCCTGAACTGTTTGAAGGTAATGATGTCTCCTTCCTAAGTAATTTAGCAGGTGCCTCTTAAGTGACACAGTATGACTAAGACACATGAGAAAATGGACCCAAATTCTATAATTCTGTCATGACACGATTCATAGTACAACTCCTCCAATTGTCCTTCACATACCTTTTATAAGAGCTTTTTTTTTCTTATTCTTTTTTTTTTTTCTCGATTTGAGATGCAATCAAGTTCTAAACATTGCATTTGATTGTTAGGTCTCCTGAGTCATTTTGCACCTTTTCAATTTGAGTTAAAATTTTTACAGCCTATATCATTTAAAAAAAATAGAATGTCTCTCATTCTAGATTTTAAAGAAGAATTTCCTATAGTATTTCGGAATACCATGCAGGTGATGTTGTGTGCTTCTTGTTGCACCACAAGAGGCCCATTGCACCCGTCTGTCCCATTACTCACGTTACCACGTTTGGCCCTTGGCTAGAGCACCTAGGAGCTCTACTCACTCCATTGCAGAGATGCATTTTCCCTNAGAATGTCTCTCATTCAAGATTTTAAAGAAGAATTTCCTATAGTATTTGGGAATACCATGCAGGTGATGTTGTGTGCTTCTTGTTGCACCACAAGAGGCCCATTGCACCCGTCTGTCCCGTTACTCATGTTACCACGTTTGGCCCTTGGCTAGAGCACCTAGGAGCTCTACTCACTCCATTGCAGAGATGCATTTTCCCTTTAGGAAGTAATCCATGAGACGAAGCTTTGAGACCATGTAACTGTGGTGTCTCCTGACTTCTCACACGTGATTTTACTATCCAGTGATGATACTTGCCTGCAATGATTATTATACTGGTGGCTGGAAACCAGCAGCTTCCCTAAGCATTATCCCTCCTACATTCATGACCTGACTTTCTTTCCATCCCCCCTCCCTCACTCCCCATCTTTTTGATGTCACACTATGGACACATAGATTTGGGGTTTTAATTCAATGTGTTATAATCCATTTTCAAAATTGTTATTTTTTATGTTCAAATTATCACACACTCAGCCAATAAGAACTTTTGAACATGGCTCCTGTGTGCCACTTGAGTTTCCAATTTTAGTTTCAATTTCAGGGTTACCCAAGTCACAACAAAACCTAGTTCTCTGAGCTGTAGAACGCAGGAGGAGCAAAAACCATACAAACCACTTCTTAAAGCATTTACAAATTCAAGCATTGTTTCCATAAAAAGTTAAGTGGCTAAGCAAAATTAAAATGTGGGAAAGGGATCTATGACCCGGATCCCTGAAGTGTTCAGTGCCTTGCTCTCTGCCTTGCCCACCATGGGGTGTGCTCCTCCAGCTGATAGAACAATGTTTCCTGGAAAGTCACACGAGAAGTACAGTATAAAGGTTTCTCCATGCATGTGGCTGGAGGGGTGGGGAAGGGTGGCAGTGCTGAGTTTTCTGCTAACTAGCGCAGGACCTGGGAGTTACAATATGCCTCACATGCTATTTGTTCAAAGTTACATCACTGCCTTACATCATTTGGGTTAAGTCATTTGGGGTTACGTCATTATCTTCAAATGTTCTCACTCTCACCATGTTTGTATCTCTCCTGAGCAAGGTGGTCGTATTCTTATCAGAGTAGCTGTTTGTTGAGGGTGACATAACCAGTGATTATAAGAACACAAGATGAAGCATTCTGTATAATATTTCGAAATACACATGCCACACTCCGGTGCACTTTCTGCACGGCCCCTTAGGCTTTGAGAACATTATCACCTTTTTGCACGCGATGTTGCACATGTATTGTGGTCTTTTTTTATCCCAGTTCTGGAATCGGCCATTTCTTACGGAAGTCTGAGTCCCTGGCATTTGGGAACTAATATCTGGGTGCCACGTAGGCCCATGTGCTTCTGCGATATCACTGATTCTAGGCTCTTTCTGGTAGAAAAGCGAGGAAATACTTAGATATGTAAATAACGAGTTCATACTGATATTTCCAAACCAAATTTTACATCACGGGGCTTTCCTTAATTTATTTTATTTTATATTTTTATTTTATTTTTCCTAGAGTAAAAACCCTGGGTTCAAATATCAACATGCTTAGCTATTTTCTTATCTGTAATAAAATAGATACTCTCTGATTTTTAATATCAATATTCATAGTAACAATAAAACTACTATGTAAAGATTAAAATTGCTTGGCAATTTTTTTGTCCTTAAACAATATCCTATGAAAAATGAACAGAGTACTGTGGTCAACATTTCTTGAATTAATTTACTTTCACTGTTTCATTGTGTTAAACATTTAAATATAGTTAGATCTTTATTGCTTTTATTTCTATTGTCACTGAATTTTCTTAAACTCTGTAACAGTTTTCAGCCTACAGGTGTTCGCTTCTTTGATAGCAGAGAGTTGTTTTTCTTGATTATCTTCTTAGTTGGTCTTTATTTTCTTTCTTTTTTTTTTCAATTATGATATGTTAGTCACCATACAGTACATTATTAGTTTTGATGTAGTTTATTTTCTTTTACGTCTTTCAACCCTTGTCTTTAGTTAGAAGAATCATAGTAATGATAATTAACATGTGTTGAATACTTACTGTAACTCACGCATTCTTCAATTAACACTAATAATAGCTTAATGTAAAGAGCAATTAGCACCTGATGGGCATGATTCCAAGTGACCTAGGTAGTCTACAAGATATATACACACAGGGAGATAAGAATTTGTTTTTGTTCCTTTTGTCAGGACCAACAGTGTATTTTATTCAGTGTATTTGGTGTATTAATTTAGGAATTTATATTATATAAAAATAAAAAAAGAATTAAAAAACCTCAAAATTCTTATTATTTCCATTTTGCAGATTAAAAAAACCAAAGACATTCATATTAAATAAGTAACTTGAAAAAGACTCACAGCTAGAGAATGGCAAAGTTGGGTCATTTAGCATAAAAGTCGTCTTCAACTATATTTCTAATGTATACACTATATCTTTGCAAAGATCACACTTCTTGGTAAAAACCATAAAAATGAAAAAACAACAACAACAACAACAAGATAAAGACAAATGTAAGCTTGAACTGGAAGATTAAAAGTGCAGGCTCTGAAATCAGGAGATTACCATCGATCCCTGGGGAGACATAGCAGGTGCCTGGCTCATTATGTTCCCTCAGAACATTTAGAAAGTCTCTAAATTGTCAGACATAATCAGCATCAAAATAACTTTAAATACCTTTTTAAACAAACAAACTTACTTTTTAAAAGATTTATTTATTTATTTGAGAGAGAGATTGAGAGCAGGAGCAGGGGTAGTGGGAGAGGGAGAGAGAGAATCTCAAGCAGACTTCCTGCTGAGAGCAGAGCTCCATGCAGGGCTCAACCCCGGATCCCGAGATCATGCCCTGAACTGAAATCAAGAGGCAGCAGCTTAACCGACTGAGCCACCCAGGTGCCCCTAAATAAACAAACTTTTAAAATAGCTTTAATTAACTCATGGTCCAACAACCAGTAAAGCTCAAAGATGAGATTACATACAGGTCAGCCTGAGGTCCTTTTACTAAGACACCATTTCAGTGGCTTAAAGGAATGCTGGTGGCCATGAGGAATGTAATTTGGTTTACTAAGACACAGTAATGAGAGCATCTTTCCTGGAGAAGGTATTTGTATCTTAGCAAATAAGAGATGTACTTTGACTACAAACTCACTGTTTTTGCCTAGATAGAAATGGCCAGAGAACCAACATAACTGGGAAATAACTTGGAAAATCAGAGAGCAAGTCTCATTCCTTCTGAGCCTGTGATGTATACTGATTCTCTGCCAGGTTTTTCAGAATGATGAGGGAGAGTTGAAAACAGATCAAATTAATTCATTTAAAGATCAAAAGGGTATCCATACGGCATGATTTTCATTAAGAGTTAAATAATCCACACGATTTCAAGGTTAATGGCAAACAACTACTCCACATAACTGCTTAATACTCCCAGAAGGAGTCTGAATGAGGGATAATGGCCTTTAACTAAGAACAGACCCTTCTAAGTTTAATAAGAAGTGATTTCTCTTAATTGCAATTGCCTTGAAGAAAGGTATTCAAGGCCTCAGTATTTGACAAATTGTAGCTAGAATTGACACAAGAGATTTAACTGGAAAAACCATATATGGGTTTTTAGAAGTCAGCCAACTCTATGATCTCCTGACAGAACTTAGCAACTGGACTCTGTAGTGCAGGACCTCAGAAACATCAAATCAAATTGAAGAAAATAATATGTGGGAATTGCTGAACTCTTAGCTTGCAGTGGTTTTTCCTGCCTGCAGCGCTGTTATGTAAGAACCAGGCGAACACCTCTGCAGGAGAGGGCCATGTGGAAGTAGGAAGAGAAACCCAGGGAGCTCAAGTCATAAAACCTGATGGTAAGAAGGGAAGACAAAGAGAGGGGCAACCAGTCAACGTGGGGAGACATCCAGGAAGGACAGACTCCAAAGCAAATGCAGGAGGATTTGGCAATTACCGTGAGCTGGATGGAGTTTCCTAGTCTTAAGCCTTAACTCCACTTGGGAAATAGAGAACCAGATAGATCACTGTCTGCAGTCCATGACTTGGTTTTGTGGTTTTTTTTTTTTAATTGTTCATGTAAGAAAATTATGTGATTCTTTACATTTTGGGCCCAATATCTTTCTGAAAATCTGATGGAAAATAATAATCATTCCATAAAAAATGCATGTAGTCATATCTTCACAAATTTTTATTATAATTTCAGGTGTTCTAAAAGCCACGCTCATGCTGGTTAAGAACCTCTGGTTTATAGGACCAATAAACGGAGCTAACTCCATTCTGGGAAATTTATCGTATGAAATTCTTTTACGTATGTCTTCTCATCTGTTTGGATAGCTTCTAACACTTAGGAAGTATGAGATAGAAACATTTACTGACTACTGGGTGTCCCTGTGCTCCCCTGGCTATTTTTTTTTTTTGTTTCTATTATATTTAGGTGGGATCAGAAGACTAGTTCTGACTTAGAGTTTGAGAGCAAAAGTGATGTCGTCATTTCTTGGCCAAAGTTAAATAGAGTCAGTGAGTTAGCCTTCCTCCCCTGCCCTGCTGATGATGGAAGCTGAATGTTGAGGTGGTGGACAGGTTATGTTGCTATAACACATGAGCTTGAAGTGTCAGTGAAGGAGGTTTCTCACTCACTCCCCCTGAACAGAGTATTGGCAGGGGCTCTGCTCCTCATGGGCACTCAGGTACCTAGGCTGATGGCTGGCCTGACCGAGCACAGAAGAAAACAGTGAATTTTTCAGGTCTGCCTTTCAAGAAGTGACAAACATGACTGCCACTCTCGTTTCATTAGCAATGATTTCCGCTTAGCCGATGTACCATGTGGGTCACCATGGTTACCCTACAGTACTGTCACTCAATGAGACACTGATCTAAGGGCTGCTGTCAAGCATTTTGTTGGCCACACCTATAGTCAGTTGACTTTAAGCCCAGGAGACTATTCTTGGTAATCTGGATGGGCCTCTTCATATCCATGAGAAGGCTGAAGAACAAAAAAGGAAGTTTTCCAAAGAAGAAATCCTGCCTCAAGGCCAAAACATCAATTCTTGTCTTGGTAATTCCATCCTACTGCTCTACCCTGCAAACTTTGGACTTACCTGCTTCCACAATACTGTAAACCAATTCCTATAAATAAATAATAAATTCATATGTATTTATTTCAAGAAATTGACTTGAATTTCAATATGAATGATACAATGCACACACATGTATATCTCCTCCTGGTTCTGTTTCTCTGGAGGACCTGACTGGTATGGCCACACTTGACTTCAAGTGATCACAACTCCAACTAGAAAATCTACGATTGGGAGCCTGGGTGGTACAGTTGGTTAAGCATCCAACTCCTGGTTTTGGCTCAGGTCCTGATCTCAGGGTCATGAGATCGAGCCCCGCATCAGGCTCTGAGCTCGGTGTGGAGTCTGCTTAAGACTCTCTCACCCTCTCCCTCTGCCGGCATCTCTTCTCCCCTCTCCCCGTCGTGCGCGCACTCTCTCGCTCTCAAATAAATAAATGAACCTTAAAAATAAAAAAAAAGAAAATCTATGATCAACTCTAATGAATACTGCAATTTTTGAGTCATTATGTTCCAGAAACCTGCATAACATATTAATTACATTGGATTTTGTGTGAATGATAAACAAATTTACAAATAAAAAATTTAGGGCTGAAGTATTTACTTCTTCATATAAATTTATTTTTATTGACCCACAAAATATAAGTTTTTAGCTTGGTGATTTCTTATGAGCTAAATACATCCATGTAACCAGCATACAAATAAGAAAGTGAATATAACCAACATCTCAAGAAATCCACTTTTATTGTATTAAGCTGCTGAAATTTTAAGGTGAATTATTCTCTAGACATATCTTAGCTTATCATCTCTAGTAATCCANATCTTAGCTTATCATCTCTAATAATCCAAGTTGAATTTAGCAGTTTATTTATGTCCAAAGCCAACAAGTTCTGTTTGATTAAGAATACTTACATACATACTGTATTATTATTCTCATTAATCAACATTTATTAAATACTTAAAAGTCAGGCACTGTGCCAAGCACTTTACCTACTGATAACACAGTTAATAATGATAAAAATAATACCATTCTATGTCCCAGTCAGTGGGCCAATTATCATAGTTTATCTTAATATTATCCCACCCCAAAAATACCTATTGGTCAATGTTGTTATTATAATCATTTTACAGATGGACAGACTGATAAGACAATCTTTCTTGATGAAGCCGGTGTCAAAGAGAGAAGGTCTAAATTTGAAGTCTGTGTTCCAAACCACTGTTTTATACCAGCTCTTGAAAGCTGGGAAAATGGATGATACTGTGGAGAAGAGTAGAGAGACCATGGCACCGGGGAGCAGGGGGTAGACCTACTGGCTCTTCTTAGCCTACTAATGAGAGGAAATCCCTAGCAAGTTCCTTCTCTTCCTGACTTCTCTTCCTGATCCTTCTCCATCCACATTAGGTAGGCAGATTCACATTGACCAGTAGTGCCCGACTTCAGGTCTCTGGACACCTAGGGTCAGCAAAGCTGGAAATTACGACTTTGTGAGTTGTTTTTCTCCAGACATTGCTAAAAATGTTAAAATATAGAAAATTTGGAAGCATATTATAATGAACACCTGCATACCTGACACCTAACATTTGTTAACATTTTACCATATTTGCTTCCCATTTCCCTCACTCTCTTCCCTTGCCCCACCTGCATGTTTGCTGAATTGTTTGAAGAAGACATAGATATCATTCACAAAAACCCTATATATTTTAGCCTCCATCTCCTCTGTATCAAGGACAATCCCTTTCATAACCACAATGCTATTAACAGCCCTAAGAAGATTAACAATAATTTCACAATACCATCTAGTATCCTGTCTTTATTAAAATTCTAACAATTGCACCAAATTGTATTTATAACCTTTTTAAGAGATTTCATTTATTTTATTTGTGAGAGAGAGAAAGAGAGGAAAGAAGAGCACAAACTGGGGGGAGGGGCGTTGCAGAGGGAGAAGCAGACTCACCACTGAGCAGGGAATCCGACATGGGGCTCGATCCCTGGACCCCGAGATCACGACCTGAGCCAAAGGCAGATGCTTAACCAACTGAGCCACCCTGGCGCCCCATAGGCTTTTTTTTTTTTTAATTAAGAATCCAATCAGGGTATGGCATTTCACTTTCTTCTTATGTCATTTCAAACTCTTTTAGGCTAGAACTGTGCTGTTCGATAGAGTTCCTCTGTAGCCTTAACCTTATTTCAAGTGATCAGTAGGCGCTCGTGGCTAACGGCTGTCATACTGGACAGCAAAGGACAGTTTCATTATTGCTCTACATTTTATTGAACAGGTCTGAGCACAATTCCGGCATATTTTCTTTTCATGGCCTTGACTTCTGGGAGAGGCCAAGAGTGCTATCCCACAGAATTCCCACATTCTGGGTTTGATTATTTCTTCTAGGTGTCTCAGAAGAAGAATTCAGATCTAAATTTTGTTGAGATTCAGGTTAAACATGTTTTGGTGTGAATAATACCTAGGTAATGCTGTATTTCCTAAGGTATCACATCAAAAGGACTGTAATATCAGGTGTGCAATATTGCCAATACTATAGTCTATCATTTGTTAAGGAGGCAATCTTCAGATCTCTCCACTATGAAGATATATTTTCCCCTTGTAACTATTTAGCAATGTGTAAGGTAATATTTGGCACCATGCAAAGGTCCTGTTTTTTAAGCAGATATCAGCTAATGCTTTCTGCATTTATTGATCATTCTTGATCAAATCAATTATTCTATACTGAGAGTTGCAAACTTATTTTTATAAAATTCTATTATTGTTTATATACTTATTAACTGGCATTATTTTGTAAAAGAAAGTTTCTTGTTCTCTATTTTTTTTCTTTTTTGGAATGTAACTGTGATCTCCCAGTTTTTTACTTAATCAAAGTTTTACAGTTAGTTTCTTTCTTTCTTTTTCTTTCTTTCTTTCTTTCTTTCTTTCTTTCTTTCTTTCTTTCTTTCTTTCTTTCTTTCTTTCTTTCTTTCTTTCTTCCTCTTTCTCTCTCTCTCTCTCTCCTCACATACCCTAGATTTGGCCCTTGGTCATTTTCTACAGCTGGCTTCTCAATCATCTTGTTGTGACCATATTAGATTTCAAGAACTTCCCTTTTTTTCTGGCATACCAAGATTTCTCAAGCTCATCTAGTACTTTCTCTGGCTTAGACCTGGAAACAGAAATTTTTCCAAGGAGCCCTGGTTGTTTACTGATTGGGAAATGATAATTGTCATCTAGTACGGGTGTAAGCAGTGTGCCTACAAGATATTTTAATATCTAAAAAAACCTGTTTTCTTTAGAGAAGCATCTGTTTATGTCTTCTGCCCATTTTTTGACTTGATTATTTGTTTTTTGGGTGTTGAGTTTGAGAAGCTCTTTAAGGATCTTGGGTACCAGCCCTTTATCTGCAGTGTCATTTGTAAATATCTTCTCCCATTCTGTGAGCTGCCTCTTAGTTTTGTTGACTGTTTCCTTTGCTGTGCAGAAGGTTTTTATCTTGATGAAGTCCCAAAAGTTCATTTTTGCTTTTGTTTCCCTTGCCCTTGGAGGCGTGTCTTGAAAGAAGTTGCTGTGGCCAATGTTGAAGAGGTTACTGCCTATGTTCTCCTCTAGCATTTGATGGATTCCTGTCTCGCATTGAGGTCTTTCATCCATTTAGAGTTTATCTTTGTGTATGGTGTAAGAGAATGGTCGAGTTACATCCTTCTGTATATAGCTGTCCAATTTTCCTAGCATCATTTATTGAAGAGACTGTCTTTTGTCATTGGATATTTTTTCCTGCTTTGTTGAAGATTAGTGGACCATAGAGTTGAGGGTCCATATGTGGGCTCTCTATTCTGTTCCATTGGTCTATGTTTTTGTACCAGTACCATGATTTTTGTACCAGTTTTTGTACCAGTACCATGCTATCTTGGTGATCACAGCTTTGTAATATAGCTTGAAATCAGGCAACGTGATGTCCTCAGCTCTGTTTTTCTTTTTTTAACATTTCCTTGGTGATTCAGGGTCTTTTCTGGTTCCATACAAATTTTAGGATTGCTTGTTCCAGCTCTTTGAAAAATGACACTGGTAATTTAATCAGGATGGTGTTGAAAGTATAGATTGCTCTAGGCAGCATAGATATTTTAACAATGTTTATTCTTCCAATCCTTGAGCATGGAATGTTTTTCCATCTTTTTGTGTCTTCTTCAATTTCTTTCATAAGTGTTCTGTAGCATATGAATGGCAAATAGACACATGAAAAAAATGTTAAACATCATTAGCCATCAGGGAAATTCAAACCAAAACTACACTGAGATACCACCTTACACCAGTTAGAATGCCAAAAATTAACAAGGCAGGAAACAACAAATGTTGAAGAGGATGTGGAAAAAGGGGAAACCTCTTACACTGTTGGTGGGAATGCAAGTTGGTACAGCCACTTTGGAAAACAGTATGGAGGTTTCTCAAAAAGTTAAAAACAGAGCTACCCTATGACCCAGCAATTGCAGTACTGGGTATTTACCCCAAAGATACAGAGGTAGTGACAAGAAGGGGCACCTGCACCCCAATGTTCATAGCAGCAATGTCCACAATAGCCAAACTGTGAAAGGAGCTGAGATGCCCTTCAACAGATGAATGGATAAAGAAGATGTGGTCCATGTACACAATGGAATATTACTCAGCCATCAGAAAGGATGAATACCCACCATTTGCATCAACATGGATGGAACTGGAGGGGATTATGCTAAGCGAAATAAGTCAAGTAGAGAAAGACAATTATCATATGGTTTCACTCATATGTGGAACATAAGGAAGAGCATGGAGGACATTAGGAAAAGGAAAGGAAACCTGCAGGGAGGGGAATCAGAGGGAGACCATGAGAGACTATGGATGCTGGGAAACGATCTGAGGGTTTCAGACGGGGTAGGATTGGGGGAACTGGTTAGCACAGTGATGGGTATTAAGGAGGGAACATTTTGCAACGAGCCCTGGGCATTATACGCAAATAATGAATCATGGAACACTACATCAAAAACTAAGGATGTACTGTATGGTGACTAACAGAACATCATAAAAAGTAAATAAAAATAAAATTAAAAAAGTAACTGTTAATTAAAGCATTATGTCTCTGCTTTTAAATGAAATTATATCAAATTTATTTTTTATATAATAGATTATTCCATATGAATTAGAAACTCTGAAGAGGATTACCATTGATTTAGGTTAATCAATAAAGGGTAAATAAGCCATGCTTTGTTCACCACTGCAACAGTATCATCTTAATCCCTTTTCAGCTCTCTTTCTCTACTTGAAAGGGCAATTTTCAATTTCAAGCCATCTTTAATGACATTTTAAACTTCCATCCATCTCAGGACCAAGAGTATAGCAAGATTAAAGTGATTAATCCTGAAGCTTCAGGCTAAGAAAATTTCTCAGAGGGACATGGGTTATTCCAAATTCCATGGCTAATTTAGTTTTTGTTTGGTAAATGGACCATACATTACCATAGAATGCAGTTGAGTAAAATTGATTTGTCAGACCATTAGGATAGAGCCTCTTCTGGTGAATTATATTTTTTGGTGGACTGATGTATACTAAGCAAGCCTGCTTTTTTTCTCCTTTCCCAAATGTCAAAAGTTTACTTTTAAAACTTTAAGTAATCAAACACCTGTTACATGCCAGGTGCTTGATTGAACACTTTTATATACACCATAATTTACTGGTTTTAAGATACCAAAATTATAATATACGCTACACTCTAAGAAGTAATTTTTATTTATTTTTAAAGATTTTATTTATTTGACAGAGAGAGAGAGACAGCCAGCGAGAGAGGGAACACAAGCAGAGGGAGTGGGAGAGGAAGAAGCAGGCTCCCAGCAGCGGAGACTGATGTGGGGCTCGATCCCAGAACGCTGGGATCATGCCCTGAGCCAAAGGCAGACGCTTAATGACTGCGCCACCCAGGTGCCCCTAAGAAGTAATTTTTAAGGGCAAAAAAGGTCATACACTTTGTAGAATATATTTTAGTAACTGATAGGACCATTCATGCAGATGTTCAATTAGAAACAAATTTCTTTTTCACTTTTATAGTGAGGTTTCATTTAAACCTCTTCACATTGAAAAGCTAAAGACTTATTTGAATCACTTGCAGCCACTGGAAGAGTCATAGAGCCCTGAACGTGAGGGTTTACTGTTCTCCATAATCCCTGCTCTGATTTAGACTTTTCAACAGCTGACTGACCCATGTTAAAACGTATTGAAGAGTAGTAGGGCTTTGTATACATTTCTTCTGAAATTAGTCTTTTCTTTAAGTAGCATATTTTAACCACTTACTGAGATATAATTTACATAGCACATCCAATGTATGTGCACTTTGAGTTCTGAAGGGTGCGTACACATGTGGTGTCATTGCAATCAGTGAGACAGGATATTTAATCACCCCAAAGCTTTCTTGTACAGCCTTTGTCTTCCAACTCCAGAAAACCCCTAATCTACTTATTTGCCCTTATAGGGTAGCTTGTGTTTTAATAGTTTTCTGTAATAAAACCATCCAGAGTGTATTTTTTATATCTTGATTCCTTCACTCAACTATTTCAAGATTCATCTATGTTTTATTACTGAGTAGTATTCCATTTTTTTTAGAAAAGATTTCATTTATTTGACAGAAAGAGAGAGAGCACAAGCAGGGAGAGCAGCAGGCAAAGGGAGAAGCAGGCTCCCTGCTGAACAAGGAGCCCAATGCGGGGCTCTACCCTAGAACCCAGGGATCATGACCTGAACAGAAGGCAGATACTCAACTGACTGAGCCCCCCAGGCACCCCGTGAGTAGTATTCCATTCTTTGGAAGTGTCGTATATTGTTTATTTGATCACCTGTGGATGGGCATTAGGGTTGTTTCCAGTTTTTTGTATTTTTAGTAAAGCTAGTATTAATATTTATGTATAAGTTCTTATATCTATTTCTCTTTGGTAGACATCTAGGAGTGGAATGACAAGGTCCTGTGGTCAGTGTAAGTTTAACTCCATAAGAATCTATGTAATACGTAGTTCTTCTCTGGCTCCTTTAAAGGTATTCTATCTTTGGCGTTCAATAGTTTGGTTATGATGTAACTTGCCATGGTCTTCTTCATATTTCTTCTCTTTGTCATTTATTGAGCTTCTTGAATATGAGGATTTATATCTTGCACTAAATTTGGGGAATTGTTGACCATGATTTTTTTCAAATATTCTTCTATCCCATCTCTCTCTTCTCACTTCCTGGGGCTGGGACTACAGTTACACATAGGTTGAACTTTTTGGTATTATACCACAAGTTCCTGAAGGTCACTCATTCTCTTTCCTCCCTCCCTCCCTTCCTTCCTTCCTTCCTTCCTTCCTTCCTTCCTTCCTTCCTTCCTTTCCTATGTTTATTCTATCTGATTGGATAATTCCTATTGATCTATCTTCAAGTTCATGGGCTTATCCTCTGTGATCACAAATCACAATTTTATTGAATCCATCCCATGTTTTCTGTGTGTGTTTTTTTTTTAAATTTCAGATATTGTATCTTTGAATTTTAATATTTCCTTTTGGTTCTGTTTTGCATCTTTTACTTCTCTGATCCTACATTTTCACTTAAAATGGACTTATTTTCTTTAACCTCATTGAGCAGTTTTAGAGCAACTGCCTTAAAGTGCTTGCCTGCTAATTTCCACATTGTGTCATCTTAAATTTCTCTGGTGACTATTTCTTCCCTTGAGAAAGGTCTCATTTTCCTGGTTCTTCCGATGCCAGGCAGTATTAGATCGCATCTTGTGCATTGGGAATGTTTGTTGACGAGGCTGTGGATGTATTACGTTCCTTTTAAGAACATGATGCCTTTGTTTTAGCTGACAATCACTTGGCTAACTCAAACTGAAATCCCGTCTCACTCGTGGGTGTGGTGAAATCCTACGCACTTCTTTGATCTTTGAAGGAGATTGCTTTGAGTTTGCCCCCAGTCTGAGGCAGAATCTTGAAGAATTTGCACCCAGAAGCTAGGGCTTCCCTTCTCTTTCTCTTTTCCAGGATTCCCCCCAGCTTTTGGTGGGTGTGATTATTCAAGTTCTGGTGTTTCGTGCCTCTGGGGAGAAAGGGATTGGGGTTTCTATTGGAGTTCTAACCCTCCCATGCCATGATGCAACATGATTACCTTCTGGCAAGACCTGCAAAAATGTGGAACTTAAATGATATTATTCCCTTATTGAAAATGTCAATCCCCCTCCAAAATCTTTCTGGTTTTGATTTCTATTCAGAGTCTTCTAGAAGTTGTTTTGTGTATTTTTTTTCATGTATGCTGACCTGTAGAAACTTACACTACCATGTCAGAAGTGGAACCACCTTAGCTAAAAACTATATCACCAGGGGCACCTGGGTGGCTCAGTGGTTAAGCATCTGCCTTCAGCTCAGGGCGTGATCCCGACGTTCTGGGATCGAGCCCCACATCAGGCTCCTCCGCTGGGAGCCTGCTTCTTCCTCTCCCACTCCCCCTGCTTGTGTTCCCTCTCTTGCTGGCTGTCTCTGTCAAATAAATAAATAAAATCTTTAAAAAAAAAACTATACCGCCAGACATTACATATTTCTGATGTAAATCAACATGAGAACAGCATTTTTTTTTTTTTTTGCCTTGTACAGTTGTCAGAGTGAAGATAAAGTGGGGGATACGTTCACAGCCGGGGACTTGAGCTGATAAGATGAAGGAGGAGGCTTTATAAAATTAGGCCCAGAGAGGATGCCTGTTTGAGACTGTAAGGAGGGGGCAGATGTGAAAAGAATTTAAGAAGTAACATCAACAGAGTTCAGTGTGCTAAGATTTGGTGAGTCAGAGTGGTGTATGAGAGTGGGTCTCAATGTGTTTTGGGAGGAGTGACTACGTAGATTATAATCAAAGAAATAGAAGGAGCTATTTTTCATGGGAAGGAAGTGGGTATAAGGAGTCCAGTTTTG
>NC_048221.1:135446172-135505283 GCF_002007445.2 Ailuropoda melanoleuca | reverse complement strand
CCCTTCCTTCCTTCCTTCCTTCCTTCCTTCCTTCCTTCCTTCCTTCCTTTCCTATGTTTATTCTATCTGATTGGATAATTCCTATTGATCTATCTTCAAGTTCATGGGCTTATCCTCTGTGATCACAAATCACAATTTTATTGAATCCATCCCATGTTTTCTGTGTGTGTTTTTTTTTTAAATTTCAGATATTGTATCTTTGAATTTTAATATTTCCTTTTGGTTCTGTTTTGCATCTTTTACTTCTCTGATCCTACATTTTCACTTAAAATGGACTTATTTTCTTTAACCTCATTGAGCAGTTTTAGAGCAACTGCCTTAAAGTGCTTGCCTGCTAATTTCCACATTGTGTCATCTTAAATTTCTCTGGTGACTATTTCTTCCCTTGAGAAAGGTCTCATTTTCCTGGTTCTTCCGATGCCAGGCAGTATTAGATCGCATCTTGTGCATTGGGAATGTTTGTTGACGAGGCTGTGGATGTATTACGTTCCTTTTAAGAACATGATGCCTTTGTTTTAGCTGACAATCACTTGGCTAACTCAAACTGAAATCCCGTCTCACTCGTGGGTGTGGTGAAATCCTACGCACTTCTTTGATCTTTGAAGGAGATTGCTTTGAGTTTGCCCCCAGTCTGAGGCAGAATCTTGAAGAATTTGCACCCAGAAGCTAGGGCTTCCCTTCTCTTTCTCTTTTCCAGGATTCCCCCCAGCTTTTGGTGGGTGTGATTATTCAAGTTCTGGTGTTTCGTGCCTCTGGGGAGAAAGGGATTGGGGTTTCTATTGGAGTTCTAACCCTCCCATGCCATGATGCAACATGATTACCTTCTGGCAAGACCTGCAAAAATGTGGAACTTAAATGATATTATTCCCTTATTGAAAATGTCAATCCCCCTCCAAAATCTTTCTGGTTTTGATTTCTATTCAGAGTCTTCTAGAAGTTGTTTTGTGTATTTTTTTTCATGTATGCTGACCTGTAGAAACTTACACTACCATGTCAGAAGTGGAACCACCTTAGCTAAAAACTATATCACCAGGGGCACCTGGGTGGCTCAGTGGTTAAGCATCTGCCTTCAGCTCAGGGCGTGATCCCGACGTTCTGGGATCGAGCCCCACATCAGGCTCCTCCGCTGGGAGCCTGCTTCTTCCTCTCCCACTCCCCCTGCTTGTGTTCCCTCTCTTGCTGGCTGTCTCTGTCAAATAAATAAATAAAATCTTTAAAAAAAAAACTATACCGCCAGACATTACATATTTCTGATGTAAATCAACATGAGAACAGCATTTTTTTTTTTTTTTGCCTTGTACAGTTGTCAGAGTGAAGATAAAGTGGGGGATACGTTCACAGCCGGGGACTTGAGCTGATAAGATGAAGGAGGAGGCTTTATAAAATTAGGCCCAGAGAGGATGCCTGTTTGAGACTGTAAGGAGGGGGCAGATGTGAAAAGAATTTAAGAAGTAACATCAACAGAGTTCAGTGTGCTAAGATTTGGTGAGTCAGAGTGGTGTATGAGAGTGGGTCTCAATGTGTTTTGGGAGGAGTGACTACGTAGATTATAATCAAAGAAATAGAAGGAGCTATTTTTCATGGGAAGGAAGTGGGTATAAGGAGTCCAGTTTTGGAAATTTTGAGTTTGAGAAGCTTGTGGACAACCAAAATGGGTACGTTTATCATATGCAATTTGATGTGTGGGTTTGGACCCTTCGCAAAGAAGTGAAGATTCCAGAGTCATCAGCGCATACGTGGCAGTTGAAGCTCTGGAAGTCAATGGGATGTTTTCTGTGGGCGGTGGCAGCTGCCAGAGCTTTGTGGGGAGGGAAAAGAAGTGACCCAGAAGAAAGCTTCATCTTGTTTAGTGGAGAGCAGCCTGGACTGGTTGGGTATGAGCTGGAGAGCAGGCAGGTCAAGTAATGTACCCACTTTAGAAATCTAGGCACGATAACATCTGAGGTGATATGACACAAAATAAAGAAGGTTCAAGTAGAAATAAATAGACGTGAGACTCCTGGAAAGTTAAAGTGAACAGAACTTTGAAAACACTTGTACATTCCCTTAACATGTGTTACTCTTTGGTCATCAATGAAAACAACCAAAATAAAAACAAGGTTTCCCACAAGTACTTCACGTGCAGCCAGTCCTCACACTACACTGTTCTGATCTAGTGATAGGGAAGGAGACCACAGTCCCCTGATGTTGGCGGAGACTGGGCCAGATAGAGCAATAGCTGAACTTAATGGAGAAGCTAGATTTGAAAACAAAGACCTAGGGAGACACAATAAACCTTCAAAGACCATGTTCAACCCTGGAAAGTCTTAAATTATTCACTCTTTTTATCACTTGCAAGCTCTTTCCTCTGACATTCCACAAGGCTGTTTCTCTCCTCTGAATCCTTCAGAGCCTTGCTTTTATCACTTGCAACATTAAAAATAATCCCTTAGTCTTTGGACCTGTCAGTTATTTATAGACAAATGGCAGAGCTGCCATGCCAAGGCTGTGGGCACTAAGTGCCTGATGACTCCTTTATATTGTGCATTATTCATGTCATAACAAGCCTGGCTTTTCCTGAAGTCCTTCTTCCCTGACTTCTTTTTACATTCTGGAAACTCCCAAACTGAACTCTGGAGGCAAGAATAGTTCTCAACAGACAGCGAGAGGAAAAACAATCTCCTTATCAGGAATAGAGCTATTTTTATTCACAGCAGCTCCAAATAATGCATTTCGATTTTGTTGATGAAATGCCATGGTGCAGGGAGCTGAAGCTGTCTTTGCAATTCAAGAAAATGTGGTGCATCTGTGCCTTAAAATCGGGACATCGATTACATGCCAAGTTGTCTTCTGATGAATAATCAGACTTAGATTTACTTTAAGGTATGTATGTACGTACATGTTATTAAGCACTTACACAAGACTTCCCAGATGGCCAAGCTTTACTTAGGAGATGATCAGGTTTTGATAAGGTCATGAGGTCGGGGCCTTCATGATGGCATTAGTGTCTTCATAAAAAGAGGAAGGGAGAAAGCAGATTTCATCCTTTCCACTGTGTGAGGTGAAGAAGAGAAGGCAGCCATCTGTAAGCCCAGAAGAGAGCCCACCTCCGAAAGGGAATCTGCTGGCTCCCTGATCTTGGACTTCCCATCCTTTGGAACTGTGAGAAATAAATGTATGTTGTTTAAGCCACCCAGTTTATCTTTTTTTTTTTAATAGCAACCTGAGGAAACTAAGACAATGGATAGAGGGGAAAGGTCATAAGACATGGGTTACATAATATATATATATTTTTTAATTTCATCAAGATAGGAAAGAGAAAAAGAGGGAGAGGAGGAAGGGGGTGGGAGGAGGAGAGGGTGGGGAGAGGAACATCCTGCATGACGAGAACATTCTCACGTTGTATCTGTTAGGTGTATTAGTGCAAACTTAGTGCGAGTCAATAAGGCGATATGTACTGAGTCTTACACGTATGTCTGCACTTACGATGTACAACATTTAAATTCAAATTCTCAAAAAAAATCTGAAAGTGAGATGTGGTTCTACTGACCCTGACTGAAGGATGTATTTTAGTTAGTTTTGTCTTGAGCCACAGATGGCTTAAACAAGAGAAATCTATTTTCTCCTAAGTCTGGAGATTAGAAGGTCAAAATCAAGGTTTGAGACCATTTGGTTGAAGTTTTCTCAGTATTTCTTTCCCCCTCCCCCACTGTCCATTTCTGCTTCATATGGGTATCGGATCCTGGGCTCAAAATGATTTACTTCTTCTCCCATTGGAATAAAGGGTTTTTTTTTTGTTTTGTTTTGTTTTTCTTGTACCCTTCCCCAGCTGCAACAGGCCATTGCACATATATCCCAGGCATGATGAACTTTACTCCCCTCCCCCTAGTGGCTTAAGGCATTCCAGTCTAAGACCGTGGGTGATGTTTCATAACTATCGGTTGCCTCTTGCATGTCTGCGTAACTGAGGGGCTCCCTCCAATTTACACTGCCTCCAGTTTTTCCAGGGAACACCTGGTCAGGGCCTGAGCGAGGAGGTTGGATGTGAGTACAAATTTCCCTTGTGTCTGGGGCTGGTGGTTATCCTGAAACTACACATTGAAACACACTCGGCCTTTCATAATTTGTCAAAATTTGAATCCTTTTCTTCAGAGTCACCTACATGGCAGCCACTTACAACTCTTGTGTTCTGTTACAGGTGAGAGAATTTGAGTTCCCCCTTGGGAAAGATTGAACCTGTTTAGAATTCAGGCTACGTGGTTGCCTCGCTACATCAGGTCTCCAATGGGCTCAAGAAAAGTGATTTAAGTGATCAAACCAGCTGCATTGTCGGACGTATCTTCTGTGCAGCTTCCTTCATCCTAGGTGGAAGCAGAATTGCACTCTTTTGGGAGATGAACTACAGCACAAAACTCCAAAATGAAAAAAAGAGCTGGGGGGAATGGTGGGAGGGAAGAAAGTAGCACCTTATCATTCGTAACATACATTCCCATGTCTTCTGTAACTAACCAAATTCTTGTCAAGTTCTCATTGAACTAGGGCTTAAGCCAGCTCCTGCCTCCTTAAGCATTTTGTGTATATAATCTCATTGAGTCATCACATCAATCTTATGACTTGAATGCTACTAGTATACTCATTTCACATAGACTGAGACTTGGACAGTTTATGTTGTTCAAGGTTACCCAACTAGGCTTTGTGTCATCATCAAGCTTATTCCTTTTTACATAAGCCACCCCAAAATATCTGTGGTATAGGCACCGTTGCTTTATCTTACAGGTGAGGGGGTTGGAGTATAGAAACAATGAGTGACTACTGCAAGGTCCTAGAAAAAAACACACGAATGTTGGAAACAATTAGAAAATAGGTGTTTGATTTTGAGTTATGAGTACTCTTCCTCCCACAGAGGTATTGGAAATGGCTTGAAGCTGGATTCATGGAGTATCTTCTCTAAATTTTTCACAGCACTTTGTACAATGCCTGACACGTAATAGAACTTAAACAGATTCCTGTTGAATGAAAAAGAGGAAAGAATAATGAAAGAAAGGGTGCAGAGAAGGAGAGAGAAGGAGAGATATAGAAACAGAAGGAGGATTATAAAGGTGAAAAGAACAGAAGAAAGAAAAGTCCACATTTACACAATATTGTTGAATAAAACATAGAATTTCCTTTTCTGTGCTATTAGGACACGATTTTTAATTTGTGTAAGTCATTTAGTGCAGATGTTGCCTTGCATGTAGCTGATCTGATCACCATGACAAAGGCACTGCCTCATCTATAAATAGAAGGTCAGATTGATTTCACATCCTGCCCTGGTTCTCCCGACTGTTTGATGAGTGTGACGACGAGATCAATGAGTGATTCCATCCACCCCGACTGCAGAGGCTCACCTGCACTCTCTTCTGGAAGATGACAATCAGGCTCATTAAATTCATCACAAAGGAGCTTCAAAGACATGTGTCCTATCAGAGAAATTGAGCCAGAGCCCATTTCCATTGCATCAAGGGGTCCTGTGATATAATCAGCCATCCAGCCCGAGTCTATTGTTAGTAAGATAATTTGGATCTTTCCTTTGCCTGTTTGAGTCAATGTTAGCTGGAACTCACATGGGCAGAGCCGATGTCAGTCAGGGCTCAGGTATTAGAAAACTAGTCAAGTGGACATGTACACGTTTCCACTCTGTTGCTTTGACGTACTGAAGACATCTGGAACTGGGATGCCCAGAACTGACATGGGGTCCTACCATAGAAATTCTTGACCTTGAGCTAATCATTTAATTACCCTCGAGACTGAGGCTTCCCCAGTGCACTAAGAACGTGGTCTCTGCCCTAAGACTGCACTAGTTAAAAGCACACTCAGCAACTCTGCGAGCTTCGGTGATTTCCTTCCCCTCTCTAGAGCTATCTCCTCACCTGTGGGTCAAGACAGTGCTAGCGTGTCCTTCAGAGGCTGTGGCGAGCGCCAGGTGAAGAGGGTGTCCAGTGTACGGTTTCAAGGACCTGTGATGATGGTGAGAAGGCTGGGCAATCTCACGGTGTTGTGGACATTAGATGACACATTCTATAAGGTGATCTTTAAATATTGAGGCAACATCATTATTATTACAGTTAGAAATATTAAGGATGTTCAGTCAAGGTGTCTGATAATACATATTCATTCATTCAATTAGTATTTATCATGAACATATGGAGCAACTGAGTCACCTACAAGACTAAAAGACTTTTGCTGATGGCAGCCGTTGTCATGGTTCACGTACCCCTTAACCTGATAAGACGAATTCCCTCTTTACATAAAGCCGATATCTGAGAGGCTTCACTGCCATACAGGGGATTAGAACACATGTCACTTCTCATACTAGTCTTCAAAGCCAGCATGTTTGTGAGCAAGAAAGGTGAGGTTGGAAGAGCCAAGACAACATTGACATTGCTCTGCTGAGAATCAAGAATTCCCAAACTCTTCCATTTAGTTTGCCCTTCTTCTATGGGAAGTCTCCATTTATTCAAAGATTTCTTTGATGTTCTGTGCTCGTTTTGTACCCTGTAATGGCATAGAAACTTTCACTGTGAAAGCAACATATTTATGGAAAAGCCGGTGAGGGAAACTGAGTCCCATTTAGGGTAGAAATTTTGTCTCTAACCAGAAGCTCAGTGGATCGCCTGACACAAGTGTCATCACCCCCGCAGACGGCGAAATCTGAGGTCCCGAATGGAGTGTGCCGAGGTGGAAAAAGTCCAAGTCATGAGAGGCCCTCTGGGTCATGTTCAACTTTCTCCTGCGGTAATGCAGAGCCAGACAGGATTAAGGAACATAGTGAATTCGAGTGTTAGAAGCGTCACTGTGCTCGAAGCTTAAGGGACTGATCATGTGCTTTAACCTTGTTACGATGCTGAGAGATTTTCAGTATCTATTCCAGAATGTTACGTGGGGCATACACATTGCACCGGTTGGAGGACTGGTTTGCTGAGAGATTTTTACTTGTGGCTGGGTTGACTTGGGAGTGCAGTCAGTAACGCCCGAGCATGGAGGAACCTCTCAAGATCAGAGGCACAGATGCCCTTTCACTGTGAGTGAGACCTTCCATTCCCCAAAGAAAGCAAACTTCCAATGCTAATGCCCCTGGCAGGTGAAGCTGGGTGAATGTGCAGACTCTCTTCCCTCCTCTTCTAATTGTTGCGGGGATAGAGATTGGGATTTCACTGGGGGAATGCAGAACACAAAAGGCAATAATGTGGGAAACTAGTGGATTGTTGAGATGATAAAATCAAATAGTCGGAGTAGATAGAAGGATGTGTATTCATTAATAAGAGATTCAAAAACTGAAGAAGTAGTAATTATTGTTCTTATTTCACTAGAAAAGATTTTTTTAAAAGTATCATTCTTCTGCATGTAGACCATTTGGGTGCAGGTCAACGTAAGAACCTGCCCCTTGAACGTCCAGGGCAGGGAGGATTGCTTCAGTCCCTCAAGGCAGCAGTGGGGGGAGACACATGGAGGGAAGGATGCACAGAGAAGGTGACGGCTAAGCTAAGCTGTGGAAGGATGGGGACCTTAGCCTCTCACGGGATTGGAAGCAGAGACTTGGATCTTTTTTTGAATAGGACTTCTTTCTAAAGAATGAAATGTAAGAAGTGAAATTCAGATTCTTGTGGAATTGGTTTCCTTTATTAATGGCACCTAATGGCCTGTAATTAAGCACAACTTGTTAGCTAAACCAACAATTACCATTTGTTTGAAGTGCAGAGAGAAAAATGAACGCCCTTATTCAGCAGTTTGCCTCACTTTAGCAAGCCCTGGCTGGGTTTCAATATCTCTCTCTCTCCATCTTCCTTTCTCGCTACGTCCCCCACTTCACCCAGACAGACACATAGGCGCACAGACACAGAAGATGAATTCCTTAATTTATGCAGAAATTAGCCATCTCTTTTTTTTAAGCAAGTGGGGGAAAACTTCCCTTCCTTTAAACTTATTTCACAGTTTTCATTACCACTCCACCTTTGCCCCAGCTCTTGATATCAGTATCGAAATGAATTTCAAACAGGAAGAAGGAGGAGGATGGATGGATGGGTTGGTAAAGCAAGTAGCCATGGCTTTGTTAGATGGTAGAACATCTGAGAAGCAGGACCACGTTGACCGTTTTGATTTAGCCCCATTATGAGATAGCTATCCTGTGGGAAATACCTGTTGCTGCTGTAAGATAGGAAGAAATGAGAGAGAGAGAGAGAGAGAGATATTATAACTATGACATGGAGTGTTTTCGGAGACAAACGCATTTGAGTTGAAGGCCTGAATCTGTCACTCATTTATTGTCGGTGTGAGTTTTCAACCTCTTTTTCATTTTCCTTACCTTTAAAATGAGGCTCTAAACTCATACTCATTTATACGTATGCAAGAAAGACTTTATGAGTGTTGAATAAAACAATGTAAAAATTCATAGTATGATGCCTGTCATATAATCAGTGTCCCATATATAATAATAGCTATTCTTTATTGCTACGGACTGAATCGTATGTTCCCAAAGTCATATGTTGAAGTCTTGGTCATCAGTGTGGCTATATTTGGAGACAGGGCCTTTGGGGAGGTAATTGAGGTTAAATGAGGTCATAAGGGTGGAGACCTGATCTTACTGGATTGGTGTATAGGAAGAGGAAGAGAGACCAGAGCTCCCTCTAAGGGGACCCAGAGAAAAGGCCATGTCAGGACACAGTGAGAAGGTAGCCACCTGCAAGTCAGGAAGAGAGCTCTCACCAAAAATCAAATTTTCAGGCACCTTGATCATGACCTCTAGCTGTCCGAACTGGAAGACGGCTCTTGTTTAAGCCATCCGGTCTGTGGTGTTCCGCTATGGCAGACTGACACGTATTAATTGCGTGTTATACATCCTCTCTTGCCCCACCCCAGGCACCTCAGAGTCACTCCCACAAGGACAAGAATAGAACTTCCTCTTGCAGTGCAGTGGGGAAGGGGCTGATCTTAGGGGATGTGGCATGGGGCACTCGTTACCCAGAACATGGACCATGAAGTCCCTTTCAGCCCTGATGATCCCAGAGACCCCAGCTCTAGCTCTGTCTAACCCTTTCTAGTTCTTGGGTAATGTGCAAAACAGATACACACAGCGGAGGTTAACTTCTCTCTAACTTTACATGAAGGCCATTTTCTTCCAGACTAGGTGAGCTCCAAATCACCTGAAGAATTTCAAAGACGGTGCGTGGTTTCCCCAGGCACAGTATATATATATTTTATAGAGGATTTCAGTGAGTCAATAATAGAAATGACTGGGGCAATGTCCAACAGGATTATTTTAAGGTTGAGCCCATTAATACTATGGGAACCAGCGGTGGCAGTGCATAAGGAAGTGAGCAAGGTCAGTAATCAAGCATGATGAAGTCATGCTATTGCAGACAACGGTTCCCCAGAGGTAGAAAACCCAGCGAAAAATATGACTTCTTCCTAGCTATGCACACTCCAGTGCGCACACCTAACCGGCCGTCTCTGGCTGCAGGTGGAATTCTCTCACTGCAAACTCAAAGGTAGTGGGCAGGACAGGCCGTGCCACTTAATACCGAGCAACCACCGTTTGAGTTGGACGATAAACCAGAATAAAAATGAGCCATTTGTAGATTCTTCTGACTCATAGCCCTTTCCTCGTCCCTATCTCATGTGATCATAAGGGATGATGAAAACAGCATGGGCTGTCAGCTGGGTCCAGTTCTCTGGGTCCAGTTCTAAAATCTGCCAATGTTGAGTTGTATCATCTGGCCAATGACTTCTCAGGCTTCAGCTTCTTCTGTCAAATCAGACTAATATTGCCTATTTCTCATCGTGTCTGGATTGAATTTAAAATATTACCTAGGAAGCCTGTAGAAAAGTTCCTGGCACACAACAGCTGCTCAAGAATGGTCTGGTTTCTTCCTCTTGTCATATTATTGCATTCCTTTAAACATTAAAAAAGAAAGCAGGATCCTTGGGTTCGAGACTTGGGTCTGATGTTGACTGATTCCTAAAATGGGTATGGGAAGGGCGCCAAGCCCTGGTGGGTTTTAGTTTCCTCATCTGTACAATAGAAATAGTGTCCCACTTATTTTTTAGTGTTTACCTTACATTATTTTGTTCAAGTTTAAATGAGAGAGAGAGAGAGAAGGGAAGTGTTTTCAGTGTGCTCTAAAGCGTTGGACTAATGTCTGGTAAATAAAGGCCTTCTAGAAGACAGAATCCTCCTTCTCAGAATAACCTCATATTAATAGCAGGAAACACAAATTTTCTTCCTTGAAGAATGAGAAATTCCAGGAGAAAAGTGTGCATATAGTAAAAACCAGTTATTTTACTGGAAACATCTAGATCTTAGGTTATTCTAACATGTCCTTCCTAATGAGAACTACCCCAGGATTCAAAGATGTGGTATTACTATGCCGTCCAGGGAGGTGTAAATGATAGTTTTATCATGAATTCCTAGTCATCCGCATATGTTATTTGGTTTAAAATTTACAACTAAGGGGTGCCTGGGTGGCTTAGTTGGTTAAGCGTCTGGTTCTTGATTTTGGCTCAGGTCATGATCTCAGACTTGTGAGATCAAACCCCATGTTGAGCTTCACACTCGGCATAGAGTCTGCTGGAGTTTCTATCTGTCCATCCCCTGCTGGCATGCACTCTTGCACGTGCACTCTGTCTCTCTAAAATAAATAAATAAATAAATCTTTAAAATAAAATAAAATAAAGTTTACAACTAAGTTGTAAAGTAGGAATTATTGTCCTCATACTAAAAGATAAAGTTTTTTTCAAGCTACACACCTGTGTTAAGAAGAGACGAATTTCCATCATGAGGCTTGAATTCAGATGCATGCCTGTCTCACTCACTATCTCCATCCCAACTCTGTGCACTTACAGTGTCTCAAGGTCCATTAACTGGTCCTGAAGGCGGGAGGTTCAGGATGAAGACGCCATTGCTCATCAGTAGTTGGGTGATAGTAGGTGGACGGTAGTTCTACAAGTCACTTTTCTAACCTGACAGATGAATATATTGGTGAGTGAATGAATGCTGTAGGATGTTTCTATACAACAATACTTAACTTCCAGCAATTGTGTAGAAGAAAAAACCTATCAGTCCAAATTTTGAGTTTTTCTCAGTCAAGGACATAGATCTATTTCTTGATCATAACATTATAGGTAAGAGAGTGAAAATGGAACTTTAGAGGAAAATGAAGGAGATGAGGGCGTACTCTGGGACTTATGACTTCCGAGTCTGAAAACCACCCTAGAGACCCATCAGTAGGGTCCGGCAGGGTCTACACAGCGGGCTCATCTTAGTGTTTCTTCCCCCCACTGGTAGTAACCTTACTAAGTCTACTATGTCGTAATGCTTTTGTTTCTCAAAGAAATGACCTTTTTTTGGTGGTAATTGACTAAATGAATGAAAGAGTTTGAAATTATTTATATAACTTGTGAAAAATAACTTCAAATTATTTCACAATTTCAACATAATACTTCATTAACAATAGAAAACCTAAAAACAAAGGTAAACTCTAAGCATCATCTCATGGATAGACCCACAGACTCATACCTTGGATGGTCACCAACAACTCCTCTTCTTCCCAGACACAAACTTGTTCCTCCTCTCAGAAGTGGAGGCGGTGCCCCCTTATCTTGAATCTGGACTGCCTGATGACTTCTTTTAACCGATAGAAAGGTTGTGGAAATGTTCCTGTGGACTTCTAGGCCTTGCCCTGAAGAAGATTGGAGGGTTGCCTCTTTGCTTTCTTGCCATCTGGCTGCTATGCAAAGCATGTCTAAGCTATCCTGCTGGGGAGAAAGGCCAGAGAGAGAGAGAGAGAGACCTTTAAGGATGAGGCATCACTTGGGGAGTGGGGCCACATGGAGGAGAAATCAGATGCCAGTCTGCTCCAAGGCCCCAGACATGTGAGAAGACTTCTTGGACCTCCTCGGCCAGCCCAGCCACCAACTGAATGCAAAACCACTGAGAGACATAGTAGATGCCGTGGGAGAGAGAAGAACCCTATCAACCTAGAGCACCATGAGGAAAGAAAATCATTGTTGCTTAAACCATGGGTTTTTTGAGGGGTGGTTTGTTATGATATAAAAAGGGACTAAAATCAAATATCCAATCATGGTGGCCCCGTTGTGCTGTGAAATGGGATGGGATAGAGTGTGTGTGCAGGGTGTGTGTATGGTGGGATGCAAAGATCCGTGTACTTTCCCTGGTACCACCCTGCAGGGTCTCTGGGTACCGCTGATAAAGACATGAATGGTTTGTTCAGCTAAACAACTCTTATTTATTTATGATGTGTCTTGAGAATGTAGTGATTGGCCTTACCTCTGATGTTTGCCAAAGTTGCAGATGAAAGTTTACTGTAGTTCACTCCACAGGGGTCCTGATTAAAGTTATACATCAATCAGCTCCCTCAAGTCCATCAATTTTCTGGACCCTGTTGAACTCTATGCTTATCCCTTGATCAAAACTGCTACATAAACACTTGAAGAAATGCCCTCCTTGTCTCTTGACAAAACTGATGTGAAGCAACCAATGCCGCTGAAGGAAATGAAGAGCATGTAATGTGAGAAGATTCAATTACACATGAAACCTTGGGTTTAGAAATAAATGGAGTTCCAAAACCAGACCTGATGCCTTTAGTATCACCTTTTCATGGAGAGGAAGGACCACTGAGAAAACACGAAGATTATGAATTAACTCTCCCTACCTCAGCCCTCTCAGATAGACACCTTGCGTGTATTCGTTTCCTGTTGCTGTGTAACAAATTACCAAAAACTTAGTGACTTAAAACGTTATGAATTTGTTATCTCACAGTTCCCGTGGGGTCAGAGTCTGGGCAAAACTTGGCTGGGTCCTCTGCTCATGGTCTCCGAAGGCAGAAATCAAGGTGTTTTCTGACCTGCATTCCTCTCTAAAATTTGGAATCTTTTTCATGGAGTTGCCAGAATTCAGTTCCTTGTGGTTATAGGACTGAGGTTCTTGCTTTCTTGTTATAGCTGTCAGCTGGGGTCATTCTCAGCACCTGGAGACCACCCAGAACTCCATGCCGCATGGTCCTCTTACAGGTTCTCTTATAATGCAGTGGCTCACTTCCCCCAGGTCAGCAGAAGAACCTCTCACTGCAGTCTGCTATGATGGAGTCTTATAATAATATAATATATATATTATTATATTATATTATTATATATAATATATTGTATATAATATATGTAAGATATATTATATACATAAAATATAATATTATATTATAAAATATAATATACAACATAATATATAATATAACATAATATAATACAATCACAGGAGTGACTATCCCACCACCTTTGTCACACTTTTTTGACTAGACATAAGTCACGGTTCCACCTGCGTTCCGGAGCAGAAGAATACGCAGGGGCAGACTCATTGGGGGTCATCTTAGAATTCCTCCCACCACATCATGTTGGCAGATGTTGTTCCCAAAACGTCTTCACATAAAGACTGCACTTGTAACACCAGCAGTGTGCGGAATAGCCCTCTGAGATTCGTCGACCCCCCTGTGGAAAGGCGCATTTGATGCCATTAAAGAACGAAGGGAGGCTGACTAAGTTCAGAGGTAGAGGGATGAGGGTAAGGACAAGGATTCTGCTGCGGAAATACACACTCAGAGGACCAGGGCATTAGAGCAAAAGCTGCTACATGAAGACCCTATGCATTGAGGGTGGTTGAAAGGCATGTGTCCTCCTCAGTGTTTTCCTTAAATCCTGAGGCTCTCCATCAGAAAGTTCCCAATGATTATTTTCTTCTCGGTCTTCTCAAACTCATTTGAATAGCTATCCACGGAAGAGTTGGACTTGCGCAAGAGTAACTGTGCGCAGGGATGGGGACTCGAGTGAACAACGTTCTAGTCAGAACTTGCTTCTGTGGAGGCGAATTTTAACGGGGCAGCCGCACTGTCTTCGGCTGCTTTGTGTAAGAATTGCATTTAATCTTCCCAGAGAGATAATGCTATTGCCACTTCCAGTTGTAGAGAAGCAAGCCCAGAGAAATAAAGAATTTCCTTTATCTAGATTCTGGTTGCCTGAAGAGCAGGGAACGTGCCTTGATCGGGTCTGTATATCCAGTGCCTCCGATCATAGACAGTCAATCCCGCCAAGCCATGGAGAGCCACGACTGCTCAGTGGTCTTCTCAGGATTCAATCCCCAGTTCCTCTGACTTCAAAGCCCCTGCCATTCTACCACCACAGCACCCTTTCCATCAAGGTTAGGGATTCCTTTTTGGGTTTTTTTTTTCATCTCTATCAGATGATCCTGGGTGGTCGTCGTTTGTGTTACTCACCATTGGAGCTATCAGTGGGAAGGCATTAGTATTTCAGAAGGGGAGACTTGCATTAGAAAATGATTACAAAGTCCCCCAAGCTAACCTTTTTGGTGTGTGTCATCGGGAGGGTGGGGAGGGAGAACAGGAATGGGACAAGAGTGTGTGATGAGCAAGGGCACTGGCCTTAGGCACAAACCTTAAGGAGACACCAAAAAATTCAGCAATTCTGATAAATAATATTTTAATATGTTAATGCACTATTTTAAAAAACCCAAAGTTAATGCAAAACATCCATGAAAAATAAAATATCAAAATGTTAAATAAAGACAAGGGTCTGGCCCTTCATTCGCCTGTCGCACTTCACTCACTTCACCCTCATTGGTGCCCCGAGGGAGGAGAGGTAGAGAAGGAAGCAGGGAGAATAAGGTCAAGCAGAATGAGAGTGGAGAAAAGACCTTTCTTTTGCCATCTTCCCAGCCTTCCAGGGACAGGAACCAGGAAAAAGCAAGGAACCCTTGCCCAGAGAGACCATATTCCAGAGATGTGACTATAATCTCTAGAAGAAGTGCTAAAGTCCCAAAACTTACCCAGTAAACTCCCAAATCCATTGTTTCCATGGAAAGATTAGGTATCAGGAGATCGCACTCTCGTCTAGACTCCATCACTAGTTCACTGTGTGATATGGGTCTAGAAGTTCTCCTCTCTGGGCCTCAATTTACCACTTGTAAAATGGAGTGTGGGGATAGATGCTTTCCGAGGTCTCATTTAGTTCAGACATTCTAGAAGGTTATGGACTAGCAGCTCCCAGGGAGGATGCTATGTCTCTTTCTAACTTGCGGAAGAGTAACTGTGCGCAGGGATGGGGACTCGAGTGAACAACGTTCTAGTCAAAACGTGGAAGTTGCCGTATTCCAGAAAAAGATTTCCAATGGGTCAATCTTGGACATTTGCTGTCTACTGACCTTCCTGGGCTCTTTCTTCTTCTTCTTTTTTTGGTTGGTGAGTGGATCACAAAAAGAAACTGACAGCTGTTTCCACTGGTTCCCAAACATTAGGCCCCATGGAGGGTCGATTGAAGTAATTCGCTTCTGACTCTAGAACGTCGGAGCTGCTAGTATTATATTGTTTAGCTGTGTCATAACTGGGCTCATGTGTGAGACAATGGCCGCTGTGTGAGAATCCACAGTTATATAATATTTGAGAGGCGGTATAGCACAGGTGCTGGGTGACAGTTCCGTCTCCCGTTCTTACCAGATGCGTGGGTCAGGGTACAGCCGGAAGGCAGAGCACGTAAATCACTTTGACTGACGGAGGGCATTTAATACGAATGATCCTCAACGGGGTATAAAGTTGCCAACCAGGTCATTGAAAAGGTAAGAAACGGCCTCTAAGGTGTCGCAAAGGTAGCAAGTTCAAGATGCATCTACAGTCCTAGGTTTAAGGGGTGAAGAGTTTTAGGTGACTAAGTTGTCGAACCCCAGCATAGGGTCCCTTGGAGCTAAACCACAGACATCTGAGAAGAGAGCTGCCGGGTATCCTTGGGGAATCCTAAAGCCACAAGGACTGGAGCTTGTCCTACAAGTGGTAGAAAAACTATGAGCTATGATCAGCCATTGCAACAGGAAGGAATTTCTTCTTCCAGGGGGAGCAAGTTTTTATGGGGACATAACAGTGCACAGGGGTGATGCAAAAAGCAAACAGGAAGGAGCAAGTCCCTTCAGCCTGGTGGAAACTTGTGGGTATCCAGGTGGCAAAATAGATAAGTGCTTTGCAGAGTCCAGGTCCCAGCACCACAAAGCGGAGTAGGGTCGTTTGGAGCTGAGAGTCAATACTTGGGCATTGAGCGCGTTGCTGTTTGATTTTGGGCAAAGCACCTATCCTTTCTCTGTACCAGTTTACTTGCCTGTAAAAGAGAAATAATACAGGAATCCTCTGCATTACGTTGTTGTAAAGATTAAATTATTTAATACATGAAAAGTGCTTAGAACAGTTCCTGGCACAAAGCATGTGCTTGACAACATTTATTGGACATTATTATGCAAGCGAAAGAGAAGAGGACAAATTTGTCTGTCCTTCCTGAGGCACTGGAGTGGCATTTCCCATATATTTTGTGGCTTAATTTGAGAGTGACTTTGAGAAGGGAGCGTTGGTTTCCTGGACGTTTATGCATGAGGGGAATGAGGTCTAAAGATTTGAGGAGTTTACTGAAGGCACTCATGTGGGAGGATTTGGTCGAGCAGGATTTCTGGTCTAGCCCGTGCTCCAGTCCAGTGACCGCACTATTTACATAGCAACATGCTGCTTCCCCCGGAACAAGAGACACAAGGCAATTCTAATTCTCATTTCACCACTCACTTATGAAAAGCTAAGCTAGGCTTCACTCCCACTAAACCCCAGATAAGCCACCTGTGAAATTCGAATAAAACACTTGCTTGGAACACCTGATCAAACTTTATTAAAAAAAATAGCAAAATTGATCTCAATAGACAAGTCCAGCAAGATAAATTTACAGAAAACACGAAGTCCTATACAGTGAATTCCTCTATAGTACGATATATGTGTTCCTATAAATGACAGTACTGGACAGAAGTAGGCAATTAAAAACCATAGGACTGGGGCAGAAAGTGGAGTTACAACACTCAAAAACTTCAGTGACACACGTTCACAAGGACAGGTACCTAATAAAAATGGCAGGAGAGGGGCGGGTGGGGGGCTCAGTGGGGTAAGCATCTGGCTCTTGGTTTTGGCTAGGTCACGATCTCAGGGTTGTAGGATCGAGCCCCACGTCTTTGCACTGAGGGCAGAGTGTGCTTGAGAGTTTGTTTCTACCTCTCCTCTACACTCTCTCTCTCTCTCTCTCTCTCCCAAATACATAAATAAATGCTTAAAAAATGGCAGTAGAATGCACTCATGTTAGATAGTGAAGGTATGCACATATACCACAGTAAATACGGCACTTTTCCCTGGGAAAGACCTGGAGTTTGCCAGCTGGAAGGGGGCAGCTTGCGAGTTCTTCCAAAATAGAGAATGGAGGGTGATCTGAAATCTCAGAGAACGTTCTAGCACCAGACATGGACGGGTGTGGTCATAAGACTCGCTGCCATCTGCGGGGACTGGTAGATGCGTGAAGTGTGTGCGCTTTGCATGTTCCTACGGCGCTCAGGTTAGCTGTGTGCAGGTTCCTGCACGTGAAATAATGCATGTACAAGCATATATTCACATTATGCTCAGATTATCCCCTTATGGATCAATCATGCTGCAACAAATTCACATCTTTCGAAACAAGTGTTTTGAAACTGCTTTTAGAACAAAAACCTTAGCTGGCAAAAGACGAGATGGAAGCGACCTGAATTAGCAGTCACGTGGGGAAGGACATCTCCTTGGGGGGTCGGGGGGCGATCAGCGCAGTGTGAAACCAGAATGCTCCCTTAGTGAATACCCAGGTTGCAGGAAGAAGTGATACAGTGTTACAACAGCCCAATAACAATGGAGTAACTCTTCAGGGTTTAATCTGTGCTGGCTCGGAGGCAGGGAGCTTTACCATATCATCTCTATCCCCTTGATTCCCCAGAGCAGCACTGGGAGGAAGAGTCTTGCAAAAGAAGAAACTGTGGTGCATGGGTTGTAAATAAGGTGCCTAAGGGAGGGCAGTCTGGAGTTTGGATTCAGATCCTTGTCCCTGAAGGTGTTTCAGCAGGCTGGGCAGTCGTGTTCTAGAGCAAAGACACAGGTGTCCTGAAAACGTCTGCTTATGTTTGTTCCTGTGTTTAAAAATAATAAAAATCATTCCATGTAAAAACATCCTGGAAATTTTAAGAACATTCTTCAGAAATGATGTGAAACCTTACCTTACAATGGGCTATTTTAACACTTTGTATTTCTTCTTACAATGCTCTCACGTATGATTGCCTCACCAATTTGTGAAAACAGAGCAGACATTCTATCCCCATTTCACAGACAGGGCTCTGGACGAGCAAGAGAAGGCTAATTCGGGGCGCCTGGGTGGCACAGCGGTTAAGCGTCTGCCTTCGGCTCAGGGCGTGATCCCGGCATTGCAGGATCGAGCCCCACATCAGGCTTCTCCCCTATGAGCCTGCTTCTTCCTCTCCCACTCCCCCTGCTTGTGTTCCCTCTCTCGCTGACTGTCTCTATCTCTGTCGAATAAATAAATAAAATCTTAAAAAAAAAAAAAAGAGAAGGGTAATTTATCTGACACCCAGTCAGAGGGAAGCTCTTCCGTGCCTGGCAGAACCAGCACCTTCCCTGGGGGAGATTCTGATTTGCTGAGATGAGTGACCACAGAGAATGCTGACTGCATCACAAGGCACATGGACACCATAATCCCCATTGATGCCCAGACCAGGATTTAAAAAAATGAATCCTGGTCCAAAACTATTGTCCACTTGATGCTGCTGCTTCCTGTGTGTCATCTAGAAAGAGAACCCGTGTTTTTCCTGCTCTGGTGAATTTGCATTCACCCTTTTTTTTTTTTTTTTTTTAGAGTGAGAGGGGGTGGTTGGGGCAGAGGGCCAGGGAGACAGAGAATCTCAAGCAGACTCTGAGCTGAGCAGAGAGCCTAGGGCTCGATCTCACCACCCTGATATCATGACCTGAGCCGAAATCAAGAGTCAGATGCTTAACCACTGAGCCACCCAAGCGCCCCATAAGTTCATCTTAAATGCCAAGTCCTCTCTAACTAAGCAGCCAGGCCAGACTTTCTTGGGCAGAGTGGTATCACTTGGACACAGCATAGTCTGTATCTAGATGCTTCAGACTAGAACCAAAATATCTGTCCAAACAATGTCTGCAGAAGTTCTCCACGCCTTCTTCACCCCTGCCACTGCCACGGGTGTGCCTCCCCTCTCGGTAAGGGCAGCCCATCCTCCTTAGGTTACAACATGGTGTGATGGTCCTTGGACCGCCCGCCTTGCCCCCTCACTAACTGAGAGCTCACGCAATTGCACTCATCTGAGGACCACAGGACCCAGTACAGGGCTTCCACACACGGACATCCCCTGTCACCTCCACGAGGTCAAGGACTGTGTCCTCATGTTGCCCGCAGTGTCTAGGCCAGGCCCTGGCATCAAGGAGGCATGCAGTAAATATTTGCCCATGAAAGGTAGTTTTTGATACATCCGTTAATTAAATAAAAATATACCTGTGCAAAATTCTGTGGGCAACAACAACAACAACAAATCCAAGGGCTTTTGATGACATGGAGAAATGTTCAGAGTGTAATGATGAGTGGAAAAAAGAATCAGGCTATAAATATATAAGTTCCACATGATGCCCATTGTGTGAAAGAAACGGCCTCTGATTTACAAAGTCTGTCTCTGGGTTCTGAGAAGTGGAGTGACTTTGGTCCTCATCATTATACCGTTAGCTCATTTTTTCCCCAAATTATCTAGAAGAAATCTGCCTTCCTTTGAAAACTGGGAAGAAATCACTTTAAGAACAAATAATTTCATTTGATGCTTTAGTTGGTGTGTTCCTTCATTGGGGTGCTCTCGGGGATAGGATGACTTCTGATAAGAAAAAATTGAACCAAATTATTTTCTTGGCCTTAAGAAGTCCAACTTTTTTCTCAGTTCAGTGATTCTGGGAATTCTTACAATTAACTGGTGGTCTCCACAGCGGGGGGGGGGGGGGGGCCAGGGAGAGTATCTTTATTTCTGGGCTTCTATTACAGAGGCAAGAAGAAATCCAAGAACACTAGAGCCTTCCAGCCTTGTTTTATTTTGCTTTGTTTATTCTAATTGTGTGGGTTTGTTACAGTGCCTGGGGGTAGTACAAAATTAAAACACACTAGCATTGACTGAATCAACAATGATTTCCAGTATTGTTTTTTTTTTCAGGGTCTCTGAGTGTTCTGGGGAAAAACTGTTTAAAACATTAGTCACACACCTTCATTTTTATTTCCTTACAATATATGCCACTTCAAAAATAAAAGGAGAATCACTTTTGTGAGTATAAGCCCTTTTCACAATGATACAATCATTCAGTATTCAAAAATCCTAGGGTCTACAACCTGGGCCTCACGAGCCAAATCTGGACCACAGCCTGTTTTTACATTGCCTGTGAGTTAAGAATGTTTTTCATGTTTTTAAATGATTGAAAACAAATCAAAAAGAGAATAATATTTCATGAAATCTGGGAATTATATGAAATTCACATTTCAATGTTCATGAATAAAATTGTGCTGGAACACACATGCCCATTCTTCTGCACGCTGTCCCTCTTGGCTCACTCTTCTTTCTTTCTTTCTTTCTTTCTTTCTTTCTTTCTTTCTTTTCTTTCTTTCTTTCTTTCTTTCTTTCTTTCTTTCTTTCTTTTTAAAATATTTGTTTATTTAAATTCAATTAGGCAGCATACAGTACATCATTAGTTTTTGATGTGGTGTTCCATGATTCATTAGTGCATATAACACCCAGTGCTCATTACATCACGTGCCCTCCTTAATGCCCATTACCCAGTTACCCCATCCTCCCACCTACCTCCCCTTCTGCAATCCTCAGTTTGGCTTTTTCTTAACAACAGCGGTGTTGGGTAGTTGTAATAGTGACCAAATAGCCTGCCGGGCTGTCTACGGAAAGTTTGTTGACTCTCATAGACCTATGTCAGTACTGGAAAGCTACTTGGAATGATGTCAACCTCTAGAAAGGTGAAATGAGAAATAGACATAGAATTTCGAGCAGGGAAAAATTGGGAAAACATATGGAGTTCCATGGAGGCATGGTTAAGACCCTCCCCATCTTTCATTGGAACGGCTCTAGGAGCCTCTGAACCTGCCCCTGTCTCTCACCTTGACACGCACACTACATAGCTTCTATCTAACGCGCTTCTCCCTGCCTCCCTCCACACTATGCCGCAACGGTCTTTCCAAAGGGAAGATGGGATCATACCACTTCCTGCTTTGAGGAGCCCTAGACTCCCTGAAGGAACATGTAAGGTACGGAGACGGTGCATGAGGGTTTGTGGAGTGGGCAGATTTATGGATTCTCCTCTCTGTGACCTCCTTACCACCAGAAGAGCTCTGTTTGCCTTATTTATATATTGAACTTTATTTGAAGAAAAGATTCTGTTGATTAAAAATAATAACTTGGAAACCACTAATGGGTAGAGTTTAAGGTTCTTGCCATGGTCCTGTATGACCTGGTGTGGTAGACACTGAGTGCTCACCAAATCCATGAGGTGCTCCTTCCATGCCCAGTCTCCCTTGCAGGGAATGGAGTCATGTGACACACGCTTGCCAATGACCTCCGAGTGGAACTGACCGCTGCCTATTCCTGGGCTGAGACAGCTAAGCGCCGGGGCACTCCTCCGTCTCTCCTTTTCTCTACCTTGGGGACCTGACAGCCACATGTTCAGAGTATTTTTAGCTAAAAGATGGGAAGTCACGCACCAGCCTGGGTCCCTGAGTGACGACACGGAAGATCAGCCTTCGCCCTGACCTATTTTAGACGTATAAAATTAAATTAAAAGCACGCTTCCGTAGCAGAAACCTCTGGAATTTTGGAGTCTATTTATTCCTAGAGAATAGCGTTCCTAGCCCACCCATGAAGCTGGCCCTTGTTCATCTGTCCTTAGTCAGCTGGTTGGTGTGTGACTTGGTTGATTACCTGATCCATTCATTCCACAAGAATAACAATAGACAAACGTGAATAGACTAGAATATATGATGCTAGGGGCTAAGGATATAAATGTGCAACAGCCAAAGCTCCCAGCCTCGAGGGGTTTCTTTCCATAGAGAGCACAAGGCCCCCCCACCCCCCACGGACCCCACAGCTCAGTCATTCTAAACGACGTGTATTGTCCTGAACTCACCGAAACATTACATATCTCCATGCCCTTTCTGACCATGCTTTTCTTGACTGTGGATGGAAAAGTCCCAGAATCTGAACAACCCATATAATAACCTGGTGAAAACATATGAGATTTGTGGCCTGTTGTGTACAAATCTGTTAGATTGGGGGGGATGGAGCATGGAGTCTAGCAGAGGCGACCTCGCCTGCGTCAGTCGGGCCAATGTGTCCCATGATCTAAGGAAGAGGGAACATTTTCGTGGTTCATTGTGATGCCTTCATCTCACCGTGTCCAAATCTCAGACATGAAGAGACACATATGGCGCACTTCTGCCTACAATGATGGGAATGTTTCCACGTCTACTCTGTCAGATCCGGCAGCCACGGACCACATGTGGCAATTAAGATGTGACCATGAGGCTGAAATGATTGAGGAAGTGGATTTTCACCTTTAGTCACTTTTAATTGAAATTCAAACAGCCACATGTGGCTCATTCCCACCTTAGTGACTACGGAGCTCTAGAAGACGTTCGCATCTACTTACTAACTTTTTTTGGGGGGTCACCATAGCCTAAATATAATATATTTAAAAATACAACTGTGGAATACATTTGGAAATAACAAAAGAGAGGTCGTTGCCAGCTACATGCTAAGGCTTAATTTTCTCCACAAGGACTCCCTTCCGGCTTCTTTTCGCTCTTCCCTCAGCGAGCTGCAGCTCTGGGCTATGACCCAGGCCGCTAGTCCGCCACCCACGCTAGCGTTAAGAGGTCCCCTGAGTTGCCGAGGCCTCTGCTACGAGTCTGTCTTCCAAATCAGCAAAGCAATAAATTCCAGGGTATCATTGGAAGTATTCAAATAAAGATATTTTAAGATATTTATGCATTCTTTCAACGACAATGAAAGATATTAGAAGCCCCACATATAACAGTTACTATTACTCTAGGAACTTGGGATACATCAGTGAACAAGTCAGAAAAAGATTCCCGACTTTCTGGAGCTTACATTTTAGTAGGGAGATGCAGACAATAAATATAAAGAAATATAATAACTAGGGAGTAGTACAAATGCTATTTAGAAAGAAGTAGGGCAGGATAAGAAAGGATACACAGTGATGTCTGAGGGAAGACGAGAAGAAGGTGAAAGAGTTGCATGAATACCTAGGTACGGCTCATGGATACCTAGGTACGGCTCATGGATACCTAGGTACGGCTCATGGATACCTAGGTACGGCTCATGGATACCTAGCTGGGTACATGCCTCACTTCTAATTCCCTGTGAAGCAGAATCTTCAAGATTCCAAGGAGGACAGGCAGAGGGCCTGGCACACGTCCTAAGTGGGTCTGAACCAGAGTCGGAGGACTCAGATAGGATGAAGGGTGTCTCAGCAAACTGAGCTGGAGGTGACCCTGATAATCTGGACCTTTCTAGGTTGATGGCATTTTTATATTGAATAACTTCTACCCCCCCCCCATTGATCTCTTAGCAAAGAGTGTAGTACAGGAAACACCCACCATGCTCCTGGTCACCAGGAACCCAGGCTGCCAGTCAACCTCTCACCTCTAGTTATGGAAGGATCTTTCCAGATATTACTTCCTTCTGGATCATAAGGTGATTGTACCGAATGATTTCTAAAGGTGCCTTCCAGTTCTAATAATCTCTAAGTCTCAGAAATATCAGGCACGTATAAAGGGTATCAGTTTGCTGCGGCTACTGTAACAAAGAGACAGCAGACATTTATTCTCTCACACGTCTGGAGTCCAAGGTCAAGGTGTCGGTGGTGTTGGTGCCTTTCAAGGCTGCGAGGGGGCATCTGTTCCCAGCCTCTCCCCCCGCTGCTGGCGGTTTGCTGGCAATGCTTGGTGGTCCTTGGCTTCTAGAAGCATCATGGGGACGTCTGCCTTCATCCTCACACAGCGCTCTCCCCGTGTACGTGTCTGTGTCAGAATTTCCCCTTTTCATAAGGACATAGTCATATTGGATGAGGGCCCTCTCTACCCCAGGATGACCTTATCCTACCTTAACTAATTACATCTGCGACAACCCTATTTCCAAATAAATTCCCATGCAGAAGTTCTGGGGCTGAGCCTTCACCCTGTGAACTTCGAGGCGGCACAACGGACGTCACGCACGATTCGACACAAATAGTAAGACTGAGACACTCGAAGTCTGCTCCGGGGTCAACCTGGCCTCTATTCTTTGCACAGATACAAGCAGGTTGTAGGTTTTTCCCCAAAAACACTTCCCTCTGCACCACTGGGCGGTCATGACAAGAGTGATTATTGAATAGCCTCAAATATCATGCTGACATGAAAGACGCTGATTATAATGATTTTCAATGTAAAATATATAAAAAAAATCTTATTTGGATCTCTTTTCTTCTAGCAATGGATGTCTATTTTGAAAATATTGCACTGGCAGCTTCGGCAGAAGCAATATATCGCCCGCAAAGGAGGAGCCGAGCCAACATATGCGTGCGGATATCAATACAAGTCTGGAGCTACACATAAGCAGAGGGAGTGCTGACAGCGGGCTGGGCATCCTGCCACCGGAGAGCTCTTTTATAAAAGGCAGCGTTTCGCTTCCCTTACAAAAGACTAAAGCGCTGTTCTTGATATTCATAGAAGCTGGGGCAAAAGAAATCTCTGGTCTATTCTGAGAGCAACTTGCCATTGATACGGATCCAACTGGAGAAATAACAATTCTCTAGTTTTCAGAATTGATCAATGTACTGTGTTCTTACCCTAAAATAGTGAATGCTGTGTTTTTACTTCTGGTTTGTAGACCAATAAACAGAAGGCCTGAGCCACTCATTCAAGGTCACACAGCTTTCCAATGGCAGAGCTGGGATTAGAGATTGTTACTTCGGAAGAATCGCAAAGTTCATCCTCCTTCCATTGCCTGCCAGTACAGGTTAAATGGGGTTTGAAATCTACAATCCAAGGGGGTGGGGGCAGGGGTGGGGGGGGGTGATACTTCAAGATCGATACACTTCGAATTAAGGAAGGCAAAACAATATAACACAAAACTTGAAGTCATGAAGATTAAAAGTCTCCCACCGTGTAAAAGTGTAGCTATAGGGTTAAGAATACCAATGGGTGCTTGACCATTGACTAAATGTTTTCACACTTAAGATCTCGTTTAATCCACAGAAGTTTATAGGATGGTTCCTTGTTTTACAACAAGGAAACAGAGGCCCAGGTAGGTATGTTCCTGCCAGGATGTGGTCAGGTAGGATCCAAGCCTGTATTTAAAACCAAGTCAAATATTAATTCATCAGATCAACTTTTATCCCTTACCAGTTCTTTGCTCTCATTTTGGACCTTTAATGGCTCCAGCAGGCCAATGAAGAAAGTATATGATTACCTATCGTTGTCCTTTGCTATGCTGATGGGCCTTCTGGTGCCCCTCCACCCCACAACGCTGTTTTTGTTCTGGCTGCAGGTTTTTGGTCTGGCCTTGGGGCTCCGGAGAGGTGTGGGGAGCAGGGCCGGGGGGGGTGTGTGGGGGGACCCTCGCCTCTGGCTTAGCTGCCTTGCACCATTTTTCTCCAATCTCTTAGCTTTTGTTAAGAGACAATCTCTCTGCCCATCTTACCCCTGAGCAACCCACATCAGCTGGCCTGGCTGCCTCAGTGTCCCTCAACACTCAGCCTTCCCGCTTGATGGGAACAGGGGCATGGCTGGTGGCAAGGATACCAGACTCACTCATTCCTCTCCATGGTCAAGCTTTGCATGGACCACGCCTTCCATCAGGGCTCAGATCCGCACTCGAAAAAGCTGATCGATAGGATTCAAACAAAAGGAGGTGGAAGGACACTTTGTGTGTCCTGGTCCTTCAATGGGTCCCCTCTAGGGCTGGCCTTGATTTATGCCTCTGTGTGACTCCTGCACATTGGTGCTTCTGTTTTTTTCCTTGAAGCTTGTGGACACTCGGAGACAGGGGCCAGGCCCCTCATTCATTTTTTAATGTACTGCATCTAACACTAATAGATATTTGGGGATTTGTGGGGGGTTTTAAGAGCATGAGTGAAGATCTCTAACAGAAAGGGTGGATTCTGTGATGACCTGCTGAAGGAGGGCTATAAGAAATCTTAGGAGGTGAAAAACAGAGTGAAAAGCCGCGAGATGGTGTAGTGCACAGAACAATATACTGGAAGTCAGGAGATTAGGGATTTCTGCTAAGGTCTGGAGGGCTCATGGGGTAAATCTATCTTAGAATTTACTGGCAGGGGGAAGAAACCTCTCTTCCAAAAAACGGGTTTTTTTTCCNTGGAGGGCTCATGGGGTAAATCTATCTTAGAATTTACTGGCAGGGGGAAGAAACCTCTCTTCCAAAAAACGGTTTATTTTTTTTCCCCTTTCAAGATAATAAAACTTTTAAAATCCATCCTATTTCTTTTGTAGTTTGGCCCTGTTATAGAGTATAGCATTACAATTAATGCAATAAGTTAGTCTATTTCAGGGCACGAGAGTGAGGAGAGAATTCAGCTTCCAAGTCCCCATAAAGGGTCCTTGATCTTATATGCATTATAAGGAAACTTTTTATAATATTATTTATTCTTAATTTTAGGCTAAACTTTTTTTGGAAGGTAACTTCTAACAACCTCAGCCTGTGACTGCTAACTCAAGTTCTAAATGAGAAAATCATTTTAATGCAACCATTTAAATGTCAATGACCTCAGAATGTGTTCTGGATGGTTTTTGGAACAATTAATAGGCTATTTGGTGGCCATTTCATTGATTTGAGCTCTTTCTGGTCTTAAAACACAGATTCTCAGGGCTGGGAGGGCCATCCCCACCAACCCTAATGTCTCATGCATCAGTTTGAATCGTTCTGAAGCCAGGAAATGCACCGCGTCCTGGGGCCTCCAGCCTATAAGTGTGCATACAACCCTAGAGTGAGCCATTCTTTATAGGTTCCCAGGCAATCGGTCAGCATTTGATGTTAAAGTTTAGCATCATGCGGTATATTCTTCTATCTACTGCGTGGGTGCCCTTGTGAGTCTAACTGGTCTACTATAGTTCACTTATTTATTTAACATGTGTGTAATTATCAACCTTATATAAGATTTCGAATTCTTTCTACAGCCTGATTTCTCTCCCTGAATGTATTTGTGTGTTTATTTCAGTTCTATGGTTTTCCAAGTTAGCTAATTATAGATTCAATGTTTTCTTTTCTTTTTTTTTTAAAAGATTTTATTTATTTATTCGACAGAGATAGAGACAGCCAGAGAGAGAGGGAACACAAGCAGGGGGAGTGGGAGAGGAAGAAGCAGGCTCATAGCGGAGGAGCCTGATGTGGGGCTCGATTCCATAACTCCGGGATCACGCCCTGAGCCGAAGGCAGACGCTTAACCGCTGTGCCACCCAGGCGCCCCAGATTCAATGTTTTCGAGCTAGGTTAGTAGTGGGAAAAATTCACTGTAGAATCTGTCAGTTATAGGAGAGGAAACTGAGACCCAGAGAAGAAAGGTAACACATGAGAGGTCACCCCAAGTCAGAGGTAGTGCTTGGAAAGAGAGCGAGTACTCTGCCTTGTCTGTTCCATGCTTTTCCAGTCACATCCCATTTTCTGCCAGGGACTTAGGGAAACGTCCTCTATCGTGCTCCAAAACCCAGGGTCTGCGTCTGTTCAAATAGGACAGCTCTTTGTTCCATTTTCATTCACACGTCTATCCCCCCACCAATACTTACGGAGCACCAGGCTCTGAGTGGGGATGGAGTCAGATATTATCTCACTCAGCTTGACAACAACACCCCCGATTCAGCATCTTGTCCCCACTTTACTGATGGGAAAACTGGAGTTTGGGGAGGAAAAAAAAGGGCACTGCTCAAATCGGGCAGTCAGGAAATGGCACGTGTGTAGTTCAAATCCAGGTCTGCCTTCTGCTCCAGGCGATGCCCGTTCAAGGCCAGAGATCATGGCCCCACTTCCCACGTGAAGCATAGCACCGGCTCTTATGCCTTCGGTTTTTGTTTTTCTAAATGCAGAGCCAATCCATAGAACAAAGCCAGAAATTTAAATCTCTGATGAGGAGTCAGAACCCTGGTTACCCTGAGACAACAGTGACAGGGAAGGGACAGGAAGGGCTTCTGGCTGCTAGTAATCTTCGTTGTGGCTCTTGTGACAATTTGTTGAGCTGATATTTAGGACTTGCGTATTTTTTCTCTATTTATTTATAGTTTAATTTAAATGTGAAGTAAACATTTTAAAGATGTATTTGTTTGGATTCAAAACACTGGGCCCCCCTTTTACTCTTCCCGCCTAAATGTACAATGGATACATTCAAAGGTGTCCCTGTCCTTTGTCTTCTTGGGTTTACTAACCTCTCCTTAGCCATCCCATCACTCCCTCTCCCACCCCTGCAGGGGGCAAGTCAGTGATGTTCCCCCCTCCAGCCCTTACCTACTGCCCCTGATCTTTACATGCCTGCCCCTCAGACCTCTCTGGCACCTTCTCTTTTACCCCTTTGGCCCCAGAGATGTTTACACCCACAGGCTCTTTCTGCACATGGAACCCTCAGTCTCCTTGATGCCATCATCTCCCACAACCATCTGCAAGGGACAGGCCCAGCCCCAGAGGGTCAGCTGAGCCCAGCTTCCTCCCCCACCCCTGGCAGCCTATGGCTTCCCAGAACTGGGGGTACCAATGAACTTCATTTTCTGTCCAGATGCACCCTCATGACCGAGCCAGCGCAGGCCCAGGTGGGGAATATCAGGGCCACAGGGGCATTCAATTCCAACGTTCCATGTGAACGTGGACAAGCCCCTGATCTTCTCTGTTCGCTTTCTATGTATAGTGTCCATGTCAATACTTGCTCATAAAACCTTCAGGAATGCCATGAGCATCAAAATGTTACGAACAGCAATGATAACAGCAGCAGCAAAGCATCAGGCACAGGTGCACTGTGCTTAGCGACTGAACGACAGGTGCACGTCACACCCCACATGGCGGGGGGCGGTGGGGGGGAACTGAAAGCTGAATAGCCACTGCCCTTGAGGAGTTGCCAGTTTCAGTAAAAAAAAAATAGAACAAAAAAACCAGACAGTTAAACAATCAGCTCTGCAAAATGCTTATGTTTTGATAATACTTTGCAGCTAAAACTCATTTCATTTCATAGTGTCTATTACATTTATTTTTATAGCAACCCCGTCGGGTACATGTTATTAATGCTCCTCTTTCAACAGAGCAGACTGAGTTCCAGCAAAAGGAAATCCTTTACTCAGGTTAGTAAGAGGCAGAGTCGGTATTTGAACCCAGGATTTTTTGTTGTTGCTGTTTGTTTTTGTTTTGTTTTGTTTTGTTTTGTTCATAAAGCCTTTGTCATCAGCATCAGAGACGCCTGTGTTTCCATCCAGGGCACTGTGTATGAGGGAAGCGCAGCATTTCTAAGACTACGTCACCATTGTGTGTGCCATTGCCCTCCAAGCTGAGACACCTTTCTGCAAGCTTTGATGCTGGTGGGTTATTTGATTATTTGATTAGTACTTAATTATTTCTCTAGTAAAGACTATTTGCTTCACTAATACCAAAGTAATCCCTCCCTTCTCTATTTTTGTGCCTTTTTGTGCACTCAACTGGCTTTTGGTTTTACTGCTGAATCATAACGTGATCTCCTTGACAATATTTTAAATTCCGCATGTGAGTATTAAAATAACCTAACGGATGGCCTGGAGAGATCATCTGCGCAGCTCTGCCCCGCACGTGACCACCAAACCACCACAGATCACCGCCACCAGCAGGCTAACAGCAATTTTGACAAGCTTTCTGGTTACAAAGATGGGAAAATAAGGAAAAGGTCTGACTTAGAATATATGAAATATAGCATATTTTTTTCCCTAAGAAATCTGCTTTTTCTAGCCAGCCTAGGAGATGTTTTTAAAAACTGGGTCTCACATACAAAATTTGGCATCTGGAAGCTGAATGAAAATACCAGGAAGCTAGTATTTATTAGATATCAACAGTATGCCAGGTAAGAGGTCCCCATTGTACATGTGTCATTTCGTGGGATCATCACAAGAGCCCAAGGGTGAGCAGTAGTTTGTTTTATAGAGTATTTTTAAAATTTATATTCAATTAGCCAACATAGAGTGTGTCATTAATTTCAATATAGAGTTCAGTAATTCATCAGTTGCCTATGACACCCAGTGCTCATCCCATCATGTGCCCTCCTTAGTGCCCATCACTCAGTTACCCCATTGCCTCACCCACCTCCCCTCCAGCAATGCTCAGTTTGTTTCCTCGAGTTAAGGCTCTCTCATGGTTTCTCTCCCTCTCTGATGACTTCCCATACAGAGTATTTTTAAAAACCATGGTGGGTACGTCTAGCACACCTCAAGACAAATAAGGGCCTCAAGATCAATGTGTGCTTACGAAGTGAATACGTATGTAGAGATCCAATAACTTGGTCCTGGTCGGGCATCTAGTTGACATCGAGCCTAAAACTGGTCTTGGCCTGTCTGACTGGAAGCCCAGGTATTGGCCCCATGGGTACCCGGCACCACATGGTCTGGCAACAAGTGGGAACCACAGATGTTTACTAAGTGAATTTGAGAGTTGAAGGCAGAAAGTGGGGAAGGAAGTAAGGAAGGAAGGAAGGAAGGAAGGAAGGAAGGAAGGAAGGAACAAAGTAGAGAAAGGAAAAGAAAAATTGGGAAAATGGGAAGAACACAAGGAAGAAGCCGTCAATGATGGCTAAAACATTAAGTAACTGGATTGGAAAGATACTGTTTTTACCAAAGCCAAGGCTGGCTTTTTTCCCAATTTCACTAGTTTTACAGTGATCCCAGAAAGTTCTCTAAACATCAGGTTTTGAAGGCATGAAGCAGCTCTATAAAGGTACTCGTTCTCAGGTTCTCGATCAACGGAGAATTAGTGAGTAATTATTTGCTCACGCCAAGCTAAGGAAATCAATACCCAAGAAAGCATCTCACTGGTCAACTTTGTGAAAAGTAAACCACCCAGGATTTAATATGTAGCATGCATACATTGAAACTGATAACGTAGTAAGAATTTTGTGGTGAGACTCCCAGGCACAATTTATCTCAACCCACTAAATACATAGACTCAAGCATTAACCCACAAAACAGTCAGGAAGGCTCTATTTACAGGAAGACTAGCTTTGAGCATTTTAATCAAGATCCAGGATAATGGGTGAGGGGAAGACTTTCTATAGGCAAGTATTTCTTCTTAATCTCCTTATCATTCTTCTTATCCTTTCCGTTCTGGCTGAAGCTTCCATTCAGGTCAGAAAATTCTTGATCTGCAAAGCAGCAGGATATTAGAACAGGAGGCGGGAGAACTGGGTTCAACTCCGGCACTTGCTCAGGCAAACACCCTCAGTGACCAAACTGTAGCCAGGCTCCCCATAGTCCTCTGCTCCACTCAGTGTCTAGACTTCACCCTTGACCTGTAAAGACTTGAAGAAACACATACAGAGTTTTTTAAACCTTTTTTAAAAGATTTTTAAAATGTATTTATTTGAAACAGAGAGAGAGCATGAGCAGAGGGAGAGGGAGACGGAAAGGGAGAGAGAGAATCTCGATAGGACTCCATGATGAGCGGGAACCCAATGTGGGGCTCAATCCCACGACCCCAAGGTCATGACCTGAGCCAAAATCAAGAGTCGGACACTCAACTGACTGAGACTGAGCCACCCAGACACCCCACACAGTTTCTAACAACTCCAGGCTGATCCCTGGCGTGACGCTAGCTCCCCTCCAAGTGCATTCCTGGGAAACTCAAGGCTGCCAAGAGAACTGTCTTTGTGTTCCAATCACCACCTGGAGATTGGGTCTCCGACTCCCAGCCTCTGTGGGAGGGGAGAAGCCTAACATCCAGAAGTACCAGTTAGGATCCCAGATGAATTTCACGTGGACCAACCCGCCCCTTCCTGCTTTTTGTAATTTTTACCTTTCCTGACTCTACTGAGCCCTGCTCACTCTCTCCCTAGTCCCTTATTCTGCCTTAAAAGTGCCCAGATACCTCTAAGCAAGCAGAAGTTGAGTTCAATTCATGCTGGATGTTCACTGTCTTGCCTATTGCAATATATATTACTGATTAGCATCTGTCCTTATGAATTTACCCAGTGTCTGGCTTTGTCTATCTTCGACACTACATGCTTGCCACGTGACTTTGCACAAAAAGCTTCACTCTTCTCAGTCTCCCTAGAATTGAGGATGCAAGCATGGAAGATTCACTCCTGGACAGATAATTCTACAGTCTCGGTGTCTTGGGGCTGTAATATGTCACCAAGGAAAGCCTGGTTTACACCTAGAAATATCATTTTGTTTCTACATCACATCCTTTAATTGAACCATACAGTACTACAGATTCCTGGTAAGAACTTTGGAAAGTACAAAAAAATGTGGCAGAGAATGAAAGATAATCCCATAGTGCCGCGATAAGGATTATTAATATTTTGATTTACTGTCTTCTGGTATTTTTTATATAAAGATATGAGGCACATACTACATATAGGTTTTAGCTTTTTAATTTTTTTTTTGCTTATTACTTTATACAATTTCTCATGTCATTAAATAGTCCTTGAAAAACCTGGTTTTGCATAGGCAACTGTGTAGAAATCCGTCAAATGAATCCACCGTAATGAATTTGAACATTTTTCCATTGTTGGTCTTTTCAGTTGTTTTGATAATTTTTACTAGGACAAAAATGCTGCTTTGTGTTACTACATACATGGATTTATGCATATATTTATGCTTTTACAAATAACACATTTCAAGGATTCGAATAACTAACTTCAAGGATGAGGACCAAGGGTAAATTGCGCCGCAGACCCGTGGCAGCCATGCTAGGGGGTCATAGGGATGTTCAATATCGCACACCCTCCAACATCATATCACATGTAACCACAACAAGAAAAACTCCACAACACATTCACTCCACGTATGTGGAGCAAATTTTATTTTGCTGCTATGGTATTACTCATTTCTTCGATTAGTGGCAGGGTTGTCATTTTTATTTTTATTTCTCACATGCAGAGCTTCTCCTAGATACTGCCTTTTTGCAGGGGGGGTTTGGGGTACAGATGTTCATTTTTTCTTATAGATCTAAAATCGTTAAGCGGTAAGGATATAAAACATTGCTGTTTGCTGTAAGGGGTTTGTTTGGCCATATTTTCATTTTTTTATTGTTTAAGGTGTTTTGTTTATAATATCTAAGGAAACATATTTTTAGGACAGAGTCAAGTTCCCTGAAGCCATGGAAATATATCACTTCCCACCCGAAATACATTCTTCTGGTATTAGCACAGAGCTTTTAAAATAATACGCAGAGGATTCACATGAGAATTGCCCCTCTTAATTTTTTTTTTTTGGCAAGGCCCCATTCTCAGTTCATAATAGCAAAACCTAAAATTTCCTTTATTTTAATCATTACATAATTTGTTAAAGCAAAATATCCGAAGAAACCTGCAAAAATCACTTTAAAAATTGTTTTTTCCAGTCCTTCTTCCTTTGGTAGTCACTGTGAAGTCGGAACTGTTTTTCATGAAGGATCATCCCTGTTCCAGAAGGTCCTAATGGACGTAACCACAGGAATGGCGTCTTTCCCCAAATCGGCCAAAACAAGAGATGAAAGTCTTTGCCTGAATCCATGAAGCAAATGCATCTAGAACTGGGTTCCCAGAAGCTGAATCTTCTAGCATCATTGATTTTCCTTATTAGCCTTGACTCATTTGAAGCCTTTAAGGACATAGGTCTATTTACGTGTCCTCCTTTTGTTAGCATCTTGAATAACTGCTCACCTTCCTTCCCTGCTGCTGGCTGTCACACCTGCCTCTGTGCCATTCGACCTGTGCCCCATCAAGCACACACCCTCACGTCTTTACTATTCAGTGTTCAGGGTGAGCTCTGGCCTCACCATTTCCCACATGCCACACACGGGGCCCTGATCCTCCCTGCTGCTGACCTCATGTCTCGTCTTCCTGAAAAGAAGAAAATAAAAGTCATGCATAACATCTCCCTGAGCCATAGCAACGGCTAACATTCTGGAGCCTTCCCCTCCAGCATTTTGTCTATGCTCATGTATTAATATTATATATGCTACTGTTTCTCACTTTTTCATTTAAAGTTCTGTTGTCATCAGGTCCCCAAATGATAATTCTTAGTGGCTCTTCAATAATCAATTCAATTACTCCTCGATAGATAGACATGTAGGGTGTTTTTAGGGTTTCCTGGCTTTTGGTACAATGTTCCACTATATGAGTGTTCCATAGCTTGATTGCACTACAATTACATTCTTTTTTTTAATTATTACTATATTTTTTATTATATTATGTTAATCACCATACAATACATCCCTGGTTTCTGATGTAAAGGTCGATGATTCATTAGTTGCGTATAACACCCAGTGCACCATGCAATACGTGCCCTCCTTACTACCCATCACCGGTCTATCCCATTCCCCCACCCCCTCCCCTCTGAAGCCCTCAGTTTGTTTCTCAGAGTCCATAGTCTCCATGGTTCATTCCCCTTTCTGATTACATTCTTAAAGCAGATTCTGGCAAGAAGGGATATTGTTAGAAAAAATATATGACTGTAGACGCCTCTCGGCATATCTATTATAAACAATGGAAAAGAACGCTACACATGGTTTTGGGGGGGTGCCTGGTTGGCTCAGTCGGTTCAGCATTTGTCCAGGGTCCTGGGATGGAGCCCCCAATCGAGCTCCCTGCTCAGCGGGGAACCTGCTTCTCCCTCTCCCTCTCCCCCTCCTTGTGCTCTCTCTCTCTCTCAAATAAATAAATAAAGTCTTTAAAAAAAGATATTTAAAAAAATTTAAAAAAATAAACATGTTTTGTTGTTGTTGTTGTTGGTACTTAGAAATTTCTACATTGAGGAGGGGAGAGTGTTGGCGTGCATAGCAATATTCTGACTTGGGTCCCTTCGGATGTGTACCAGTATTTTCAATTTTTAAGACTAATAATCATTATCTAATTCCATTGAGCAGGAATTTAAAAGCAAACACAAGGCGAAAACATTAACACAGTTTCTAACCAATGTCAAAAGGCTTCAGATTGAGAAATACTCTCACCAGAGTTTCAAACCTTTACAGTCCGGGCCTTTCTGCTCTTAGAAGTGGCAGGATCTTCCCCCCTCTGAAAACCAAGGAAGAGAAAGTTCTCTCTTTAGCAGACGGGACAGCAGCACCTGCAGCTGGCAGAGGTCTGAGTGGTAAGATGAGGGAGCCAGAGTCCCTGGTGGGCGGGTGGGAGATGGCCCAAGGTGCTATCTGTTTGCCAACAGGCACAGGTGGGCCCTGAGGGCAGGCACCAGAGCGGCAAATCTTGGGGAAGGATAATCTGGGAGAGGAGCTAAAAGCTGTCCTCACCATTGCCTGGTAAGAGCTCTAATCTCAGGTCTTCTCTGGTTTCCAAACAGGACTTTTCAACAAGCGCTGCCTGTGACCTTCCGCTAAAACAAGAAATTAGCACCTCTTCTGGGCGCCTGGGTAGCGCAGTTGTTAAGCATCTGCCTTTGGCTCAGGGTGTGATCCCGGCGTTGCGGGATCGAGTCCCACATCGGGCTTCTCCGCTGGAAGCCTGCTTCTTCCTCTCCCACTCCCCTTCTGTGTTCCCTCTCTCGCTGGATGTCTGTCTGTCACATAAATAAAAAATAAAATCTCAAAAAAAAAAAAAGAAATTGGTACTTTTTCTTATGTAAAATATGCAAGCATTGACAAACTGGTCCCAGCCCACTCTTTCCAGTTTCACCTCCTGCTTCTCTTTCTCCCCGCTGCTGTCTTCCACCAAAGCTCTCCACTCTGCTCTGTTCCCTGGATTGACCAAGCGTGCAAGTTCACGTCTCTGTGCTTTCGCTTAATGCCATGCCTTCTGCCTGGAAAGCCTCTCTTCCATTTGGCTGTCTGGAATCCCACCTGAGCTTCTAAACTCCCGAACCACTTTCCTTCTTACTATCTCCACGGAGCTCATGGCCCTCCTCAAGGTCTTCTGACGGCACCCATGCTCACTTTCACCAAAGCCACTGCCTTGTCGCCTCATTGTTTATGGTGGCCTCTTTCCCACTGGTCTGTGGACTCCTTGAGGGCGGGTTCCCTGTGTGCCCTGAAATAATCCTTATAATGCCAGGGCCTAGATTAATACCCCAAAGACATGGAGAGCACAAAATAAGTATTTATGGAGGGAAGGAAGGCGAATAAGGGAAAGGAAGATGTTATGAAGTGAATGTTTGTGTCCCCACTCCCAAATTCATATGCAAAAGCCCTGACTCCCATGGTCAAGGTATTTGGAGGTGGAGCCTCTGGACCCTCATTAGGTTTAGATGAGGTCATGTGGGCAGGACCCCCGTGATGGGTTTAGTGTCCTGATGAGAGGAGGAAGAGTGACCAGGGTGTGTTTACATCCCCTCCCCCGCCACGTGAGGCTAGAGTAAAGGCAGATGTCTGCAAGCAGGAGGAGGGCTCTCCCCAGGAACCAGATCTGAGGCACCTTGATCTTGGACTTCCTCTCCTCCAGAGCTGTGAGAAGTAAATGTCTGTTGTTTAAACCACCCACTCTATGGTATCTTGTTATAGCAGCCTGAGTAGACCAACACAGAAGGGAAGAAGTAAGGCGGAGAGAGAGGGAAAAAAATAAATCTAATAAAATGTTTGCTGTGTTAAATTTAAGCTGCTACATTCAAAGTATACGCGTGTTTGAATTTGTGTCTAAGACCTGGAGTTATACAAATGTGTGAAAATTCTCTTAACTGAAGATCAATTTAACTCTCTGGAACATGGCCAAGAATCTGAAGGGAGTAGAAAAGACCTAAGAATAGCACACATAAATATATGTGATCGGTACCCAAGAGCCCATGCATCAGGAGAGGTTCCCCGCCTCTCACGACCTCACTCAGTGGTGGCTTTGCTGTGTTATTTATTTGTTTGTTTACTGCCCTGAGAAGTTAAGCTATGGTGTGCTTCCAAGAGCATATACGTTTCCTTTCTTAAGCATTAAATGTTATTTGAATCGTTTACATAAAGGGTGGGGGATACCATTTCACTTAGGAAAGGCATTCGAATTCACACAAGTGTTAGTAGATGAAAGTAGATGAAAACTCGGATTTAGCACTGCTCGGTAACACACCACGGGGAGGGGTGCCCAGCTCTTTCTCAAGAGCCATCTGCAAATAACTTGCTCTAGAAAACTGGGAGAGTTATGACTCTTCCACCATCAAAGGAGCATGAAGTGGCCATTCATCTTCATGAATATTCAACGGAAAATGTCAAATGTGTAGGTGATGGAAGGGACCTTCATGCAACAAAGCCATCTTGGGTCGAAACTAAATATCTGGTCAGATGTGCACACAGACGCCTGCTGACATCTCAGTTCAGGCGTTCTATGCAGGGCTTTGCTCACCTAGGGGGTCCCCTCTTTACTTTTCGAGAGCACCTTTCTCTCCTTCATCCACGTTGCACAGATGACCATAAAGAAAAATCTCTGTCAATGAGATGAAGTTATTAGGAAATGAGTGCAGAGTTCTAAGAGTTGGAAGTTTGGCCTGCTAACAGTTCTCTTTAATTTTAATTTATTCATTTATATTTTGAATGCAGATGGAACAAAAGACTATGGAGTGAAAGACTCCTTCTTGTCCTTCCTCCCCTGTCACCCAGTTTTTAGGGGCTTCTACTGTTATCTACCGCTTGTGTGTCTTTCCAGAGCTGCTTGATTCTAGCGCAAGGATATGCACATACATATGTGTGGATAAACGTATGTGCGCATGTGTTCGCTTGTTGGTATGTAGAACGTGATATATGCTATATTTGCATGCTGTAACATATTTGCCTGTCTAGTGTATTTGTCACACACACATGCACACAGTCAGAATTGTTTTTTAAAGATTTACTTATTTATTTTATTTGAGAGACACAGAGAGAGAGAGAGAGCACAACCAGGAGGGGGGGAAGGGCAGAGGGAAAGAATCTTAAGCAGACTCCCCACTGAGGTTGGAGCCTGACATGGGGCTCAATCTCATGACCCTGAGATCATGACCTGAGCTGAAATCAAGAGCCAGATCCTTAATTGACCGAGCCACCCAGGCGCCCCTCACACAGCCAGGATTTCTGTCTGCTTTTTTATACAAGTGGTAGATATTATATGCATTTTTTTGCAATTCACCTTTTCACTTCATAGCATACCTCTGAGAAATGTCCGTACCAATATATAATGAAATTATTCATTCTTTGCTGTGGATGTCAAGCATTTCAGTGTGTACAATACTTATTTTATGAGTCCATATTGAGGTACATCTAGGCTATTTCTAATCTCTCAGTATTATAAGCAATGCTTCAGTGAATAATTCTAAATATACGTCATTCTGCACTTATGCTGGTTTAGTTTAGCTGTAAAATAAATTTCTAGAGTAGGAATTGCTGCATCAAAGCCTAGGTACATTTGTAATTTTCCTTTCTGAGATCTTTTTATTTTACTTCCTTTGTGAATAACAATGCACATACGTATACAGAATCCAAACAGATCAAAAGAAGAAATAGTGAAAATGGATTGTTCTCATACACTTTTCTCCTAGGAACCAGTTCTTCCTTCAAGAAAGAAATAATTTGCATCCTGTATATGTTTGTTTCCAGTGGCATTCAGTGCACATACAAATGTGTATGTTTACATATACAGATATACACACATACAAGTGTGGGTTATATGTGTGTGAATATTCCTCTGTGTGTATGTTTTCAGCGTTTTCATGGGCAAACTCAGTGAGCTCTTGGCAGGCTCCTGGTCACAGACTGGCATCAGACATCAGTTTCCCCCTTCACCTTTGGGACCCCTGCTTCCTTATTGTCTCATCCTTTAGTCTCAGTTATATTTGATGATGGCAAGGCTGGTGATGGTAGAAAACATGAGTCTTCTTGTTTGTGTCTGGTGGAAAGATGATTTTATAACAAGTATCAAAATTTAAAATGTACTTGGTTTTGCCTTTAGCAGCGCCACTATTCAGGAACGGTACTTGCAGACGGGCACGAGGTCTGGGTAGAAAATGCATCACAACATTGTTTTCCGAAGGAAACAGCAAACAAGCAGAACCTGAAATAGAATATGATGTTGGTCAATATGGGGCTGCTTAGGGTGCCTGGCGGCTCAGCTGGTTGAGCGTCCGACTCTTGATTTCAGCTCAGGTCACGATCTCAGGGTCTTGGGATCAATCCTCATGACCAGCTCCATGCTCAGCAGGGAGTCTGCTGAGATCCTCTCTCTCTGCCCCCCCATACTCTCTCTCTCCCAAATAAATAAATAAAATAAATCTTTAAAAAATATATGGCACATCCTGGAATACCATGGCATCTTTTTCTTTTTTCATGAACTCTTAATGTGATAATACCAGAAGGTCTCCAAAAACAGCAGAACAGTGTGTATTACAGGAACATATGTAACTTTCAATGGTGGGAACCTTTGGGGAGAGGAAAAGGTGGGTATGGAAAGGCTTTTACTCTTCATTTGGAACTTTCTGTATTAGAAATATAGATTCTTCTTCTCGTTATTCTGATGAGGAGAGGTTGTGGGGTTGTCCAGAGCCCAAATTATTGACCGGGACCCAGGCCGTGCACCCTTGTTTTATAGGGATCTAGGAAGATCAGTAGGGGAAGAAAGGGATAAAGAAAGGGGGGGTAATCAGAAGGGGGAATGAACCATGGAGACTATGGACTCTGAGAAACAACCTGAGGGCTTCGGGGGGGCATGGGGGAATGGGATAGACTGGTGATGGGTAGTAAGGAGGGCACGTATTGCATGGTGCACTGGGTGTTATATGCAACTAATGAATCATCGAACTTTACATCAGAAACCAGGGATGTACTGTATGGTGACTAACATAATATAATAAAAAACATTAAAAAAAGAAATATAGATTCTTATATATGCACATATACATGATTTTTAAAATATGTCAACACGTGTCAAAGATAATACACCTTAGAAGAGAACTAAGGAGCCTTTTTTTTTTTTGCCTTAACGTCCCCATATTAAAATATACTTCTAAAATGAAAGGAAAAGAATCACAAACGTGGGGAAGAAAAGAGTTACCAGATCTGAAAGCCACAGTCCGGTTTGTAAGCAGAGAGTGGCTGCCCAAGTCTTTCCTTGGGTGCATGAGGACCCCTCTGGGAGCTCCATCAAGATACAGATTTCAGGACCCGGTTCTAGAGATTCTGACTGAGTCCAGCTAATGGTGCAATTCTGACGCCCAGCTTCATGTGAGAAGCGCTAGCCATGTCAAAGGCAGGGGCTCCGTTCACTCACCAAGTAACGTTCAGAGCTGGCGTTACGGTGCTAAGTTACTGGGTGTTGTCACGTGGATTCACCTTGTGTGTACTGGCTTGGTGTATTTGAGGGATTGTGCACAATAGCAGAAAGCACGCGGGCTTTGAAGGCACAATAAAATGGGTTTGAACCGTGATCCTAAAAGGCGCTCACCGAATAATGCTGAATAATGCTCAGAAATTCCCTAACTTCTCTGAGCTGTTACACTTACCGAACGGGGCCAGTACGTAACACACTTGACACGGGGATAGAGGAGGACTTGCTAAGTGGTGGCTCTTGTTATTTATAGAGCCAGACACAATGTCACTTGTCCATCTTTCTATTATTATAAATACCAGCATGTGACAGGGGCAGGCGGTAACATGAGCTGTGCGTATTTCAGACATACTAAGCAGAAAAACATTGGAAAAGTGGTCATTTAGGGGCAGAACAGGGACTCTTGGGTCGTTCTGCTCTTTCAGGATGGCTTTTAGAAAGCTACCTGGTCCTTTAGAGAACCTTGAATTACATTCATCTCAAACACAGTGTGATTTCATCCTGAGTTCCAGAAGCAAGCACAGCTTCCAGGAGGGGGAATCAATCACCACATCTCGAAATTAGAGAAGCATAAGTCATATTGAAAGTGATTGAGCTCACCTCCGGCCTAGATATTGGGTTCCAGGAAGCACTCAGGCACACTTTAGAGACCCTGCTTTTAAATACTCCAAGGAATAGGTCATGACCCAGAATCTGGAGTGTGAGAGCTGGAAGACACCTCGGGGAGTACCTACTTATTACTTCATTCATGAATTTATGTGCCCAGAGAGCGTAACTCCAGCTGCCAATAATTTAGTGTCCCCCGTGAGCCAGGTACCGCGCTAGTCACGTCATGAGGACGACCCCCCCATCCTTCAGCCACCCATCACAGACGGATCCTCGCCCCAGTTTACGTTCAAAGGACTGCAGTTCAGTGACTCAAGTAACCTGCCTGAGGTGACCTCATGCACCTGGGGGGAGCTGTGTTGGGAGCCAAGCCTGTCAGGGTGCAAATACCATAAACTCTTGCTGGACCCCGATAAGTGCCCTCCAGGCTGGAAAGCACTGTGCTCTGGGTCGTCGCCCACCAAATGACACTGTGATGTGGCGAGCGTCCCTGTGGCTTGGGAAGGATGAGTGACAGCTCGGGAGAGGCTTTCCTTCCAGCTTTCCCCTTGAGGGCTGTGTGACTTGAGTCGGGCCCTCAGTGGAGCCGCCCTGCTTTCAGGGCTTCGGAGAAAATGGGACTCACCCCAACCTCTGTGCTGTGGAAGCCAAGAGATTATTGGGGGTCTGGGGGGAGGGGCTTGGGCATTAGATGAGAAATGTGTCCTTTTATATTTTATGGACGCTTCCCCTCAAAAAAGCAAGTGCATCAGATGTTTTTGAATGTGGGATAGAGTTGATGGAATATTTTCTGCCCCCTGCCCCCATGACTAGACTGATTTAGCTTTCCACCCACTGTCCTCAGCTTTTGGTTCCTGGACTGCCCCTGAATCATCACCTGGCCTGATTACTATACACGCTATGCCAGCGCCAGGGAGTCCCCGAAACATGAGGATTCAGGGGGACCCCGCTCCTTGCAGCAAGCCCTGTGCCGAGGGCAGGGCAGAGAAGGCAGAGGCGGAAAGGGCACCGCCCGCTCTCAGGGGCCTTTGGACTCTGAGCCAACACATCCGTGCTTCACCAGAAAAAGCAGAGATCTGCTGGAAGGCACTCGCAGACCAGAGGGTCCTCCCCAGCTTTACCAAGTTCACTCGGGTGGCTGCCGAGGCTGGACAGAGTGTCTCCTAACCACGCTGAAATGACGTCGTAACCACATTCCCTGCCCCTTCCTCTCCCCACAAACAAGTGCGCAGTGCCTTGCAACTCTCGTAGTAGACGGAGAAGGTCTTCAAGTACTGTGCAGACCATTCACGAAATGATAAAGCCAATTGCAAAGCTGGATCCCGGCTCCAGTTCTAGGTAGGAGGGAGATGTCTACAGTGAGCTTTTCTAAGCAGGGGACCATCAACTCTGGGGAAGGGGGCTCATGTTGTATTTGGAAATCGGGGCTCTGGTTTGCACATCTCTGTTTTCTGGGTGACTTCACTGCCTCCCGCCCCCGGCAGCCCCTACTGTCTCCAGCCACCACCCTCCCTTCTGTTTGGGTCCTGGGCCCTCAGGGAGAGGGGAGCAGTCGGTCTCACGTAGGTCTCTGAGGGCCAAACAGCCGGCTCCTGTCTCCAGGTTTAATGAGGAAAGTCCAAGTCAGGAAGGCTGGGCCTGAGGGTTTATGGAGGCTCTGAGCCAAATGGCTTAGCCAGGAATTCAACCAGCACTGCCTTCTATCCCCTGGGAGCTGCAAAATGCAAACAGCCCTGGTAAAACGGAGAGCAATTTCCCAAGCAGGAGACGGGAGCTTTTAACGAGCTCAAGTGAGCCTGCCCTGGTCCTCCATGGTCCTCCAGGCTGGCTAATTAGATTGCCGGCTGCAAAGAGCCCTTTGATGGCCCAGAGACAGCAAGAGGGCGGAGGCTCGGAGGGGCAGCAGCCGGGATGGAGTTGACAATAATAAGTAAGCCATCTGATGGGCTCTCAGTCTTTTGGGAAGGTTTCTCCTCCTCTGTCTTCTCCCTTCCTCCAGGTCATGCCTCAAATCCTACTAATGGCACAGTTCTGGATTTTTCGAAGGAAGGAGTGGTCAAGTGAAGCATGCCGATTTCCCCGGAGGAAGATGGGATACACTCTTAATTATGCTTTTCATGTATTCATTCATGCATTTTTTTTCATTGACCTAGTTAGAGTCTGTGCAAGAGTGTGGGATACAGAGATGACTTTGTTTAACGTTTTAGAAAGAGAAGAAATTCAAATACACAAAGAATTACCGAACACTTGGGAAAGGGACCACAAGGAAGCTGCTGGTACAATCAAGTCAGTAATGAGGGCACCGGGGGAGCTAAATTGGAAGAGGGGACATTTGCCTCGGTCTTGTAAAATAGACCACCTTTTTTTTTTTCATTAAAACCCAAAGAAAAGTAGCAAGGTATGTGAGAATTGGTTAACTAAAAAAGATAGGACATTTCAGAAAGTTGGAACAAAATGGGCAAAGATTAGATGTAGGAATAAAGACCGCATACGAATCATCCCGAAAGATGGGGCTGTGAACGCTGACCTGAAGATCACTGGAAGCCTACAGGAGAGCCTGCACCCCTGTCCTTGGTGCTGTCCAGGGGGCATCAGAGGAAGCGCCATGTTTAAAGAGGGCATCTCTGATAGCCTGAATGTTCATGTCCCCAAATCCTTATTTGGAAAAACTCAGCCTCAACATGGCTGTATTTGGAGACCTGGCCTCTACGGAAGTACTTCTGGTTGAATGAGGTCATCAGGGTGGGGCCCTGATCCCAGGGGATTTGTGATAAGAAACACTTCTGTTGTGTAAGCCCCCAGGCTGTGGTGTGTTGTGAAGGCAGCCCAGGCAGCCAAGAGCTGCTGAGGTTGTCCTCGGTTGTGTCCTGACTTCTGCTCTCAGGGGCATCCTTCGGGGAAAATCATCTCCCATGTCAGAACTGCCAGACTGCACACACACACACACACACACACACACACACACACGGACATATGCATGTGCACGCATGCATACTGCACATTCACACTTACAAACGTATGCACCCACACTATACACATGTGCACACAGGTATACAGCACACATGCATACATGTGTGCACAGCTGTCAACGCATCAAGAGATTGACCAGGGGAAGAGGAAATAATCTAAAATTACCGTATTAAAACTGGCCGAAGTAAAGTATTGTGCCCAGCACGTGGTATATTCTCAGTAAATACTGTTTTATGTTTTGGATTTAAATTTAATTCTGTATAGTAAGAGCAGCAAAATGAGGCTGTTTTAAAATAAGTGATAATTAGATAAATTTAATTCTGTATAGTAAGAGCAGCAAAATGAGGCTGTTTTAAAATAAGTGATAATTAGATAAATTTATATTTAAAAAATACGTGTGTGGAAAAAAAGATACGTGTGTATTTTCTCTGTACTTGTTCCTCGGCTAGGTAGTGCGAATACGGAAGTAAGAAGACCTAGTTACTGTCTTCAAGTGCCTCTGAGTCTGGCGGGAGAGACAATCCCTAAAATAGATAATTCAAACATTTGTTAGAATTACTGTCATTGATGTTTCCGAAGGAAACAATGAAGGTAACAAAGAGGGAGTCATCGATTTTAACCTGATGGGTCAGGGTAGTTTGGGAAAAGATGATAAGTGATAACAAGCTTGAAAAATGAGTTAGTGCAACATACACACACACACACACACACACACAGATTTGTGACATAATATGCATCTACTGTATTTTTAATGAATAAAAGTATCTCTAAATAAATGAATTTCTCTGAGGATGTGGAGAAATGGTGCCAGAGAGATGATCTGATATGTAACACTGGCTCTAATGTAATTGATTCATTAAACAGACAATATTCATTGACATTTTCTGATTTCACACTCCTTATCCAATTAAACTTTCTCCTAGACGCGGGTATCCGTGGATGAGAAGAGCTTCACTGTAACCCCACAGAACAATAATTTTCCATTTGTCTGCTAGCTTGATGAATCCACTTAGGATACATTGCAGTTTCATGGAAAGAAAAATGGACTTGGTATTGGAAATACTTGGGTTTCTATCCTCTATCTCTATGAAGTTGTGTTTCATTTGGCAAATACCTGAGACTCAGTTTCCTGTCTGTGAGATGAGAAGAAAACTAATAAAAAATATAATATTAAAAATGGTAACAAAATAAGGTGCCAGTCATGCAATAGGTAGTCAATGAGATAGTGTGAGTAACTCTGACCTCCACGTTAATTAAGCTTTTTTGGAGTCAAATAACTTTTACTGTTTCTAGAAATCAAATCCATATATTATCCAAAAGTTATGAAGATTTTCTCTTCTTTAAGAACATTCAAAACAGTTTGTCTAGGCTATGACAGTAAATAAATTATTAATAAAGTTTGGAGTACTGTGTCCCATTTGGGGTCTTAAAGTTGGGACATTTTGGATGAATCTTGATTCTAGAATTTAATAGCTGTGCATTCTCAGGGAAGTCATTTTACTTCTCTAGAGCTACTGGGCCATGTACTATAACAAATATGTAATAATAGATGATCAATAAATTTATGAAAGTAAATTAGTGATTGGATACATAAAGCAGTTACATCAGTGTAATCACTGTGTTTATATCAATTTTTTTTTATCTTTCAGTAAAATGAGCCCAAAATGAAAAACCTCTACCTTCATACAACCAGTACTGAACTTTGACCAAGAGGGGTCCTTCTCCAGGGCTCCACACTTTAGAGTCTTTTCTCTGCTGTCTAACCACAATCTTCCCCAAGGGACGAGAAATTGTTCCCTTACCTTCTACCCATTCTCGGAGGACTTAGGATCCTGTGGTTCTCTGCCCACGTTGCCCAGAGCTCCCTTCGCAGACTAGCACAGGCCTCCTCTCCAGGTCCACATGGCCACAGGCTGATGGTGCCACTGGTTGTCATATTCTGGATGTAAGGGACGGTCAAGACTGCCCAGGCAGAGTGCACACAGGCCATGCAGGTTAGAGGAGTCACGGGTGGGGAGGAAGGGAGTGTGGGCTGCGGACTGACGGTTCTCCACAGCCTTCTGGGATGAGATTTTGTCAAGGCAGGGGGTTGGATATTCAAACAAATGTTATTTTATTGAACAAATGTTTAGCTTGGTTTATAACTTTTAAATATATGAGTATAGGGTATCTGGGTCCTCATTTAGAAACATTTTCAAAGCCTAACAAATATTAGAGGACTTGCTTTTTCCAGTGAAATTTAAATGTCAACCTTGTGTCTCTCAAGCAGGAGGCCCTTAGCATTTATACGTTATTCCCACCCCCCTCCATGGGGGATAGAGGAGCAGAGAGTTAAAGGGAAAGCCAATGGAGGTTCAAGAAAATTCTTGGAATACCTAAACAGACAGCGGGAAACATTCCTCCAGATATTTTTTTTTAAAGATTTTATTTATTTATTTGACAGAGAGAGAGACAGCCAGCGAGAGAGGGAACACAAGCAGGGGGAGTGGGAGAGGAAGAAGCAGGCTTCCAGCGTAGGAGCCTGATGTGGGGCATCCCAGGACCCCACGATCACGCCCTGAGCCAAAGTCATATGCTTAATGACTGAGCCACTCAGGAGCCCCTCCCCCAGATATTTTTAAACTGCTTAAATTTCCCCAAGAATTGTTAAATGTCAATATGGGCCATGCCACAATGTCCTCTTATCTTCACCTTTGTTACTACTGCATATAGAAAAAGAGTGTATTTAAGAACATTGGCAAATGAAATAAATCCTAGTTTGTGCTATGAATCCTCAAAAAAGTATATTTTTAAAAGACCCAAAGAATTGTACAAAATATCCCTTAATTTGAGAGCAGATTTCACTTCCATGATCCAAATATGACATTGCTACTCTCCTGCTTAAAATCGTTCCGAGGCTTTCCATGTCAAAAAAATCAAGTCAAAATTATTCAATCTTCATATAAGTCTTCATAACTTGGTTTCATTCTGATCCATTTATTTGCACACAGAACTTTCATCAGGCCAGATTCTCCTCTCCTCCAAGTCCTGCCATGTTCCCTCTTGCTTCCTTATGTTTGCACGGAACAATTAGTCATTGTTTCCGGCACCGAGGTCCTGACCTAGGGTTCCTGATTCCCAGTGCATCTGCAGATAGAAAGCTTGTGAACTTGGAAAAGAATATTTTCTTGTCTATTGTCACTCATATCAAGGGAAATTTACCATTTTCTTCCATTATGAATTTAGCAACACACCACAGCAATAGTCTTATTAATAACTTGTGGTTTTGTCACTAACAGAGAACATTGATTTTTTTAATATCACATTTCATCTACAGTACATAACTTCAAATAACTATTTATCCTAACCATTACTTTGAAAATACTATGGTTAGTAGACCACTGTTAGGGGATTGTGTTTAATAAGGTCCATTAATACACTGGAAAAGAGGGACTATATTACAATTTTTTAAATATTTTAAAATTGTACTTTAATACAACATTTTAAAACCATATCATTGATTTCCTTTGTAAGTCTAGGTATTTGTTTTTATGCATTTCAATGTCATATCATACTTTAATGCTTAAAAGTCGCTACTCTGCAAAAGAATTTATAGGTTTCACTAGACTATGGAAGAGGTTCATGTCATAAAAGGTTTAAGGAAGCCTGAGCCAGAAGATTTCCCTTTGTTCATTCTTAGCAAACTCCTACTTATCCTTTAAAGCCCATTCAGATATCGGCCTTTCTCTGATACTTCTCCAACTTTAGTTGGTGTCCAAAGTCACTCTATTATGATCCACACCATCATGGAGTTACCTCTGTTATAGACTTTTACCCTGAATTGAATCGTCAATTTCCCTATCTCCCCAGTTAGACTGGTGGCTTTATCCTCATAACTTTTTCGGTGACTAATAGAGTTCCTGGTATGGTGGATTCACTCAACCTAATACTTGGCAACTCCTGGAATGAATGAATGGGCAATGTTTGACCATTTGGGGGAAAAAAAAGGAAAAAGAAAAAGAGAAAAGAAAAAAAAGCTCCCAATCAGTTAACTTCCTGGGATCGGAGGCGAGGACCAGGTGATTTCAACTACCACAGCACAAACACAAGAAATGCCATTTAAAATAAATCTGAAAGGGAGACGCAAAGACCATCGCTTGCCTTCTCTAAGAGGGCCACCTTCATCTCCTCTCTCCTCCAGAAACCGGCCCTTGGTTCCAGGAACCCCCCCAGGAACCCTGAGTTGGAACACCTGCTTCTGTTAGCCCCACACTCTGGAATGCTGTTCTTTCCTTTCCACATGACCTGCTCCTTCTGTACTTCGAGATCCCAGGACAAATACCACCACAGTCAGCGAGACCACCCCAGGTCATGTTAGCACACCGACCCTCCACCACTGTTTTCCTTGCACAGAGCTGCCTCTGGGCTGCGGTTTGGGCATTGCCGTGGCTCTGAGCCAGGAGTGTGGTGGTGGTGGAATCCGACCCACGGATTCCTCCAGCGTGCTGGAGGCACGGCACCTCTGTGTTAGTAAAAGGTGCCATTGCGTAGATAAGCTATTCATCACAGAGGGAGTGGTACCTTTTTTTTTTTTCTACTTTGTCCACCCAGAGAGGGTAGTCCTTTCTAATTCGTGCGATGAGATCTTGAGATCTTTTTCATATTATCAGATATTTCCAATTTGGTTTGCTTCTTTGTCTGCTCAGTTTTTACTGATTTATCATCTACTTCCACCCACTAGCATGTAGATTCCATGAGGATAATGACTGACTGGGTCCGTGTGGTTCATTTCTGGGGCCCCAGATTGTAGAATATGGCACAGCACATATTAGTTGCTCAGCAAATATCTACTGGATTACTTAATAGGAAACCATCTCTGTTCATAATTTAAAACAACATTAAATAATCCATTACATACTGTGGATTTCTAAGAAATGTCTATCACTTTTTATGCCCCAATGTATATCCTTAAATGGACCTAATTGCTGTTCCCTCAAATGTCTGGCATGTCTTGAACAACAATCCTTTATTGTTTAGGTTTGCTCTGACTGTAATGTTCTTTCTGCTCCCTAGATATGCTTAAAAAAAATCCTATCTTCCCAAATAAATCTTGAATTTTCCAAATAAGCTTCATGGCTTTTGCCCTTGGAAGTCTCCCACCCTCTCCCATACTCACCAAGAAGGTAGTTCAGTGCTTGGGAAATTCTTAGAAAGAAACATAGTCTATAGTGGGTTCTTGACCAGGGCCAATTATACTCTCTTACACTGGAGAATCTTTGAGCTAGCACTTTTTTTTTCTTTCAATCAAAGTTATTAATTTTATTTTTCTTGTTTTTATTAGAGTATTTATTTTATTAGAGTATTTTGATCACACATCCTCTTTCCCACCCCAACTGTACAGCCAGTTTATAGAGGAAAAGGATTGTGTGTTTTACATCTTTATATTATCCACAAGGCATTTGTTAGAAAAATACTGGCTAAATATTCTTTTAAAGATTTTATTTATTTATTTAGAGAAAGAGAGTGCGAGCGGGTAAAGGGGCAGAGGAAGAGGGAGAGCAAATCTCAAGCAAACTCCCCACTGAGCACTGACCCAGACACAGAGCTCCATCCCACGACCCTGAGATCATGATCTGAGCTGAATTCAAGAGTCATACCCTTAACTGACTGAGCCACCCAGGCATCCCCTGGCTAAATATTTTTAGCAAAAAATGCATCTATCTTAGATGCTCTAAGAGTCTACCTCCCAAGGACGTTCATGTGTGGTGGAAGGGAGTTGGATCACCTTCAGGTCCATCATTAGGATGGTAAGTGGAGAGAGGGGCATGGTTAGGCAGACAAGGGAAATAATGGACAGGTGGCACGATGGATTCACATTAACAATGTAGTACACGGGGACAAAGTTAGACACAGAATGGGATATAAAAAACATACCACTTGGAGAAACAAAAATGCATGCATTTCAGCCAACATGCACACAGAGTATGAAGATATACAAAGGTAAAAACTAACCCCAATAGAATTGTTCGTGACAGTGGGGGCAGGAGAAATGGGAGTAAGGACAGGTGAAAAAGGGAAATAAATAAGTAAATTGACAAACGTCTAAATAAACCAAAATAGAAAAAGGTCCTTATATTGGCCCATGTGGATCATTAGCCAGGGGCGGAAGAGTAAGGGTAATCCAGGACTCTGCCTTTGCACTTCCTAAGCAAAAAGGCACAGCCAGACCAAAAGAAACAAAGATAGCTTCTACAAGAGGCAGCCTCTGGCGCTGCCCTCTCCCCCGCCAGGTGGCCTGGGAGAGGCACCTGGGCTCACAGCATCTAATCCCCTGTTGGCTTCTGTCTCGGAGCTCATCTCAAGACACTGCAGTCTTGTCTGCATTTGTCTGTGCAAACTTGGGCAGAGCGATGCCCGTCCTACTCTCCTTTATTTTTCCAGGAACTTGCCCAACACAAGATATGTAGTAAGCGTTTGATAAATATTTGTTGACTGCATTGATTACTGATAAAAAAAAAAAAGCTAGGTGTATTGGATGTAAGGTGATAGAAGTTATCAATCTTCGTCAAGCTGGCTAAGTATTTCTTTAGCCATATATATACTCCTCCATATATTTGGTAAGAATAGAGATATAGTTTATGTGTTTTTAAAATGTTACTGTTGTCTTCAAAACAGCCATCAGAAAACTCCCTTCACTGTGACTGCTTCAAGTTAACGAATCCTACTTCTGTCTCCTCCTGAAGTTTCATTTCACAAAATCAGACAAATCAAACTCTATCAAGCTCTTTTCAAAATTAAATTTCAAAATTGTGTTCTCAAGGCCAGTATCGAAAGGAAGACTGAACCTGATCATTAGGCCAAATCCCAAATAATAAAGGAAGGATAGGAAGGCTGAGCAGTGGGCACTTCACATCCGTAAGCACACCCCGAACACACACGTGAACTTTGAGTCCTTTATTTTTCCCCCCCACTAACTTTAGTATGTACCAAGCAGGACTGCTTGAGAATATTTTTATCCCAAAGCTATTTCTGCAGATGTCAAAGGAGCCTTGCAAGTTTAGCTCAGTGCCCTGGTTGCCGAAGATAAGTTATCAAACAGTTCAAAGGCAGTTAGGTCCCCTCGTATGTGCTTTTGTCTGCGGTCAATGTTATTTGCCTTCCTTGACGAACCTGAAACCGCTTATCAATGCCACGGCAGCCCTAGAGCTGTGGGACAATGGCTGATGAACGATGGTTTTATGAAAGGGCGAGTTACGGCTTGTGTTCTGTCATAACTACACCCTTCAGCTACTACAAACACCTTCTCCTGTCCCAAAGACCTCTTCGTCAGGTCGCCCTAAAACTGCGTGACTTTAGGTGAGCAAAATAGCTCCGCATTCCACGGTGCTCCCCAAGCCGGAGGATATTATTAAAAAAAAAAAAAAAAAGAAATCAAAGAAACAGTGCTGCATCTGAGCAGGGTGTTTATTTCAAATGTGCAGTTCCACTGACTGTCCTGCTATATTTAAGGAAGGATGTCTAGCAATTATAATAACTTGACTCAAGAATCAAATATTTAGGGCAGCAAAACCATGTCTATTTCGGGCTTTACAGCTGACGTACATTCTTAGGATATACAGGATAAACACAGTATTTCATTTCAAGTTCCTAAAAAGGGAAATGACCATGAGCATAATGAAAAGGCTTTGTTTCTACACATTGCACACATTTGCAGCTAGCTGGAGTCTGGGCAGCTGAACTGGGCCATTAATAAAAGTCTGACACCGCCTGTGACCGAGGACGTTGAAAAGGTGGACATAGTTGAGTCTTTCACAGAGCCAGAAAGACGGGTACATCCACAGAGTTATTAATACATTAGTTGAGTCTGTAATTATCACCCTAATGGCTCTTATCAAAAACAGCAAGAGGTAGGCAAGAAACGGATAATTACCGGATGAGTTTCAGGAATTGGCTCTTGTTGTTTTCAGAAAGCTTTCCATCAGCATAATGACTGAAGTCCAGGGGACCCATTCTGAAGGGCATTAACCAGATGATGTGATTACTAAGTCACTTATCTAATTAGCTCTGTTCACCAAAGATTCGTGCAATCCAGACTCCCCACCCCTCGGGGCCTACCTACCCTAGGTGGAAACCGTCCTTCTTCCCTACCAACCAGCAGCCACTCATCCTCCTATACCCAGCTTGGCTGTGTCATTGTTTCAGCGATCCTTTCCATACCTCTCTCAAAGGAAAATCTACCTCTTCACCTGTCCGTCTGTCCATCCATCCACCCATCCACCTATGCATCAACTTAATTTCCTATGTCTTTACGCAATGGGTTTGAATGGGCTGACGACAAAACATTAAATACAGTAAGTTTTTTTTCTTTTAATCTAGGGAAGGAAAAATGAAAGAAGAATGAGAGAGAGAGAGTGAGAGAGAGCACACTGAAGTATAGCCAGTATACAAAACGGATGCTGCATGGTCCCGAAGGGCTTTGGCTTTTTCCTCCTTCGTTGCCAAAGCAAAGAAAAAGTACATATATGATCCCTGGTAGAATTAACTGTGTCCTTAAGGCAAAAGTCAGCCTAAGGGAATGCATACCTGTTCTGTTTTCTGAGATCTAGATGCTTCTCACCCTTGGCCTTCGTAGAGACGGCACATGGGAGGCCGTAGATGTCATCCAGCACAACATCCGCCACTCGCTTAACACATTGGCACATTTCCTACGGCGCTTCCTTTTAATAACCCTTGGTGCAGCCACTGGCATAGCAGCAATATCAAAGCACGTAAAGGGAAATTAACGAAAAGCCAAAATAAGAGGGTCCTTAGCACCTTTGATTATTGTAGTTTCAGCAATTATTGCCAGGTTTTACAACGTCTTGTTTAGTTATCTGTCTGTCCTTGAGACAAAGAAGAGCTGTTTGTTCACTTGTGATTCTGCGGAGATGAACACGATGCCTAGAACAAATAGTATTTCTAAATGAATTAATTTACAAATGTAGGTTGATTTCATTTTACTTTTGTTTTTCAGAAAACGCCCTGTCGGAGTAAAAGGTTGAAACGTTGGTTTAAAATAATCAGCAGAGAAACACTGAAGAGGCACCCTTATCTTCATATATATATATGCTCATTCTAAGAATGTTGTGGTGGTTGATTTCATGTCACCTTCCCTGAGACACAGTGCCCAGATATGCAGTCAAATGTCATTCTGGACATTTCCGTGAGGGTGTTTTGGAATGAGATTTACATGTAAATCAGTGGACTTTAAAGCAGATTGCCCTCTATAATGGGGGTGGGCCATATGCAATCAGTGGAAGGTCTGACAGGACAAAAGGATGACTCCTCTGGAGCTAGACAGAATTCTCCAGCAGATTGCTTTCAGACTTCATGTGCACCATCCCTGTTCCCTGGTTCTACAGCAGACTGCCTTCAGACTTGAACTGTAGCTCTTTCCTGTTTCTAGCCTGCTGGACTTTCCCATCAGATACTGAACTCTTCAAACCTCCACAATCTCAGAAGCCAAATCCTTAAAATCTCTAGATGGATAGATAGCTAGGTAGATATATAGACGGATAGATAAAGATGGAGATATAATGTATCCCATTGGTTCTGCTGCTCTGAAGAACCCTGACCAAATACAAATGTCATCCACTCACTAGCCATGAAGTATAGATGGCTACAGCTCAAGTGCCCTTTCTTGCCACACACCCCAAGATGCATCCCAGATATCGCAAAGGTCTGCTACTGACTTCATAGCTTGTGGCTGCCTAAGATCTTCCTTTGGTAATACAGCAGGTCAGGGGCACTTGGGTGGCTCAGTTGGTTGAGTGTCACACTCTTGGTTTCAGGTCAGGTCATGATCTCAGGCTCTTGAGATCAGGCCCCATGCCAGGCTCTATACTCAGTGCAAAGTCTGCTTGAGATTCTCTCTCTCTCTCCCTCTGCTCCCCCCCCCCAACCTCAACTCTCTCTGTCTCTCTAAATAAATACATAGGTATAATCTTAAAAAAAAAAAAGAAAAAAGGAAGAAAGAAAGAAATAGAGCAGATCCACTGTAAATAGGAGCCCAGATGGGAAGGAAGCAAGGCCATGGAGAGCCAGAGCCATGAAGATACTAGAATTTATCCAATCGGGGAGCAGCTGTGTCAAGCCAGACCGGAGAGGCTCTGCAGCTAGGAAAAGAAGGCCATAGGAGTGACCTTTAAGGACAGAAACTAGGTCCAGGATGGGAATCAGGTGTCACAGGGAATGTTAAAGTGGATAGAGAGTAAAATCTAAGGGCCACATGGCTTTTTCCCCAACATGCCAGGCAATCATTAAGAACCAAGAACACAAACAGTGTTCTGGAATTTGCTGAGTTCAGGGGTGTGAGTCCATCAGTGATGAGGTTAAGGTTTTACCACCTAGCAAAATGGCGGCTTGCAATTGACATTCAAGTCTGTTTCTAGAAAATAAAGCTACATTTCTGTAGACTTATTTTTTGGAGTCCAAGATTTGTATCAGCTGCAAAGCTTAATCTTCTGGAGTAAATGGTGATATCTATTAATATTTAAATCACATGCATTAAAATATTAATTTAGACACATACAGCAAAATAACATGCTTAACTATATCAGTAAATGAGAAAAATGTAAAGTTGATGGACAATGATGTGCAATAAACCATCAGTTTTGTAGTCGTACAGAACCGGGTTTGTATTCCAGATTCATGGCTTGCCCAGGGAACTTCAGCCAGGTGCTGAAGTTTCCTTAATTTATATGCTTAGCTGTAAAATGGGGGAAACTCTTCCAATGCACTTTAGAGGACTTTTGTGAGAGATAAGTTTGATTATAAATATAAATCACTGAGTCCAGCTTCTCACTCAGTAGGTGGTATGCTTCCTTAATTCTCTCCCACTGCATAAAATATGAATGAATGATAAGAAAGTCTGGAAGGGAACATGTGAACTGAAAACACTTTTGTTGGGGTGATAAAATGATGGGTGATTAATTTTTTTTAAACATTTCTGTAATGTCGCATCATTTTATCATCAGAAAGCAAAAGTATTAGAAAGTTTTCCATCCTGGCTACAGGCCCTGTAGTCTACAGTGTGTAAACACGGAGATGTGTCAGATGCAGTTGGCTTCTCTCTAAGTCCTGCAGCCTTAACACAGGGAGGGGAGGGGCCCCGTGGAGCCTGAGCACTTCCTCCTTGGTTAATCTCAGCTAGGCTGACTGATTGCAACACTCCCAGGCCTCGTGCTTTTCTGAGCCTTTGAGTATCTTGCTGAACTGCTGTCCAAGGGCAAATTTTTTTTCTGTCAAACAGACCTGCAAGGTTGCTAGGCACATACAAGGATAAAGAGGGCTTCGGGTTACCCAATACTTGTTTTGCAAGGTCTGTTTTAAAAAATTGCATCATATCCCATTTGATGATTGTGCAATGCAGGGTGGATACCTACACTGGAAGCTAAGTAAGTGTAGGCACCTTTGCAATTTAGACATCCATTTATACTCAAGTGGAAAATATTCAGCTGTTCTCAGTTTGAAAAAAAAAGAAGTGTAGACAGCCCATGACAGTAGATGCCAATGTTCCCTGAATGTATGAAATACGCATGGAATTTCCCATCCTATTTCTTTCTCAGGTGCTTGGTGTATTGTATTCATGTGATGACTAAAAATAAGATTAGTCCTTGATCCTTGGGAAACTAAGTTCCTTGTAACACTTCCAATTCATTCAGGTTCAAATCCTGGTGCTGCCACTTACTGGTTAGATGACCTTGGGCAAGTGACTTAACCTCTCTGTGTGATTTCCTTCATCTTTAAGATGGGAGTGATGGTATTTAAGTCCAAAATTAATGAGGGATAGCTATAAAGGACTGAGGACACAGCCTGGCATGCAGTAGGGATCAATACATATTAATTCCGGACCCGACCCTTCCCCATCCTTAGATTGCTCAACATAAGCAGTCCCATTGCTACAGTCACTACTGGACACCATCCGTCCCAGGACCTACACTAACACTGGTGTGACTGGGGGCACAGGTGCAGGGGAGAGTCACACTTGGGCAGTGCCCTTCATGCTGCTCCCACCTGGGGGGCAGGCGCACCCTCCTTGTGATTCCTGTAAGGCAGACCGTGAGGCATGCTGAGGGAGGCAGAAATGCATGGAGCCAGAGGAGAGTGGGAAGTAATGAGAGAGGGGAAAAAAGGAGATTCTTCCAGAGCCCCCAGAAATTCCTGTGCAAGAGCCAAGCTTACATGGAATAATGTCCTAGGAGAAGGGCACATGCTAGAGAATCTGAGTCGTGTCCCAAAAAACAAAACAAGCAGCTCACTTTCTATTTGCACAGGTGCTTTTCTACTTGGTATTTCGTTAACGTCGGGGTGTCAGTTACCCTCCATCAGCTTTGTGTCTTCAATCTTGAGGAAATGGCCAACATTCCACACTGCCTGATTCTGAGGGAAGTGGGGGGGGGTGTTGAAAGGAATGGGACAGGGTACAGGAGGTCAAGGCTTAACGGCAAAACCGACATGCAGGTTTGTCATGTGAACGTGAGGGACTTTTATGGTGCATAACTAATGACACACTTAATGCAAGAGAAGTGGCTTTTCAATTAGACAAAGGACTCAAGATTTTGTGCAGCGTCAACTCTGGTGCTTTGACTAAAATGGATGCCCTTTTATTGAGATCGAGGAGAGAAGCAGACAATCTCAGCCAGGAAGTTTGCACAGACGGAAGACCATGGCTGGCCTCAGGCTCATTCCCTCACCCAGCACACTCTCTATCACACTCTGCTGTCTTTGGCTCACGAAGCACACGCAAGTTTTCAAAGGGCACATGCCATTGCAAATGACACATTTGCCCCAAACATGTGGGATTTGTTGTGGCTGGATAGGCCTGAAGGCTTAGGAAATAATCAAATTGTAACATGTCTGCAGAGTGGATTTTTGATTCCTGAAGTTGAGTTCAGACACAGGTACACTTTTTTTTATTATTATTATTGATGTTATAACATAAACAACCTTGAGATGAAAAAATTAAAAGAAGCCTGACGCCATTAAAAGAAGCCATTAAAAGAAGCCTGACGCCTTCTAGAAACTGAGACTGTTTGGCATCATGGCAGCAAGGACAGCACTTGGAGGACTTTCACCTCAAAGTTAATTAATATTTGTGTTTCTAAAAAACACAGAAGAGGGTTGTCATTGTATTTTGAACCTGAGTATTTCGGGGACAGTTGTTAGAGCTCTGAGAATGTTGACAAAGGTAGAATAATTATCCTTTCAGGTTACCTACTCACGTATTCACTCAAAAATACTGAATGATACTATGCATTGATGAGATAGCTTGTTCTCTCATAAATGCTGGGGAGAAATTTGTCTCTTCCCTCATTATTAATTTACTTATACATCGTTTGTTATCTTACTGTGGACTTCTTGATATTTATTTTATACTTTCGTTAGAATCCCATACTACTTTGTTCATTTTGTTGAAATTGTTCCAGCTGCGGCCATTGGCAGCCCTCTCACTTGACTCCTGAGTCCCTTCGACGGACGACGGACTTTGTACGCAGTTGCCCTGTGTGTGTGTGTGTGTGTGTGTGTGTGTGTGTGCGCGCGCGCGCATGCGCACACTCACGCTCTGAGCCTTTCCTGACTCTCTGCGGCGACAGTCATTTCTCCAAGAAGCCCTGGTTATTTTTATTCAAGAATGACATTTGGATCCAAAATCTGAGCCCTGGATGTGCTTGTTTAGTTGGATTGTATTGCTTCTGGGCTCTCTCAACTCACAAATATATATATATATATGTAAGTATATATACACATATATATGTATGTATATACTAACCTGCTTATATAAATGTATCTATAAATATTTCTACCTTTAACTGTCAGTAAGTATATTCAGCTAACCATGAATTCACATTGACGTCTCCAACTCTAATCTATTACCGCATGGATCATATCCTTTCTTTTTTTTTCCTTATTTTATTATATTTTATTTTATGTTATAATAATATTTTTTATTATATTATGTTAGTCACCATACAGTACATCCCTAGTTTTTGACGTAAAGTTCAGTGATTCATTAGTTGCGTATAACACCCAGTGCACCATGCAATACATGCCCTCCTTACTACCCATCACCAGTCTATCCCATTCCCCCACCCCACCCCCCCTGAAGCCCTCAGTTTGTTTCTGCAGCCTTCAACTTCAACAGTGAGAAACCTGGCTCCCGCCGTCCACCATCCATTTACTTACTTGTTCAATTCTGGGTTACACAGAGATAGCAGTATCAGAAATGTTACCCTGGACTCCAATGGGAAACAACTTCATCAGCTGTAATACAATTCTTATGTACAGTTCCTTTTGCCTTTATTCCTACTGTCTTCCTCTATTCATTTCCAAAGTTAATTGGGGTAGCATCTCCCCCCCCCCACACACACACATACACCCTTCAGTGAGGTCATTTCATCCATTTGAAATTCAGTTATATTATTTTGTGACAGTCTGCATTTTATGCTGGAACTAAGGTTGCTAAGCCAACCTCCTATATGTTTTTTTTAATTTGCATAAGTTAAGGTTCATTCTTGGTGTTGTAAATTTCTATGGGCTTTGACAATGCATAGTGTCATCTATTCACCATTATAATGTCATATAGAGTAGTTTTGCTGACTTAAAATAACCCCTTGCTTCATTTATTCAAATTTTCTTCTCTACCCAAACCCCTGAAAGCACTGAGCTTTTTTTTTTTTTTTTTTTTTTTTTTTTTTTAATTTTTGAGAGAGAGAGAGAGAAAGTAGGGGCAGAGGGAGAGGGAGAGAGAATCCTCAAGCAGACTCCCTGCTGAACATGGAGCCTGACTTGGGGCTCAATCCTAGAACCCTGAGATCATCACCTGAGCCAAAACCAAGGGTCAGATGCTTAACTGACTGAGTCACCCAGGTGCCACTGAAAACACTGACCTTTTATAATCTCTGCAGTTTTGCCTCTTCCAGAGTCACATGAATTGAATTATACATACATAGTGTTTTTAGATAGGCTTCTTTACATACTAAGGAGAACAAGCTGTTTTAAGAATTTTAATAATTGGGGTGCCTGGGTGGCACAGCGGTTAAGCGTCTGCCTTCGGCTCAGGGCGTGATCCCGGCGTTATGGGATCGAGCCCCACATCAGGCTCCTCTGCTA
>NC_048221.1:135391521-135446075 GCF_002007445.2 Ailuropoda melanoleuca | reverse complement strand
AAAAAAAAAAGAATTTTAATAATTACTTATAAATCATATTAATTTATTGCTACAAATCTTAGCACCAATTTACTTAAGAAATATTGGAAGGCTTGTCTCTATTAAGGTATGTACTTTGATGCAACTAAAATATATTCTCTTAAACATTTCCAGGCCAATCAAAATTTGCAATATAATGTAGACAAAGAATTGTCAGAGTTTACTTATAGACACCTATTCAAATCAATAAGAAGGCCCCTAAGTCATTAAAGCGTTTGACTCTTGATCTCAGCTCAGGTCATGATGTCAGGGTAGTAGACATTGAGCCCTGCCTCAGGCCCCATGCACAGTGCAGAGTCGGCTTGAGATTCTCTCTCTCTCTCTCACTCTGCCTCTTCCCCCACTCATGCTCTCTCTCTCTGTCTCAAAGTAAATAAATAAAATCTTAAAAAAAAAAGAAAGTAAGAAATACAATCTAAAAATTTTCTAGCCGGGACACCTGGGTGGCTCAGTGGGTTACGTTTCTGTCTTCGGCTCAGGTCATGATCTCAGGGTCCTGCAATGGAGCCCCACGTCAGGCTCCCTGCTCAGGAGGGAATCTACTTCTCCCTCCCTCTTTACCCTCCACCCCATATCCCCTCCCCTGGCACTCTCTCAAATAAATAAATAAATAAATCTTTAAAAAAAGTTATACTCATAAATAAAATGCTGGTCAGAATGTTATTTGGTAAAACATTTTTTTTGAAAGACTTTTGATAATAGGTGTCAAGAACTTTAAATATATTCAAAACTTTTGGCCCAGTAATCTCAATCTGAGGCTTTATTTTGAGAAGTTTCCAAAGTCATGGAAGAGTTAGCCACATGGCAGCAGGCGAAAAAGTAGAAAAAAAAAGCTTTAGATTCATGAAGGAAACAATTCTCAAATGATGAGTGCAGCTACAGGGAAGAAAGGTGTGAAATGTCTCAAGCTGCTTCTAGGTAAAATTAAAAATGCTGTCACTTTTTTTGTGTGCTTTTTAAAAATTATTATTATGTTATGTTAGTTACCATACAGTACTTCATTTGTTTTTGATGTAAAGTTCCATGATTCATTGTTTGCTTATAACCCCCAGTGCTCCATGCAATACGTGCCCTCCTTAATACCCATCACCGGGCTAACCCATTCCCCCACCCCCTGCCCTCTGAAACCCTCAGTTTGTTTTGCAGAGTCCATAGTCTCTCATAGTTCATCTCTCTCTCTGATTCCCCCCCCTTCAGATTTCCCTTCTTTCCCCTAATGTCCTCCATGCTATTCCTTGTTCCATATATAAATGAAACTGTATGACAATTGTCTTTCTCTGCTTGACTTATTTTATTTAGCATAATCCCCTCCAGTTCCATCCATGTTGATACAAATGGTGGGTATTCATCCTTTCTGATGGCTGAGTAATAGTCCATTGTATATATGAACCACATCTTCTTTATCCATTCATCTGTTGAAGGGCATCTCGGCTCCTTCCACAGTTTGGCTATTGTGGACATTGCTGCTATGAACATTGGGGTGCAGGTGCCCCTTCTTGTTACTCCCTCTGTATCTTTGGGGTAAATACCCAGTAGTGCAATTGCTGGGTCATAGGGTAGCACTGTTTTTAACTTTTTAAGGGACCTTCACACTGTTTTCCAGAGTGGCTGTACCAACTTGCATTCCCACCAACAGCGTAAGAGGGTTCCCCTTTCTCCACATCCTCTCCAACATTCGTTGTTTCCTGCCTGGTCAGTTTTTGCCATTCTAACTGGTGTAAGGTGGTATCTCAATGTGTTTTTGATTTGAATTTCCCTGATGGCTAATGATGCTGAACATTTTTTCATGTGTCTGTTAGCTATTCATATGTCTTCTTTGGAGAAGTATCTGTTTATGTCTTCTGCCTATTTTTTGACTTGATTATTTGTTTTTTGGGTGTTGAGTTTGAGAAGCTCTTTAAGGATCTTAGGTACCAGCCCTTTATCTGTAGTGTCATTTGCAAATATCTTCTCCCATTCTGTGGGTTGCCTTTTAGTTTTGTTGACTGCTTCCTTTGCTGTGCAGAAGGCTTTTATCTTGATGAAGTCCCTCAAGTTCCTTTTTGCTTTTGTTTCCCCTGCCTTTGGGGATGTGTCTTGAAAGAAGTTGCTGTGGCCAATGTTGAAGAGGTTACTGCCTATGTTCTCCTCTGGATTTTGATGGATTCCTGTATCACATTGAGGTCTTTCATCCATTTAGAGTTTATCTTTGTGTATGGTGTAAGAGAATGGTCGAGTTTCATTCCTCTGTATATAGTTGTCCAATTTTCCCAGCACCATTTATTGAAGAGACTGTCTTTTTTCCACTGGATTTTTTTTCCTGCTTTGTTGAAGATTAGTGGACCATAGAGTTGAGGGTCCATATGTAAGCCCTCTATTTTGTTCCATTGGTCTATGTATCTGTTTTTGTGCCAGTACCATGCTGTCTTGATCACAGTTTTGTAATATAGCTTGAAATCAGGTAACATGATGTCCCCAGCTTTGTTTTTCGTTTACAACATTTCCTTGGCAATTCGGGGTCTTTTCTGGTCCCAGGGTCTTTTCTGGTTCCATACAAGTTTTAGGATTGTTTGTTCCATCTCTTTGAAAAATGCCATTGATATTTTGATCAGAATGGCGTTGAAAGTATAGATTGCTCTGGGCACCATAGACATTTTAACAATGTTTATTCTCCCAATCCATGAGCACGGAATGTTTTTCCATCTTTTTGTGTCTTCTTCAATTTCTTTCATAGGTGTTCTGTAGTTTCTTGTGTTTTATGATAAGAGAACATATTAATAGTCAATGCTGGATGAGTAAAGCAGCACACACACACTTACACACACACAGTGATCTCAAGTAGGCAAAGAGAGAAATGACTAGAAAAATATTAGGAGAAAATAATCCAAAATATTAACTGTCCTTAGGTTATCTCTGCTTGAGGGATTATAGGCAATTATTTTCCTACTACTTTCATGTCTTCAATTTTTAAAAATATGTTTTCAAAAATGGTCACCCAATATGTAAAACCAGAGGAGGAAAAAAAAAAACTACAGAATATAAATTTTCCAGATTGGAGAATTTAGCTACATTAAAGGTTTGTTCTTCCATGTAATTTCACTGAATAATAGTTCGTGTTGTAGGTACGAACACAGTTCCCTCTTTCTTCTAGTTCTGATACAACTCATATTTTGCCAGCTAGTTCTTTCTTCTTTTTCCCCAACATCTAAATTACCAACTGTGGAGGAAGTACCCATATATGAGTGGTTCAGAGGCACGAGGCTCTCCTCCTCTGGAGAATCAGAAGTACAAACGCTCCCTGGAGACAATGGACACAAAAGAAATCCACCTGCACTGGATCTTCCTGATGGAAGGAGGAGCCATTATGGAGGAATGGACTTCACCTTTCCATTCTCGAGGTCCCCTGAGAAATATTGATGAGCACTTCTCTGTGGGCCTTGTAGAATAAAGGCTGAAGAAATATATCCACTACAGTCATATTCTATTCAAAGGTGCTAGGACCAGGAGGCCAAAGTTCCTGATAACACATCACAAGGGCTTTGTATGACACTACACTCTTGGCTGACTCCTAACATTGGCAATTTTTGTCACTTCTAGCTTGTCACCAANTTGGCTGACTCCTAACATTGGCAATTTTTGTCACTTCTAGGTTGTCACCAAAGTGAATGACAGCAAAGTCCTGAAAAAGAAGAGCCCCCTTTTTTTGTAGGCAGAAAGGAATAACAGTTCCATTGAAGGGGGGTCCCCTTGCTTCCTTGCATTTTATCCACAGGGATGAGACTCTTACTGAGTATGTAACCTTGAACTATGTAATTCCATTTCCTCCTCTGTATGATGAAAATAAAAATCCCTTCTCTCTAAAGCTATCAAGATTAAATGAACCTCGCAAAAAAAAGCACCGAACACATTTCCCAAAACCCAGTAGGTTCTTTGATGCCCAGATACCACGATGATGGTGTTTCTGGGACACTTTCCCTAAAGTGCGATCTGGTCTAGATTTTTTAACTTAAGCCCAGAAACCCAAGGACCTGCCAGAGACAGAAACTCTTCTTGGAATCTTCCTGAAATGCAAACAGTTTAAAGGTCACTGAAAACTTCATCCAGCATATATTTATATTTGTCTCGTAAACTCTTGAGGAGAATTTTCCAGGAGACGGTGGTGTCTCAGGAGACTTCTTGACGAGGCTCCCGTAACTCATTTTCTGGTTTTTTTGGCCTCTGCCTCTTGAAAGGAAAAGGGAACTCAGTGAAAAATGTTAAACAAGGCCAAAGACATAAATATATTTAAAAAGCACTAAATTAAAAGTGTTTGAAACCATTGCTGCAGTGGGATTTCTCAGTCAGTGATGCCAAGCAGAAGACTAGCTTTGGTACCCATGAATATTCCTCCTCCAGGCTTCCTAGAGCTCCAGGCATCCTGAACGAGAGGTTTCTGTTTCCTTACTGACAGTGTTCAAGGTGTAAGAAGAGGGTAAATCATGGGAGTTCTTTGCAAAACGCTCTAGCAGGTGAGCGTTGAGTGCCTCCAGACTTCTGTACGACATCAACCTGAGTAGAGAAAAATTAAAATATATCCAGCTTGAAACTCAGAGAGGGATGGAGAGTTATCTCTTAGCAGCTGTGTGCTTGTGTGTATGTGTATGTGTGTGTGCGTGCGTGTGTGTGTGTGTTTTCCTGACAAGTAAAAAATGTGTACATTCAGGTTGTAACAGGTGATATTTTAAGGTATACAGTGTGATGATCTGATATACATATACATTGGAAATTATTACCGTATATTTATTTATTCTCAATAAAAATGTGTGTGTGTAAGGTGTACTACTGGTGTTTCGATACACGTGTACATAGTGAAAGCGAATTACCATCTCTATGTCCTCACATAGTTACCCTTTTTTGTGTATATCTGGTGAGAGCACCTGAAATCTGTTCTCTTAACAAATTTCCTGTATAAAATACAGTCATTATGCTGTATTTTGCCTTTAAATGTTTGGTGGAAATCAGAGATTAGGGATTAAGTAATTTGTCATTGATAATGGCAATTGTATAATTAATATTATATCTCACAGCACATCAAAGGGCACTTCACATACCAAGACTCATGATGGTGACTGATAGAATGAATGAGCAAATGAACAAATAAGTTCAAAACTGTTGCCTGATGCCATTTCCTCATGATCTGTTGACAGACTTTCTTGTAGTAGGATAACACACACATTAGATTTGAATCCCTGCAATATGTCTCATGGTTTATGGACCATTCACATTTAATGTAACAGAGGAAGCAAAAGCAGAGGGACAAATGGAAAGCAAATGGCAAGTTGGCAGACTAAAACCCAGCAGTACTGATGGTCTTGCCCTGTGTATATACAATCCAGCCTTCATAGGGATTTATCAAGGATCTCCACACTGAATTCCAGGACCCATCACTAAAGAGCTTCCTTCCTTTCATGCTTCATCTTACACATATCAGCAGATTAAGTACTCTTAAATCTGGTCTCTGCCTCCCAAATTTAGTGAGATCACTGCCTTTGCTCAGACTCCAGTTCTCGGTACTATGCTGCAGAAATTGCCCCTAGTCAGGAAGATGGGTGATTATGACATTCATCTTGTGCAGTCTTATAGTTTGTATGGAAGGGGGGCTTGTTGGAGTCTTTTACTCCATCTTAACTAGGATAAGATGTCCCAGTATAATGCCTTGCACCTAATGTATATTCAGTAGATAATTGTTCTTTGCTGTATTATTTTTCTATTGCTTCTATAACAATCACAAACAATGGTTTTAAACAACACAAATTTATAATCTTAAAGTTCTGCAAGTCAGAAGTTCAGGGTGGGTCCCACTGGGAAGGTATACCTGAAAGCCTAGGTTCTTCTTTCACATTTTTACATTCTATCAATTATTATTTCATCATGTAAGTTAAAATTTTCAAATATTCCTTAAACCTGCATGTCTACTCTGTCCCTAGTACCATTTCTTTTTGCATGTTTTACCATCTCTGATATGAACATTTTCCATAGACTCTTAATGGTTTTCTTTTATATGGTCTGACACAGCTCAGTCTATACTCAACACCACAGCCAATAGTAAAACATAAACGTGACCATGGCCCTGCATAGATTAAAAATTAAAAACCTCCTAACCCCAATAACACTGTCTAGAATTTTGGGTCTGTCTCCCTCCCCAGTTTCCTATCCCATCACACTAACCTCATCAGCATACTAGGAATCCTAGGATTTCTGGGGCATGTTTCTCACCATAAGCAACTTCTGTGCATCCATAGAAGGCTGCCTCCTCTACTTGGCCTGATAACCTCTCTCTGCCTAGTAACTCCAAAGTTATCCTTAGATCAAATGTTACCTCCAGTATGAGTGCTGGTTTGGTCCATTCAAACACATTGCCTCCTGTATACACCCATAGTGCTTTGGACATCCCTCTGTCATGGCAGTTATCTTCATGCATTGTCATGGAACTTTTGTGACTGTCTTTCCACCCAGGAATGAGATTCTCCAGAGCAGGGGCTTTGTCGTGATCCTATCTATGGTCTCCTTGCCTTTGTCAACATGTAGAAAGCATTTAGCAAATTATTTATTGGGTGATTCACTGGGTGCATTCAGTTGAGTTCTCAATTTTATGTGTTCTCAACGTCAATAAGCAAAGGATTCTTCCTCAAGCAAAGGCTTTTATTTTCTTTCCAAATGAGGTGCCCCCTCTCCTCTTCTTCTAGTCTGCCATTTTAAACGCAGATGCCAGCTTTTCCATAAGTTAGGGAGCAAGGGCACGTATGGAGGGTATGCATTGGTTTCTGGCGCTTTTCTTTGTAAAGCAATATGTAGGAAAATTTTTAAAAACATTTCAATTGTTTATATTTACTTGGAATTTGGGGGACCATTTTTAGAATTCAATTTTTTTGGCCTTTTTAAAATAAGACATATCATACATATAAAAGAATATATCTTGTATATATGTTCAATTAAAAATGATAAAATGAGTACTCATATTCTCCCCACCAGAGGTTAAAAATATTGCCATAATCCTAAAGTCCTCTCTTTATCCTTTCCCAGTTATGCCTCTTTTCCTTCCCCTAAGAGTTAAACAATAAGCTGATTAATATGCTATTATTCCATTGGTTTATTTTTCTAAATAGTTGTACTATATACTATTTTATTTTTTTATTATTATTATGTTATGTTTGTCACCATACAGTACATCATTATTTTTTGATGTTGCTTTCCATGGGTATTAAGGAAGGCACGTATTGCATGGAGCACTGGGTGTTATATACATACTATTTTATTTCTAAATAATGTATTGGTTGGGTTTGCCTATATTTGACCTTCATATAAATGAAAGTTATTGTATACTTTGTACTCTTTGTCTCTGAAATTTTAACTTTACGAGATTCATACATTTTTTCTAAGATTTTATTTATTTGAGAGAGAGAAAGAGAGGGCATGAGCAGTGGAGAGGGGCAGAGGGAGAGTGACAAGTAGACTCCCTGCTGGGTGTGGAGTCCAATGTGAGGCTCGATCCCAGGATCCCAAGATCCTGACTTGATCCAAAGTCAGACGCCTAACCAACTAAGCCACTCAGGTGCCCTGAGAGTCATGTATTTTAATGTATTTAGTTATACATTTACTTATTTTCGCTGACTGAGAGTATTTGATCACATAACTACTAGTCCTTGTATACTCTATGCTCGATAGAAGTCTGTCTCTTTAAGGTTTTCTGCTATTAGGCAAAATGCATTTTCTAAATTGATAATACTGTGTTTCTACTTTAATATAAAAATATAGTTGATTATGTTAATAGATTTTTTAAATGCTAAAACACTTCTACTTTCCTGGGATACAACCAAGTTGTTTGTTATGACTTACCTGTTTTTTATGCTCTTCTGAATTCAGTGCCGGTATATTTTAGAATTTCTGCCTCTTGGTTCATGAGTACAATGGCCTTGTGATGTTTCTTTCTTGAACTATTCTCTGGTTTTGATATCATGGTAGACACAATTCTGAAAATGGCCCTAAGATCCCATCTCTTAATCCCTGGAACCTGTGAGTGTGAGATATCACTGCTCTGATCATGTTATGTTTTATGTCATAGCTGATCTTAATAGGCAAGAGGTCCTAATCTAACAGCATGAACCCTTTTCAAAGCAGAGAGTTTTCTCTGGCTGAAGGCAGAAGAGTAAGGCAGTGAGATCGGGAGTACTAGGGAGATGGGGCTCACCATTGTTTGCCTGAAGATGGAAGAGAACATGTGGAAGGGATTGCAAGTGGCCTCTAGAACTTGAGAGACTCCCAGACCACAAGCAGCAAGGAGGTTGGAAGCTCATTCTACAGCCTACAGAAACTGAATTCTATCAATAACCCAAATGATCTTAGAAGTGGATTATCCCCAGAGACTCCTGATGAGGACTCAGACCAGGCAACACCTTAATTTCAGGCTTATGATACCCTGAGTACAGAACACAGCAGAGCCTGCATAGACTAGAATTTACAGAACAGGGAGCTCATAAATGGATGCTTTTTTAAGCCGTTAAGATCCTGGTGATTTGTTACATAGTAATAGGAAATGAATACAAGTATCAAGGATACAGCAGTCTCATTGAATGTGCTGGTGGGTTGGAGAAGCATTTGGAATTTGTTGTTTCCTGAACATTTGCTAGAATTTACCATCGTCTGTGATTTTTAACTAGAGACTAGAGCCCACTTGTATTTACCAAATTAATTATATGTTTGGTTTTGTTTCTACCGTGTTAATTTGTGATTTCTATTTGTCTTGATTTAACCATTATCTGTGTTTCTTTCTCTTTTCTTAACCTTCTTTTGAATTGATTGAGGTTTTACGATTTTCTCTTTATCTTATCTCTTTCCCACTACTAATTTTGAAATTACATACTGTTTCCCTCCTTTTTGTGGTTAACCTAGAAATTTTAACTTTTATATTTTGATTTAAGGATGTCCAAAATTAATCAATATCCGCTATTCCTGAAACACAAAGATTTTAGATCGTGAGACAGAAATAGTATTCACTGAACATTCCAAGCTCACCCTTATTATTTCCAAGCCTCCCTTGAAGGTATGTTGGGGCCAAGTGACTACATCAGGCCAACAGACAATGAGCAGAAGAGATGTATGTTACCTCAGGGGTTAAACAGTTAAAGGCTAATATTTCTCATTCGTTTCTTTCTTCCTCTGACGTGGGACCTTGACTTGGAAGCCACTTGAAGATTTTTCAAGCCACGGCAGACCACACAGCTGGTGTGAATTTTGTGCAGACCGGCCAGTCCCAAGCCATTATGAGTCTTAGCATGTAGTTTAAGAAGCATGCAGAGATATTATTTTCCACCCGGAGCTGAGGAGGGGCCAGGTGATTATCCTTAAGCTTCTCTTTATGAGTAGTTTTTTTCTTAAGAGTTCCCCTGTTGAGGCTCTTAGCTTTTGGGGGCCCTGCTTGTGCTCAGGTTCAGCCATTGTTCTCCTGTCCTCATGCACTTGTAACGTGTGGCCATTGAAACCCAGGCACCAGCCCACCAGGGGTCGGGAAATGCTGCCAGGGTAAATACCAGCTCTCCAGATTGCCAAGCTTTCTGGTTTTGAGTTTCTCTTAATCTTTGGACTTTGGACAGTTCTCTTTTTTCTTGCCAGCCCAGCCATCTATTTGAGAAACTGATTTTTAATAGTATTTTATACTGAGTTTAAGGATTTTATAATGAAAGGAGTTTTCTAGAGATAGAGACTATTCTATAGCTCAATATGAGGCAGACATCATAATTTATTATCAAGAAGCTTCATTCTTTTTTGCCTAATTAGAGTTTTTTTNATTTATTTGACAGAGATAGAGACAGCCAGCGAGAGAGGGAACACAAGCAGGGGGAGTGGGAGAGGAAGAAGCAGGCTCATAGCAGGAGGAGCCTGATGTGGGGCTCGATCCCATAACGCCGGGATCACGCCCTGAGCCGAAGGCAGACGCTTAACCGCTCTGCACCCAGGCGCCCCTTGCCTAATTAGAAGCAACAGAAGGTGATTAATGTCTTTCAAGATGTATTCTTAAAACCAAGAGAGGTACCATGAATGATCACTTACTGATTTAGGAGTGGTGAAGTTTTGATGTTGGGTGTTTGAAAACAAACGCCTGTAGTGTGTGTGTGTGTGTGTGTGTGTGTGTGTGTAGAGAGAAAGTGATGTACATTTATCAAAAAAATTAAATTTTAGCCCCAAAACCATTGAAGGCCATTTGCTATGTTTATGACATTGTTTTTGAAAAGTCACAAATTCCTTGCAATTTTCCACTGCTTTTTAGCCCCATGTACCTGCACGTCTATTCCCTCTGTTTATCATCTTTCCTTTTGTTATTATCTGTTTAATCATGCCATGAATATCTGGTGTGTACCATTCAGTGGCTGGCAGCTTGCACCATCAGGATACCTGCTGAATAAGCAGGAAATCATTGGGTCATCACAATCAATCTAATCACATGTAGCAGGTGCCAAACACGACAGCTGTGATTTCAAATATTTTCTTCAATTATTCTCGAAACGACATCCATGAGGGACGGATAGTGACCATTGTTTTCAATATGAGGATGCTGGGACTTGGAGGGGTCAATCAACATGCCCAATGCCACAAGATCAGTGAGTTTCAATGATGGGGCTTGAGGTTAAGTGTCTGGAAACCACTGCCTGTGACTCTCAACTATAGGGCTGCCTCTTGCAGTCGCACCCCAGAGACTGGAGGGCATGCATTCTACTCTGACCCACACAAATATCCCCACCAGAATCGGGGGCTTTCAGGATAACGACAGAGGATAAAACCATGATATTGCACCATTGGGAACTATTATTTTAATAGAAAATTGGAAAATATATTTCTCTTTTTTTTGAACCTCTTGGCTTCCCAAACTTCACTGTCGATAAACATTCCTTGGCTCTTAGGGACCCCTGAGTGGCTCAGTCAGTTAAGCATCTGACTTCAGTCAGGTCATGATCTCAGGATCCTGGGATCGAGCCCTGTGTGGGGCTCCACGCTCAGTGGGAAGTCTGCTTGTCCCTCTTTCTCGGCCCCTCCCCCCACTCGTGCTCTGTCTCTCTGACTCCCTCTCAGATAAATAAACAAAATCTTTAAAAAAAAAATAAACAAACATTCCTTGGCTCCTAAAAGGGGACAACCATGATAAGATTGAGGCTCACTTTGTAGGCTGCATCCTTCATGACTGAATCTAACGAGTATTGGGGCTGGGCACGGCGAGAGTCACTACACCTAGACAAGTCACCCAGATTAAAACTATAGCCCCTGCAGGGGCCTGCGGTATCCTGGGCAAGTCCTACTGCCTTCCTGTATCCTCTCTGTGCCACAAAGTGCCATCCTTTACAAATGGAACAGTGACAGCATTAAAGGAAAACTACATACAATGCTTAGGAGAGTGTCTGACACACAGTAGGCCTATTAACTCGTTGTTATTTTTAGTATTAATTTATGATTATTGTTTCCAACAAGCCCTTAGTGGAGAAATGGGGCAGTATTCATGTGTAGAATCAATAAAAGGTGAAAGGGATTATTATTCATTCAGCAGTCGTGTTATCTAATGTTCATCAAGAAACTACTACATACAGATATGAAATTACTTGCGCCATAACCCTGGCTTTTAAGTAAAGAAAACATGAGATAAAGGAGCGTGACTTTGGATATTTACTCTGAAAATGGGGGGAAAGATCCCAAAGCAATGTCACTTTACTCTGAAGGGAAGGCTGAGCAGCCCTTGTAGGCTGATTAGATAGGAAGTGTCAAGGAGCAGGGGCTCAGGCTGACTTGGCATTTCTGAGCCAGGCCAACCTGGAAAACAGGGAGCTATTAACCTTGGAAGTAAGAAGATATAAAGAGAAACTGTGATTTTCTTTTTTTTCTTTCTCCTGGAAGAAGCCGTTGAATTCAGCTTTACACATATACACAGTGAAAAATCTAGGCATGTCTCAACATAAATTGCCACTGCAAAAACTAATTGGAATTGAATAAATACATAAAAGACTTTATATCTTCGTAAGAAGACGCAAAAATAGACTTATTAATCATCAAATCTGAATGTCCCACAGTGAAAGAACAACTAATAAAATGATGGCGTTTTTTAAACATTTGAATTATGACATACAAAATAAGGCTAACAAAGTTGTTGTAATAACGTATGAAATTGTGAAGGAGAAGAATAAGTAGAAAGAGCATAGTGCAAGATGGTGTAGAGATATAACTTTATTTTTTGTGAAATTACAATATGGAGGAAAAAAAATACTAGGAAAAACTAAGGCCACAGCTGTTGCTTATGGGCTGTTGGACCATGGACGATTTTTTCCTATCTCTTCATAATTTGTTTCTTTTCAAGTTTTCTATAATAAAAATTCATTAATTTTCTTTTTTAAAGATTCCTTTATTTTTAATATTTTATTTATTTATTTATTTGTCAGAGAGAAAGTGCGCACGCAGGGGAAGCAGCAGGCAGAGGGAGAAGCAGGCTCCCTGCTGAGCAAGGAGCCCGATGTGGGACTCGATCCCAGGACCTCAAGATCATGACCTGAGCCGAACCCAAGAGTCTGATGCTTGAACAAATGAGTCACCCAGGTGCCCCCATTAATTTTCTAATAAGTCAAAAGGGATGAGGATAACCATAATGCTATATGGTAAGAGTTCAAAATCATCCAGGTAATAGCATCAGCAAGAACACATGTGGTATCTATGGACACAGATGACTGTTTCCTTCTGGAAAATTGATTAATATGTGGGGTTCTGAGCACTTTGCATTTAACCAAAGTGTACTAAAGGGTTTAACTAAATCTCCATAATGAAATTAATAAAAGGTTAGTTTATTCCATGTTGACACATCATTTGGCATGTGACTCACAGTTCGGCAGAAGGGGAACAATCTATTTCCTTGTACGGGAGGCAGTGCGCACAGCGATGAAGAAAAAGAACTACAGAGTTATACTTCCATACTCAGTGTGTGCGCTTAGTAAGTTACTCCCCTTTGCTGTCCCATTTTCCTTAATGCTAAAATGTGGACAATGCTACTGGTAGAAACGTTTGGAGGATTGAACTAAAACTAAAACACAAGTGGAGAACGTCTGGTGCAATGCTTGGTGCCAGTTTCTATAAATGACAGTCATCCTTGTGTTTCTGTGTATATAATTAACGATCTGCCTAGCTGCCTAATCTGTGTGTCTTATTCCTATATACAGTCCAGAGTACGTCCACTCAGTGTGGGCGGGGATTGCATCAGCTGTCTTCATCACTGTATTCCCGCCACACAGGAAGGCTCTGTGTCGATACTTACTCCATAGATGGGTGATAACAAAGAATACAGGGTAGACTTGGGAACAGGGTAGTGATGAGTTCAGGGCAGGTGTGGACCAGTCCTTGTGGGGACACTGGGAGGTAGGCTCTGTGCCTCTGCAGACGTGCACAAATTAGCAGGAGGCTTTGGTCGACACCACCTGCAAACTTCTCGAAAGCACAAAGGGGTCGCTGTAAAGTTGAAGCTGACATGAGATAAAGCAATGTCAGCAGAGAGAGTTGGAAACAAGGTCCCTGGTGATACTGTGGAGTCACTGGATCAGGCTTTTCCAGAAGCTCTCCACGACCTCTACATTTTTAGGTCCCACTGTCATTTATAATAGCTAGAGATGGGTTTTCTGTTATTTCCAGCCAGTGCATTCTAGATGATTCCCTGCTGACCTACAGTTTTCTCACCTTTAAAATGGGAAGATTGATAATCATTATACCACAGATGATATGTCCACTGTATCCATCCATTTTATGTGGATGGTTGTTTTAAAAACCACCGTTGAATCTCAGTCTTGTATCAGTAAACATGTATTCTTGTGCTCAGAAGTCTGCTGGTCATTATTAGCTTAGGTGATCTAGGGTGGGTTTGGTGGGGGGCAGGGTAGCCCTGGAGTGTATGGACAGCATGCAAATATTTTGTGCAGGCCCTAACTAGGGAGACAATTTAAGTCATCTTACATCAGGATGTCAGCACCACTCTGGCAGTCCAAACACACATGATCCCACAATAGAAATGCAGCATTGCCTGGGAGAGCTTCCCTCGTTGGGGGCTGTGCTTGGCTCGACAGCTTTACTTCGGGGCGTGGTTGTCTGGGTTTGCAGCAAAGTTGCAGGATGGAAGTCAGCTATAGTTGGTTCATTCTGGGCCCAGGCTGAAGAAGCAGTGGTTACCTGGGGTCTGTTCTCATGTATCAAAACCATCATCATTATAATCAAAGCATACCACATAAGCCGGACCACACAGGCACATTTGTGACCTCTGAAATCCAATGGGTCAACCCAAATCCCATGGAAAATCATACTCTGCCCAAAGTAAGAGAGGTCTGGGACTGATTATCTGCTGGAAAACGATCTAAACTATCAAAACAGCCGTCATTAATCCGTATAACAGGCATTTATTGAGTGCTAATTATGTGCTAGGCACTATTGTAGAGGCTGGGTGTACAATGATGGACCAGGTGCAGTCCTGGTCGGCAAGTTCAGTCTAGGAAGGAAGACAGTCATGTGAATGCACAATTACAATGCAGTGAATCAGATGCTAATAGTAATTTACTGAGCACATAGCATAGGTCAGAATTTATTCTAAACACTGTGCATGCCTTATTTCACTTAATCTACTCAACAGTTTTATGGGGCATGGAGGGGTTAATTAATTTATCCAAGCCCACACAACTAGTTAGTAGTGCAAGACTCAGTGCCAGACAATTCATCTCTAGATTCTCCAACGACAATTACTATAGTGTGTGTACAATATCCCCAGTAAAAACGCAGATGGGAAAGTGAATTGTCAAGTATTAAAAAAAAAAAAACACCCTATAGAAACCAATAATTATTTGTATTACTTTTCAAATATTCTTTCAAATAGATTTATAGAATGCCAGAGTTGGAAAATGTCTTAGAGAGAGTTTGGTCCGTCATCAAACATTGTGTGGATAAGGACACTGAGGCCCAGAGAGGAGAAGAGCCCACCCTAGTCATGCAGCTGGTCAACAGTGACTCTGAGAAGGCTGTTCTCATCTCCAAGCCCAGGGCTCTGGTGGTTGTACCAAACTATTTTTCTAGAAGATGTAGTGCTACTTGCCCTGACAGGTAGGATCAATGCTATTGAAAAGAGATGTGGTCTAACTCCCTAATGAACGGGCCCCAGGATGAACAGACAAGTGTGTGCATGTCAGCCTTTGGTCATTCAGAACCATAGTGTAGATATATGACCACGGCTCCCTACGTGTCAGATGCTGGGTTACAGCACAGGAGTGGGGCTGAAATGTATTTGATTATGGGAACTGGGCCAACTCACCATTCGTTGCACCCTAATAATAGCTTTTAGAGATATTATTGCAAACTCAAGGTTTCTCATAGTGCGATGGTTTTTAAACTTTTTGATCTCAAAATGCTTTTAAACTCTTGAGAATTATTAAGAGCCCCAAAGAGCTCCGGTGTGTATGAGTTACATCCATTAGTATTTAACAAATTAGAAATTACTAAGAAGGTTAAAATATGTATCAATTCATGCAAATATCACAATAAGCCTGTTACTACTCACCTAAGTAACATTTTAATAAAATAACTGTATTTAAAATAAAAATATTTAGGGACTCCTGGCTGGCTCAGTTGGTTAAGCGTCTGACTCTTGATTTTGGCTCAGGTCATGATATCCGGGTCCTGAGACCAAGCCCTGCCTCGGGTTCTGGGTTGGGTGTGGAGCCCAGATTCTTTCTCTCCCTCTGTCCCTCCCCACCCTGCTCACGTGCATGCGCTCTCTCTCTCTCTCAAAAATAAATAAATAAGTAAATAAATCAATAAGTAAATAAATAATATTTAGTGAGAAGAGGGATTTTTTTTTTTTTTTTGTAAATCTCTTCAATGTCTGGTTTAACATGAGATGATTGGGTTCCCATGTCTGCTTCTGCCTTCAATCCCATGCGGTGCGTCGTTCAGACGGATGTGTACGAAGTAACACAACAGAGTGTGAAAAAACCACTTAATGTGGCTTCAGAGTCTGCATGACAACAACCACTTAAGAAACTACCACGGGTCAAATTTTAGCGTAGTATCAAAGAAGAGTAATTATTACCTCCTCAATTAATTATATTATACATATTAATTATAATTAATGATCAATTATTACCTGAATTCGCCCATGAACTGAAAAGGCTATTGAAATACTGCCTTTTACAACTACATACCATGTGAAGCTGGGCTTCTTCATACGCTTTAGGCGACAGTCAAGCTCATGGTGGCAAATACAAGTTTGCTAACCTCTAGTTCCTACTTAAAAGCTTGCATTTTATTATTAACAACAAATAATGTCAGTTGTATTTTCTGAAGTAACAGTCTCGCTTAGTTCGTTTTTGAGAAAATATCTTTAAAATATCCAAATCTGAAAAAAAAAAACCCAAAACATTGTGCACCAGTTATTCATTCAAGTAAAAATGGCGCCCACAGACAAGAGCTGCTGGAGGCAGGCAGTGTGAGCGCCCCTCCTTTCGTCCTACAGAATAAGAAGATGTGTGCTCAAAGAGTGGGGTCTGGTGACGAGTTTTCATGGCTTTATCTAGGACATTCGTAGGTGACGCTAGTCATTTTTGCTTGTTTTCACTTTTTTAATTATTTAAATTCAACTAATTAACATATAACGTCTTATTGGTTTCAGAGGTAGGGGTCAGGGATTCATCAGTCTTACGTAACACCCAGTGCTCATTCCGTCACGCGCCCTCCTTAATGTCCATCACCCAGTTACCCCATCCCCCCACCTCCCTCCTCTCCCGGAACCCTCAGTTTATTTCCTATGCTTAAGAGCATCTTACGTCTGTTTGGTTCGACTGCAAGTGTGTGATGCTGAAGAATTCAGTGACTACAATTACAGTTTGGTTCTACTTCCTATTTTCTTGCTGAGGACCCCACAGTTTTGCCCCCACAGCCTTAGCCCCATCCGTGCAAATATTAACACAGGGGGAATAGCAAATAATCATGAAAATACTCTTGACCTTGTGGGTCACCTGGGAAGATGTCAGGGGTTGCCAGGAGCATAAGGTCCACAGTGTTGCTCCAGTGACCCTGCTTGAATATTTTGAGACAGCAACAGCTCTGGCAACTTGGAAATATGGCATCGTCTACACGTTGGCCTGATTACCCCTCCTATAATCTTGTCCAGCCCAGAGTCTTCAAGTTTGGGAAAATATTTGAAAGATACTTTTGGATATCTAAGACAGATGACCCCCAAATTCTTATTTGAACACCCACATGCATCTATCTCCCTGGCAACCCCCCTGTCTTGGCTGGACTTTCCAATCTGAGAGTATCTCCAAGGGCATATCTGATTTAGAGAGTATGTTTCCTGGTGACCATGATCAACTCCAAGGAACTCCAAAAGAAAGTACCAAAACTGTCTCAAGAGTCCAGCTCAAAAAAACAAAAACAAAAACAAAACCCTCCCTAAAATCACATTAATTGAGGCTGAGATGTCAAGGGTCTGTTATCCATCAACATTCTTTAAGGGAGTTTCTAGATCTATCATACTTTGCCTCAAAGGAACTTACCCCAGCTGCCTTCTTTCATTCCGCTGTTTAGTAAACATTTGCTCAGCACTTACTACTGGGACGTGCTTGGAGTTCGACGTGGGCAGTGTGGTGTGCCATCACTAGTCACATGGAGTTGGGGGACAGAGTGGACAGGGAGGGCATCCAAAAGGAAAGGATGCCAAGCTTGTCTTGAAGGACTGGGCATTTGCTGCGAGAGGAGCAAATGCTCCAGGCAGAGGGAGAGACAAGAATGAAGACCAAGGTGTGTTGGGGAAATTGGAGAAGTCACAAGTTCATTGTCATTTCGTCTCTGCCATCAGCGAGGTTAAAAGAGGCTGTGTGAGTTATGAGGTTTCCTCTGACCTCTGGACACTTGGACAAGCCACAGGCATTGGAAGAGGTGGATCGCCCCCACTATCAATGATACTTGAAGGTCCAATGACGCCGAAGTCCTATCAGGGACAGCTGGCTCCGTCCCACGTAGGGCAGGGGCACACAGAGCAAATGGGAGGAGGGACTGGATGGCGAGGGAGGGGCAAGCCTGCTGTGAATGATGACCTGAGGTTTGAAACTATAACCCTAAATCAGTTCACCAAAAAAGGATGCCATCAGGGTGTCTTAACCTGACGTTCACAGATGGCCTAAAAAAAAATAAAAGTCTATAAATACCCTTAAATTTTATGTAAAACTTTCCATGTGCACTGGTATAATTTGGGGGCAAGTCAGGCTTTAACATTTTTACCTTTATCATGTAAAGGTAATGTTACCTTTAACATTTTTTTAAAGTTCCTCACAACCCCAAAGACTCGAGGCACATTGGACTGGGTGTAGGAGATTCAGAAATAAATAAAACCTGAGTCTGCAGAACCAGTTTCCTCACGTGGCAAAACAAAGTAAGAATCGGAAAAGCGGATAGACTTCAGTTCACATCCTACACCGAAGTTAACCCTGTTACTTATTACCTGTGTGACTTCAACCACTCACTCAACCTCTCTGGTGTTTTTTTTTCTTTCTTTTTTCCCGTACTAACACGTACTTAGACTTTGGTAGGGGGGAGGGCAGGAGGGGTCAGCATCAAAATAAAGTAATATAAACAAATGTCTAGTACGTAGTATGCATTTCAGTATCACAGCTAATTATTTTTACTATTATTATTACTGATCTGCTGGGGGCTGCCCGGGGGACGGAGAGATTTTCGGAGCGAGTTTTTTTGGCGACAATATTTAGAGAAAAAACAGCGTCTGGCTGGAGGCCTCTGTCTCCGTGCGTCCTGGCCGTGTTGTTCTTGGCTGTTCCTGGCTGGTGTCTGTCTTTACCTTGAACTGCCCTAAGATTAGAATTTCTTGTCAACAGTGACTTTATTCATCGCATCCCTTCACAATGCTGGGCTGCTTCCCCCGCGCACAGGGAGTCACCCCTCCCACAGCTGCTCGGAGGACTGGAATTAACTTCTGTGACGTGATTGCTGCGATTGCTCTTACTGAAGGCCTTCCCTCCAGCCCCCGAAGGATGAGTGCAGGAAAGCTCCCAGATCCAGGACGCACTCTGGGCACACCCACCTGCTCCCCATAGCCTTGGGGCCGGGACCCTAGGGGCTCCACTGGGGCTGGGTGATCAGAAGGAAGTGTGTCTGAGAAAGACACAGCGGAGCTCAGCAGGAAAAGTTTTAGCCAGCAACCCGAGGAACTAGCTCCATATTAAAGGTGGTTTCGCCTGACTCATCCCAGGAGGAAGGTAGATTCTTCTGCTAAGTAACTTCCGTGGTGAGGCTTTGAACTGCCCTCTGCTCCCAGAGCAAACAGTGTCTCCTTCCCAAAGCCTTACCTGCACCCCAGACAGAGGGAGGTCACCTTCCTCTGTAGACTGACTCGAGAGCACACCTGTCACAGCCACCTGCCCTAGTCCTTTACTCAGAGGTCTCTCTTCCCTCCGCAGTCGTTTCCTGGAGCCCAGCCCTGTGCCCTCCTGGACGTCTTACCTTCAGAGTCCAGCATCAGTCTGACTCAGGATAAGGGCCCCGAAAATGGTGATAGGACAGACAGAGGCAGAGAAGAAGGAATGAAGGGAGGGAAGGAGGGAAAGTGGGGACAGGGAGGAAAAGAGGGGAGCAGGGAAATAGGTCCTGGTTCCAGAGTGAGAAAGTCATGATTCTCTTTCCATGTCCGCAGCTGACTTCTCGTAAGCCTGCAACAGACTTGAACTTCTGTGCTGTTTAGCTTCCCTACCTGTGAAAGGGGAGCATGGTGCTTGTCCTGCTGGATTGTTTTGGGGATCAGATAGGATCAACACATGGAAATGAAAACAGATGGGATTGAGGTAATTATGAAAACAGCTTTCACTTAAGAAATAATGTGCCTCACCCTCCAAAATTCTATTGTTTGCTAGGCTTTAACCTCAAAGGGTGGATTGTGGCAGAATGTCTCCAAACATGTCTCCACTGATTTGCGTTGAGCATCTGTAGGCTGATTCCTGCCCCCCACGATGTCCCCTCATCAGGCCGCACTGTCACTGTCCTTGCTCAGGCCCCACTGTGTCTCTGGTGGGACTGCTGTGGGTTCCCACCCGGGCTCTGGAACTCTGGCCTCTGTCCCCACCTGGCCGTTCCCCACGGAGCTTCCCAAGTTCTCTTCCTAGAACCCAGATATCACCCTCATGCTTAAAAACACCCCCGAGTTCCCCAGTGTCGTCAGAATCACACACAAGCCCCTGGCACAGCTCGCACTGTCCTTCTGGACCTGGTTTCTGTGGGGTGTGATTCTCCCAGCATGCTCTCCTGTCACCCCCACGCGGATCCTGGGCCCCTTGGAATCACCACTCCGCTTTCTGTGTCCCTGCCTTGTTTGGCTTGGGCTGTGACTTCTGCTGCGACCCTTTCTCTCTGTCCCCTTTGCTCATCCATCCACCAGGAAATCTCCTACCCTCATTCCAAAGCATTCTTTCTCTTGGAAATCTGGTTTCCTCCTAGACAGAATTCACAGGCTCTATGCCTGAGATCCTGATACACTTTTGTTACATTGTACATACGGCTATTGTAGCTGGACCTGCTTTCTTTGCAGTTATTTCCGGATATGTCTGCCCCCCCAGTAGCCCCTGCAGTCCTCAAGGATAAGGCCTGGGGCTTTCTCTTGGATGAATTCCCAGTTACATGCTAAGTAAGTAGATGAAGAAATGAATGTAACTCTATTGCATCCATCCTTTCTAAAGGGATGTCTTTAGGGGTGTGTGCTCCCTTGAGAGGGTCCTTGGCTGACATGTGACTCGGGATCTGGCAACCCGTTTATTTCACTGGCCTGGCTCCCCGCCTTCCCACTGGTGCAGCCTTGCTCTTCCAGCCCCGTAGATGTCTGTCCTCACTTCCTTTCCCATCGTATCAGCCTCCTGCCCCTCACCGCTGGACTGCAAGCTGTTTGAAAGCCGGGCCACGTCCTCCTCCCTCATGCACCCCACCCCGGCGTCCAGCCTGGCACTTACAGCCACGCCGCCATCCTCCCTGGGATCTTCCTCAGTGTCTGTAGGAAACAGCAGAACGGCCTCATCAGAGCCCAGAGGAAGGGAAAGGTGCACTTGGCCTGCAGAGATGGTGTTTGCTTGCCCCGCCTCACTGCATGCCAGAAAGCAACTCCATAAATATTCAGACACCTCCGGCTTCTCTTGCCCACCTCCCTGCTCTCAGCAGGTGACCTGTCAGCGACACTCTCAGTTTTTCTGCCTTTCTATCCTTTTTCATTTTCTTCTTCTTCTCCTAAATGCAGCCACTGCAATAAATTAAACTTTCATGGTCCCATTTCCTTCTTTCCCATTGCAGAACCTTGACATATTTCCTCAAGGAAATACTTTCAAAATCATAATTGAAACACAGTAATTTATAATAGAAGCGGGAGGAAGAGAGTAATAGATTTAGCTCTCATTTCTGGGGGCAGACATGTTAATTACATTTTCTATTTCCTCTCATTAGCATGGAGCATGTCTCCAACAGGCCAGGCCAGCCTGCTGCTCTCTCTCCCCTGGCGGAACCCCACCCGCTCTCACACAGCGAGGCCCAAGGCAAACTTGACAATGCAAAACCAACTGAGTGGCTTTCCGGGGGGGCGGGGGGCGGGGGGCGGGTTGACACCTATCAGCTTCCACCCCCGACACAGGTCCAGTTTCCCTGGTGGGGATCCCAAGGTCTAAGTGCTTCACTCTCCTACCTCGGGGGCTGGACACATCGAGTCAGTGCAGTGCCCTGCCTGCACTTGGCCTCTTCTTGCTCTCAGCTTTCCATAGGCAGCTGCTTTTTCCAGAGACACCTTTCCCCTTGAACATGTCAGGAAAGCCACTACCCGTCTACCGTCTCCTCCTCCCTGTGCGTCCACTCTGCTGACAAGGTCAGCATTCCGTCTCCTTCTGGCATCGCTGGCCTCTCCTGCTTGCTGTCTGCCTCCAAAGGCAGCGATGATGGCTTTCTCTTCTATGCTTCTGTAGTCACTGGGCTTAGCCCTGCCATTACGCTTCTGACACCAGATTATAAATGTGTTTTCACTTTCTTTGCCCTAGCTCCTGCCTGCCCCACCCACCAGTACACAGACGAGCACAGTAAATGACCAGTGACTTGGAGGCAGGGTGTTAACTTATTTCTGAATTATCAGCACATAGCCCACTGCCAGGTTCAGAGGAAATGTCCATTGGAATTTTCAAAAAAATGTACATGGAATGAAAAAAAAATCATTCTTTTTTTTAATAAACAAAGATAAACAAAAGGTGGGATAAAGAAGCCATTAGGAAGGCATTAGGAAGCCTAACTAATATATTTCAAACCTTAGAAGGAGAAGGAATTGATATTTCCAGAAGTTTTTGAACTGATTAAGGTGGGAATTATGAATTGGGCCCTAAGCAAGAGAGATTTGTGTACGGCCAGACATCGTGCATGGAGCCCCTCCCGGGGAGCAGAAGGTGAAGAAGGACCCTTTCCTGCTCACCTTCATCTTCAGCAGCCCCCAATGACCTCCGCCTGCTTTCCCCTTCCTTCTCTGAGTTACTTTTCCTCAAGGAGCATCCGATCCAGTGGGGAATGGTAAGCTTGTTGACTATTAACTACTTTTTGGCAAGATAGAATAAACGGGAGCAACAGAAAACACATGAAGTACATACGTGAGCAGAAGAGGGCAAAACTCAGCACGACTGTGTGTTTCGGGGAAGACAGGAAGCCGAATGGGCCATTGGAGCTGGGCCTTGAAAGAGAAATCTCTCATAAGTCAAGGAGAAGGACGGATATTCCAGATGGAAGGAGTGGTGTGAGCAAAGCTCAGAAGTAAGGCAGTTTGGGAGGGTTTATACCGGGGCACGCAGCCTGGGAAGGCCCCACAGTGTGGTGTGCAGATCAAGGACAGCGGTGCGGGTCTCGATGGACAGGCCTCCGTGTTGGCTGCCTCTGTGACAAAGGGGATTCCAGATTTGGGGAATAGACGCAACCCACCTGTGCAAAGCGGGCCCTCCTCAGAAAAAGGGGGCTCCTGGCTGTGCTCGCACACTGCTGACAAGGCCAGCCCCCCCTGCAGGCCCAAGTGCTGCCCCAGTCAGGGCCTGCCTACCAGACCTCAGGGGCAAGGAGAAGGTTCTGTGCACAGGATGATGCTCACAGGAAGCTGGGACCTTGGGAGGGCTGGTTAAGGAGCCGAGTAATGAGTGGTAACTGGAAGAGAGCTTCCAGCCCCAGCAAGGCAGGATTCCAGCCCCATCGGGGAGCTGCCTCAGCTATTTGAGCCCTCTGTGCTCCCACCATCCAGTGTGACCCCCCCCTTCCACATGGCTAATGAATAACAGGACCATGGCCGTGGGGTAAAGTGGAGGGGGGTCTCTGCTCTCCTCCCTGATGCCTGGGGAGCATTCTTCCCTGAAGAGTTTGGCTGACAAGCTACTGCATTCCAAGCAGGCTTCCTTTCTCTGTCACGCCCCAGGTGGCTCTCAGAAAGCACATTCCACATCTCTCTCCTCCTGTGTAAGTGAGGCTGCCTCATCTTTGGTTCTCACTGATGGCTCTAAGTTGGGCCCGTTCGCCTCCCCTCATGGGGACCGGGACGGCGCCCCTCAGGCTGCACAGAGTGGGTGGGGGGCAGACTTTACCGAGCTCTGTCTGGGTTGGGCACAAAATCATATTCTTTCTCGAGTGTATATCATTTAAATCACATCCATTCTGAGTAATCGAGGGTTTTATTCCATTTTTGTTGTTTTGTTTTGTTTTTCCAAATACGGAAGCAGAGTTCTGCAGAGAAAGTAATTTGCTTAACACCCTCTAGTTAGAAGCAGTCCTCTTGCTCCTGGGCCTGCACCTGTTCTTTTTTAAGGCACTATTTTATTCTTGAGGTACCGAGGCCTTTCCTGAAGAGAAACTGAGATAGAGAAGAAAAAGAGAAAACCATCCAAAGAGAAGATAAGCGACTCTAAGAGTAATTTTGTCAGTTCAATCTATTATTTCATTCAAATCATGCTTAAGGAGCGTCTCTCATAGTATGGACTAGGCCGCAGCCCCGAACTCCAGCTTGCCATGGGACCCCCTCATCCGTGCTCATACTGAGGGAGAGCTGTCTGGGGAACCTTCCCTGACACCGCCCCAAACCAAGGCAAAGTAAAGAGCTTCCTCCTCTTGGCTCCCCTCACAGGTTGGACACAGTTTATACGACAGCCGTTAATGTTGATTCAGCTATGTGCTGTCAACTAAAAACAAGAGAGAGAGAGAAAGAGAGAGAATTTTATGTATCAACTTGACTGGGGCATGGGGTATCCCCATATTGGGTTAAACGTTATTCTGGATATGTCTGTGAAAATAGTTCTGGATGACGTTAACATTTAAATCAATGGACTGAGTAAAATAGATGGTCCTCTTTAACGTGGGTGGGTTTCAACCAATCAGTTGAAGGGTCGAGTAGAACAAAGAGGGGAGATAAGAAAGGATACTCTCTCTCTTCCTGACTGTCTGGACTCAGACTGGAACTACCCCACCAGCTCTCCTGTGTCTCCAGCTTGTTGACGTAGATCTTGGAATTTGTCAACCTCCATAATTGTGTGAACCAATTACTTATGATAAATCTCTCTTTATATAGGAAGATTTTTTATATGCGTCTTATTGGTTCAGCTTCTCTAGAGAACTCTGAATACAGAGAAAGAGAGAGACAGAAAGTAGACGTGATCTGGGGTTGGAATCTGAGATACAGGATATCTCTGTGGTTACACAGGGCAAAGTTGGTCAAAGCACAAGCAAACCTACATGAATTCTGCGCTGTCAAGGGAGCTCTAAGATAGGTTCTTCTAGAATAAAAAATGATAAATTGGGGTGAATGAGAATTCTGCTCTATGGGGCAGGCCTGGTGAGGGCACAGAAAGAGCAGTATTCCAAATAAGTCCAGGGTCTGGGCATGTAGCTTATAGACCTTCAAACACTTTCACTTTCTTATTCTCCTTTAATCCCTAGCTAATCCTCCAAGAGAACTGAGAGGAAGATAAGCCAGAGGTTGTCTTCTGCGTTAACAAATATTGGCTGAGTACTGATATAGGCTAACCTTTCTACCTAGAACCAAGGAGACAGAAGTAAGTGAAACTGTCATGATCACTGCCGTCATAGGACTTATATTCTAACAGGGAAGAGACTCTGAGCAGGGAATTACAGCTGTGCCATCTTTTACAGAAGCAAAGATGTTGGTCTAGAAGAATAGCAGAAGGAGATCTAATAGTAATAGTCATGGATGGAATCACTGAGAAAAACACATTGCAGCCAAACCCCAAAGCATATGCAGAGGCTCTCAGGATCTCGGGACTCTGCTCCCCACCCCCACCCCCACCCCTGATGGGGTTTGGGCAAACAGAGCAATAGCCAACTGGAAAAGTAAAGTTGCAGTCAGACAATCATTTGATATTTCAAAACAAAGCCTTGGCAAAACCTGGATCAGAAATTGTGATTTAGGATTGAGGTTCAATTTGGACTTTGGTCTCTGAATCTAAAGTTTTAGATCTGCATACTCAGATGTGCCTGAGGTCTGGAAAGAAGGGAAGGGGAAAGAGAAGGAGCCCTGATTCCAATGAATGAGATTGGAGTCTGGAAGATAGGAGTGTGTGTGCCCTTAGAGGTGCCAGAACGCCACATGAGAAACGCTTTTAACAAAGAGACAGGGCTCACCAGTAAAACATGGCCTCATTAATTCCAATTTCCACCATCAGATTAATAAAGCCTCTCTCTTTGGGGAAATGGGGGCTGGCAGCGTATCTTAAATCATACCCGCCCTTGGAAAGAAGGGAGACTTAGTTTCCAGAGTTCACATAACTAATGAGGACAAGTAGAGTATTAATGAGTTCCCCCCTGCACCCCATAACTCCCTGACCTCCCTCCTCAACAAGAGTGAATGGGAAAATATGGATGGACATGCAAGCATGGTTCCAATACAATGGACCTTGGGAGCTGTGTCAAGAAATTTGGACACAAACCACTAGAGATTACTCAAGAGTATAGTTATAGGATCAGAATAGTATTTTGAAGTCATTACTCGGATTACAGCAAAATGAAGGTGCAAGAAGCAAAATTAGGATTCTGTGATAAAAATTAGAGAAGGGATCATAGTGGCTGAGTCTGGGATGGTGGCATTGGGATGGGGAAAGGGGACATGTCCAAGAGGTCTATCAAGGGGTGATTGGATGGGGTGGGCTAAGCCAGGCAGAGGGGTCCTTTGACTCTCCCGAGTTTCTCACTTGCTCAGCCGGGTGGATTGTACTGGATCCATGGCTGAGGAGCTGCTTTGGACAGCAGGAAACTATGAGATCAGTTGGCGAAACACCAGATTGGAATTAACTCTGAGTCACCCAAGTGAAGTTGCCTTAATTAACATTGTTGAGTATATGGGCATGGATTTCAGGGGGGAAGACTGGGCTGGAACCTGAAACTTGGGAGATGTCCACATTTACTTAGTAAATGCATCCAGAGACGAACAGTTTCCCAGGAAGCAGGACTTCCAGTGCTAACACCAGGGACATGCCTCGTGAACCCACCCAAGTCTCACACCCTCCTTGTAGGCAAATGCGCTGGAGAACGCGGGGCCAAGGAGGCCAAAGATAAAGGGTTTTCCAGCTCTTCTCAAAAATGAGTTAGCAGACAAAAATGGGGGCTTTGCTTAGAGTCAAGGGAGAAGTAACCCAACTAGAGTACGATTTTAGAGGTTCTGGCAGCACACTGCCCACATGCCCACTCAGATGCCTGATTATTGTAATTACTTTTTCATTTGTTCACATGAGTGTGTCATTACTTCCCTCAAAACAATTAGATTTAGGGTCTCCATTGCCTAGAGCACCGTGTTCGAATGTCTCATGTAAACACCTCGGTCTCTCCACAATTATAATCTGGCCTTTCCTTCTTCGTTTCCCCGCATAACCCAGCCCTGCCAGCCACGTGGACTCACCCTCTGCCCTCCATTTCCTGTGCATAGTTTCCCCGCAGAACAGACAGCCCTTCTCTGACCTTGACTGCCCAGCTCAGAGATGCTCCCCCGTAAGGCCCTCTCTCCCCCAGCGTGGGCTCGTCACCTCCTGAGCAAACACGTAGGAAGCCCCAGGATTTCAGACTCTGGCCAAGGGCTGCAGATTCAGACATAACTACAGGGACAGACGTTGTCCTTGAGAGGCACCTGCTGGGTTGAGGCTCCCCCTCAGGGCTCCCAGTGCACTGACGCACCATCACCTACACCTATGTTTTAGATACTTTGCTTCACGTCTGAAGGGAGGAGGACAGACTGGAAAGAATACAGGACTCAGGAGTTCAAGACCCTGGTTCCCCACACCCTGGCTACCTCTAGTCCCCTCGCTGCCTTGAGTGTCCATTCGCTCATTTATAAGATAACCTCACAAAGTGGCAATAAGGGTCTAACAAAATAATTGATATAAAAATGTCTTCTCCCTACAAAAAAAAAAAATTGTTTTTCTTTCTCACTTGCTGTTCAAGGTCAACGAGCATGGGTCAGCTTTGCCTCCATGCCACAAACTCACAGCAGCTGTCTCTGGTATAGACTTGGACGCTCTGTTCATGACCTCAAATCAGAGGGCTGGAGGATCTCACTAAATGAGGCTAAATGACCAACTTTACCACTTAATTTATAGATATGCAGAAAACTTGAGACTTCTCGGATTTTTTTTTTTAAAGATTTTATTTATTTATTTGCGAGAGAGGGAACACAAGCAGGGGGAGCGGGAGAGGGAGAAGCAGGCTCCCCGCTGAGCAGAGCCTGATGTGGGGTTTGATCCCAGCATGCTGGGATCATGACCTGAGCCAAAGGCAGATGCTTAAGGACTGAGCCACCCAGGCGCCCCTAGGATTTCTAAAAGGAAGTGAAGGAGAAGGGATGGGAGCAGTCCCTGCGTGTCTGACTCCTCATGCCAAAGGGGACTCATTCTCCTCTGGAAGTATGGGGGCTCCCGCCGCTTCTTTTGTTGCCAGACCTTAGAATTGTAGGAATGTGTATTCCCACAGCTCCAGGGACACTTTAGAGACTCCAATTCCCTTCTGATATTCAGGTGAGGAAATGGAATCATCCCAGCCAGAGAGAATGAAAGGAATGGAAGGTCGGGCTCCCAGGTCCTAGACTCAGGTCCCTTCACATCCACACTGCCCCTTGGCTCTGCCCCAACCATGCCTTCTTCCCTGGGGCCCCAGCCAGCGCTGCCGATGAGTCATCGATTGGCAGCTCTCTTGTTTTTTGGTCTGGAGCCGCTTTAAATGTGATAAACAAGGTTATTTTAAAAAAAAATAATAGTGCCATGTCCAAATAAAAATGTCTCATGTTCCGTCAAGACCAATTGGAGTACCTTTTTGTCTCAGCAGGGAGAAAAGGTACTTCATGTCAGAGATAATCTGTTAAATTAGTGAAAATGGGTAATTTCAACATCCTTGTCTAAAGCTGAAGAGGATGCCAATATTTATTGATGCAGCTTTCTTCCCGGGTAGTGTTTCTGTATTACTGAAGTCTCTTTGCAAGTAACCGGGCATTTTGAGTTGGTGAAAAGAAAAAGCAAAAAAGCAAATGAGAGATGGACACTTTAAGATGAAAAGATGGTTTTGGTCAGGTATCAGGCAAAAAGGAATATAAAATGCACGAAACCCTTCCTCCTTTGTTCTCTGGTCGGGTGGCTGGTGCGGGTTTGAGGTCTCTGCTGTTTTGCAGGAAAGGGTGGGAGCTCCCTCCACCCTTCCCCTTCCTGCCCCTCCACGGGTTGAACAAGCAAGAGAAGGTCAGGACGACTCATACCGAAAGCCCAGGGAGCCCAGGCCCTGGCAGATCAAGGTCACCTGGCAGGGCTCTTGCTTCTCGAAGCTTAGGTAGAACCAGCTATTCAAAAAGCCAATAAAATAAACAAGACCAAGACTCGGAGCCGTGTCAGCTTGGCAAGAGCGCACATCTCGGTCATCGCAAATACACGTGAAATAGGGGAATTGTATGGTCTGTGAATTATATCGCAATAAAGCTGTTATTAAAAAAAGATCACACCCTCCCCTCTGCACACACATAGACAACTGTTAGACCATATGCAGGATTCAGCATCAATGGATGTCAAAAGTACGTTGCATTTGTACAGTTCCTTACAGTTTCTACAGAGTGTTCATAAAGTCGATGCTTCCTCACTGAGGCATGAAGCAGGAAAATAGGGATAAGGAAATGGAACTGATTTTCCCAAGGCGGCACAGCCAGCGAATGTCGGACACAAGAGCTTGGGGTTTTGACCCCAGTGTTCATCACACCACTGCACTACTATGGCCCAAATGGAGGGGAGGGTATGAGCTTTACCAACGTTTGGATTTTTTTCAGGGTTACCGTGAGCTCTGATGGTAAAGAGGTAGTGTTACAAAAGAGAGAAAAGGTATCTCCTGGAGGGAAATTCTAAATAGATGGTTTCTATTACAGTCTAAAACGATGCAAGCACAATTGAAAACATTCTGGAGTGTCTATTATGTATTAAGGGTATGCAGGGTAACTGTATCAGCCCTCAGGCAGTCCCTGTGCAAAATTAGAGAGTTTCAGGGAGCCCTGCACAAGACTTGCATTTGCTGAATTCTGATTTCTTAGAGAAGCAAAATTCAGAACGGTGACTTGGCACAGGACTGTAAGCCATTCAAGGTTTCTCCCTGAGAGAAGTACTATCTGAGCCTTGGTGATGGGGTGGACTCAGGACCTGGGGGGACTGGGGGGAACACCACTGACTGGAGACTAAAGTATGCAGACCTGTGTACTCAGAAATTCAAGACACATGTTAGCAGATGTAAGAATATTCTGGAAGGGGGCAAATGGGACATGGAGTTGAAATCAGAAAATTTGGAATTGAAAAGAGAATCCAAGCATTGGCGAAGGGTAGAGAACTTGAAAACAAAAGAAGTGGAGCCCAAGGCTAAGGAAATAACTGCCAGCTCAGGGCCACACGGTGAGACCGCACCAGAGCCGCCAGTACCAAGAAGGCAGGTTTCTCGGTCTCTGGTTCAGCTCTCCTCCTGTCACTGGGACTTCACATCTGAACGTGAGAGCACAGCGCAGAAATCCTCGCTGATTCAACCTGTCTGCCTCTGCTCCTAACTGCCACCCATGCTTCCCCTGGCTGCTCCTTTCCACGTGAAACATCTGGCTTGAGGTTCACCAATGACAGCTCCAAGACCACAGGTCTAAGTCAGTGGGACCCAGAGCTGGCAAAAGAATCACCCAAAAATCCAGAGAAAAGGAGACGGATGGCTTAGGTTTGGAGGTTTTCACCCGTACCCTCTAGATGGATGTTTCATATAAGAATGCAACCGAATCGGCATGGCAACCTTCGTTCACTTTTCCATTAGACAACCAGCCCCTGGCATTCTCAGAGACCTCAGTAGGAGCCTACTGTTAAATCTCGAGGGCTGCTCTGGAAAGACAATGGTTGCTTCTTCTGTTATCAGTGATGTGTCTTTTTCCATTCCATGAATTAATTATTTTAAGAGAGTGGAAGGGATTTAACATTGAATTCTCTGCCTTCAGCCCTCTGACTGGGGGAACTCCGCGAAGCACTGGAGGACATCCCCGCCTGGGTGTCCATTGGCACCATCTTATCATCCTGCGTTGGCTTGACCGTGTCTGCCCCTGGCCAGCTCCAGCCATGGGATCCCCACATCAAGGAGAGGCATCTTCACTCATTCCACTACACGATTCAGAAAGACAGAAGTTGGAATTCACACATCGGTCAATGAACAGATTTTGTGACCAAACATCCCGAGTTGGAATCCTGGTTATAACAATACGTAATGTGGAAAGATACAACAATTTTTCTCATCTTGAAAATTAGAGCAATAATACCTTTCCATTGCTTTGTTTTGAAGAATAAATGAGAAAAGCACTTAGCACAGTGCCTGGGATATAGTAAGTGCTCGATAAATGCTGGTTATGACATTCTAGCTCTGGTTCGTATGTCGTTGAATCCCATCGTGTGGCACAGGATGTGACATACGGTAAACACATAATAACTGTTTGATCCCTGAAGGAATGAAAGAATTTGACATGTTCTACTGACATCCCATGAACTTGATTTTATATAGTTTATTAAAAAAAAAACACTGATGATAGATATTATTTCTATTATGTGGAAGAGTAAACTGAGGCCATGTTGGGATACCAGAAATGTATTTTTATGAATAACGCATTTGGTGGCTTTGAACTATGAAGATAAATATACGGATGCACGCTAGGAATACTAACAGAAGTTAACTAACAGAAGCAAGATGGTGTTCGCCCTATATTTAGAGTCTGTTGAGACCGGAAAGTTGCCAGGACATGCCCTACCAACATGTGCCAGAGAGAGCGTGTTGTGCACTGCCAAACACTGGGATGGTGCTTGACTGCAACCCCTGCGAGCACTCAACACAACCTGGAAGTGGGAGCCGCTGCTCCCATTTTACAGAGAGGGGAACTGAGGCTCAGAGTCAGAGCAATGTTTCCACATTACACGGCTCGTGAGTTTTAAAGTCAGATTCTAAACCTGGGTCTGGGTGATTCCAATGCCTTTATTCCTTCCCACAACACCGCAGTGCCTCACACGGGTTTCCTGAAATAGAATGAGAGAACTGTGTGACCCATGAGCCTCCTCATCCCAATGTCATCTCAAAAATCTCAGGAATCATGAGAGACTATGGACTCTGAGAAACAAACTGAGGGCTTCAGAGGGGAGNTGGAAGTGGGAGCCGCTGCTCCCATTTTACAGAGAGGGGAACTGAGGCTCAGAGTCAGAGCAATGTTTCCACGTTACACGGCTCGTGAGTTTTAGAGTCAGATTCTAAACCTGGGTCTGGGTGATTCCAATGCCTTTATTCCTTTCCCACAACACCACAGTGCCTCCCACGGGTTTCCTGAAATAGAATGAGAGAACTGTGTGACCCATGAGCCTCCTCGTCCCAATGTCATCTCAAAAATCTCAGGAAGCATGAGAGACTATGGACTCTGAGAAACAAACTGAGGGCTTCAGAGGGGAGGGGGGTGGGTGAATGGGATAGACTGGTGATGGGTAGTAAGGAGGGCACGTATTGCATGGTGCACTGGGTGTTATACACAACTAATGAATCATCGAACTTTACATCAGAAACCAGGGATGTACTGTATGGTGACTAACATAATATAATAAAAAAATTTTAAAAAAATCTCAGGCTTGAAAAAGACTTTGAAGGACAGCAGTTCAGGAGATCCTCTTGGTTTTGGAATCTCCTCTCTATTTGTCTCCCAAACATTCTGTACTCTCCTCAAACATGTCCAGGGACAGAGAGCTGGTTCCTCGTAAGGGATGGTCAACAAGAGAGTAGAGGCATGGAGGGCCCTTGATTCAACCCCTCATTATGTCGATAATCACCCTGAGGTCCAAAGAAGGGATATGTTACCCGGGATTACGCACTGAGAAGCACATGCCCAGATGATTGAGGGTAGTTTCTAGAACAGCTTTACCAGACCCCAAGGCTGCACTGAATAGATTTGAGAGAGGATCCTACCAAAGCAAAGAATATTCAGCCCAAAGCTTCACTAGAATAGAAGGAAGTGTTTCCAACACAGCAGGGGTAAGAGCTACACTTTCCAGATTGGTCTCTCACAGTGGAATATAATCGCTCTGAAATAATTTCCCTTCCTCTGCCCAACTTCTACGACATAAAGGCAATAACAAGGTCAGTCACATTTATGAAGAATGCTACATCTGACAAAACCTTGTCCTGATCTTCACACTAATCCTATGAAGAAGGCGGTACAGAAATTACNCAAGGTCAGTCACATTTATGAAGAATGCTACATCTGACAAAACCTTGTCCTGATCTTCACACTAATCCTATGAAGAAGGCAGTACAGAAATTNAAAAATTTTAAAAAAATCTCAGGCTTGAAAAAGACTTTGAAGGACAGCAGTTCAGGAGATCCTCTTGGTTTTGGAATCTCCTCTCTATTTGTCTCCCAAACATTCTGTACTCTCCTCAAACATGTCCAGGGACAGAGAGCTGGTTCCTCGTAAGGGATGGTCAACAAGAGAGTAGAGGCATGGAGGGCCCTTGATTCAACCCCTCATTATGTCGATAATCACCCTGAGGTCCAAAGAAGGGATATGTTACCCGGGATCACGCACTGAGAAGCACATGCCCAGATGATTGAGGGTAGTTTCTAGAACAGCTTTACCAGACCCCAAGGCTGCACTGAATAGATTTGAGAGAGGATCCTACCAAAGCAAAGAATATTCAGCCCAAAGCTTCACTAGAATAGAAGGAAGTGTTTCCAACACAGCAGGGGTAAGAGCTACACTTTCCAGATTGGTCTCTCACAGTGGAATATAATCGCTCTGAAATAATTTCCCTTCCTCTGCCCAACTTCTACGACATAAAGGCAATAACAAGGTCAGTCACATTTATGAAGAATGCTACATCTGACAAAACCTTGTCCTGATCTTCACACTAATCCTATGAAGAAGGCAGTACAGAAATTAGTCTCCATTTGTCATAACAAGGGACTGGAGACTACGTATTGTTTTTTGTCCGTATTTCATGCGCATTGCTACCAGAAGAAAACCTTCTTTTTTTAAAAAGATTTTTACAAATTTATTTATTTGTCAGAATGAGAGAGAGAAAGAGAGAGCACAAGCAGGGGGAGTGGCAGGCAGAGGGAGAAGCAAGGAGCTCAATACAGGACTGGATACTCAGCCCCTGGGATTTTGACCTGAGCCAACGGTAGACACTTAACCGACTGAGTCACCCAGGTGTCCACAGAAGAAAACTTTCATATGCAAAGCTAATGAGATGTGGGGTCTTTGTCATCCATTTCACGGTCTGCTGTGGGTGTGCAGTGGGAGAGCAGAGAGGATTCTTCTCCACGAAGTCAGAGAGTCAGGCTCCTTCAGCATAGCAGCATACCATCTCCTCTGACGTCCCTGGTGCTCCCGTGCCTGTCTAACAGATGAAGGTAGACATAGTGTACGGAGAACCCCATAAGATGTTCCCCTGGTCCACGTCAGGAAGCAGAAGGTATAGCTTCTGCGCCTGGGTGGCTCAGGTGGTTAAGCGTCTGCCTTCGGCTGAGGTCATGATCCCAGGGTCCTGGGATTGAGCCCCCCTGAGGTCCTGGCATCAAACCCCCTATGGGGTCCTGGGATCGAGCCCTGCATCGAGCTCCCTGCTCAGCAGGGAGCCTGCTTCTCTCTCCTGCTTGTGCTCTCTCTCACTCTCTCTCAAATAAAAAAATAAATAAATAAAATCTTTAAAAAAAAAAAAAAGTCCATCAGCCAGAAAGCAGGGATATAGTTACACATGGTGTAAGCCTGCTGGGACAGGTAACCAAACTGTGTGTCCAGGGGGAAGGACAGATTGATTTTTGTTGTGTTTTTTTTGTTTTTTTTTTTAAAGATTTTATTTATTTATTTGACAGAGAGAGAGACAGCTAGGGAGAGAGGGAACACAAACAGGGGGAGTGGGAGAGGAAGAAGCAGGCTCATAGCAGAGGAGCCTGACGTGGGGCTCGATCCCATAATGCCGGGATCATGCCCTGAGCCGAAGGCAGACGCTTAACGACTGCGCCACCCAGGCGCCCCTGATTTTTGTTGTTTTAACAAACATTTGACAGTTTCTGTCAATAATGATTTGTCAGTACACCTTGTGGGTACCTGAACTAGGATTTCCATGGAATTGTTCTAGTGACGAGTACAAGGTCCTCTTCAGGACTCCACCCTGAAGTTATATGGACCTTAAGTACGACCTTCAAGGTAGCGAACTAGGTTCCTGTGATTTTTCTTTTCTGCAAACCATGATTATTACCACCTTTGGTGAGCTTCAAATTCTGGGGGATTGAATTCTACACAGGGATTGGATACCTTTCAATACAGTGTGTCCCATCACCTTTCTTGTTTTCAGTGGCTTATTCAGATTCCTCTAGCTTTTGGGGGATTCTGCCCAAGATAGTCTTTGTTCAACATTTATTTATTCGACATTTCAATGAGGATCTGTTTTATGTCAGAGTCACAGAAATTCTCCACAGAAGATCTAGAAATACATAAAACAGAATTTGTGCTAGGAAAAAAAAAATCCCACACTGCCTAGTAGAGAAACTAGAAAGATTGGTGATTTAAAATGAGGTTGGCAAGCATTATAATAAATGTGGGCACAAAAAGTAATGGTAATACAGGCAAAAGGAAAATAATTGTGCCTGGGGAAGGTTTCAAGGTGGATGCAATTTTTAAGGCATTAGTTGAAGGTATTTTTGATTCCCAGTGAGCACATATAGACAGAAGGACAATTTTGTACCCATCGAAAATATTAGTACCAAATACTAATGAGAACTTTATCTTGGATGATGCTTTAGGAATATGATCGTGGAAAAATGATAGGAGATAGGTTTGAATTCTTAATTTGTACCCAGACAGTGAAAATTTGAATGGCACATAAATACTTTCAAATTCCTGCATTATGGCATTTTGGGAGGAGGGGCTGAGCTAAAATTCAAACACTGGTTTTCCAAGCTTGCTTCCGGGTCATTGTACCCATCTGTTCCTGCTTCCCTCTTGACTCAGAAAACAAGTGAAAATTTGTATCTTGGGAAATTAACTGAGAACATTAACTGATCTACCCATACTTTGTCTTCTCTCTTGCATTCCCTCTTCCTCTCTCATTTTCCCGAAGCCATTTCAGAGTACTTATTTAATGCCAAGTCCTGAGCCTACATAGAAATGTGTATGAAGTCAGTGCCTTCAAGGAGTTTTCATAATTACTAATAAATGACAGCCTAGCACATGCACTAGAAAATTCCTCAAAAATGCTGGGGGGGACACCTAGAAGTGGTGCCTTCTTCAGAGCCCACCAGGCTGAAGGACATGAGGATACGATGCCTGTACAATTTAATTCTGAAGGAGCTTTGCATTATTGAATTCCCAGCAGGGATTTCTTATTTTGAAGAGGTTCAAATTTACTGTCCTACAAGAGAACATGTTTGCGGGTTGCATGAATCCAAAATCTTTCAATAACCTGAGTTAATGGAGTGGCAGATTTGTGGCATTGTCTTACAGCAGTGAAAGGTGACTTCTTTTGGCAGAAGACTTCATGGTATCTTTTAAATCATTGATAATTACATATTGTACTAATTTCAAGAAAGTCTGTTTCTAAAAAAAAAAAAAGGCTGCTTCTGACTATTGGCCAACTAGATGTAGGAGAATGGTCTGGTGGGAAGACTCAGAGCTTTCTGCAGGAAGAACTCTCTTCAGAAGCCACAAACGCATCCTCCCACATTGACTGTGACTTCTGGTCCACAGCCACGTTTCAGGAGCAATGACACTAAGCTTTTCTGTCTCCAGTGTGCACCAACCATGTCCTTGTGGTTAGCAGATGCATTGGTTTTGCAACGAAAGGCTAAACAAGTCTGAAAGGAAACCATGAGTCTGACCTTGGAAGATTTCGTGTTCTCGAGCTCACTGAGTCATCAGTGAATTTATGAGCCAGGTGAGGAATTTCCAGAGACCAGATGTCATGTAATATTTCCCCAAAACGTGACTTTGGAGGAAAGGGAGAAGAAAGGGGGTGAGTACCACCGGTCTTCAGATCTGGGAACATTCTCTCAAACTCCCACCTTGCCTAAGATTTGTTGGCTAGAAAGTTTGGGGCCGAAGTCCAGGCCCAGTGTCCTTCACGCTGCTGTTTTACAGGTGAGCTAAAATAGATTGGCTTAAAAGGGGGAAATGTCTCTTACAGAAATGATATCATTCCTTTTAAAAATTCCTCTCTTCGTGATTTTTTTATGACTTCATGCTTTGGCCTAGATCAGCGCTCTCCAAAAGAACTCTCCACAGTGATGAAAATGTTCTATATTTGCACTATCCAAGGTGGCAACTACCAGTCACATGTGAAGATGGAGCACTTGAATTGTGGCCTCTGTGACTCAGGAACTGAATGTCTAATCGGATTTAACCTTAAATTAAATAAACGTGTAGCTCGGTGGCTTCCATAGCGGACAGCGCATGTCAAAACTGCAAATGAATGTCACTTTGTTAATATCAACCGTAAGATCTGGTATCAAAATTCAGCAGAGAAATAGGAGTTTTTTACATTTGCAGGAAAATAAAAATCTCTGTATGGGGAATCTGGCTTTTCTCTGTACACAGCTTGGTTTCCCATCACTTTAGAATATAGTTCATCGGCTTAAGGGTCAGGAAATCTTAGCTCTCTAAGTTCAAGGATCCAATTTCCCTCAGCCTTAGTTTAGCCTTTGCAGGCAGATTGATGCACTAGACACTCGTTACTAGATCCAAGAGGAAGTAGGCATACAAGTCCCTGGACCCTACAGGAAAGGGCTGAACAAAGAGGAAACTTAGTGTCCACCTTTGCATTAAAGAGATAGGCACAAAATAAACTATCTGTAGGCACAAATTACCGTCCGATGCCTGGGAACTTACCGCACTTCCTGTCTGCTGTTTTCATATGTCTTATCAGAGAAACATGTTGCATTGCTACCTTTGTATTTGAGAACTATGACATTAGTGAACGAGAAGCTGACTTTTCTACACGTACTACAAACGCTCTGACTAGAGGCTGTACTATTTCCCAATGTTTATAAGTTTATATCTTCATTGCCCCTACTCTACAGGTAGGAACCCTATAATCCAGAGAGTTTAAACTCCTCGTCCAAATCACACACGTCATTTGTTCTTCATACGAGATGCTGATTTTCAACAAGCCATTCTTGCTATCCTTCCCCCACCCCACCCCACCTCCCACTGCCCACCATTGCCTTGTTTGGTCCAGACTCCGATGTTCCAAGTTGAACATAATCTGTTAGAATGTGCAGCCACATGGATCCGGGCACACGGACGTGTTCTGTGGTGGGCACCCTTGGGGGGGAAAGAAGCACTGTGGGCTGGTGCAACCCTCACCACCTTCACATGAGACACCTTTAAGTCCCAGCTCCGTGATCATCTGTTTTGGAGAGTCTTGACTCAACTACTTTCCACTCACCCTTAGTCTTTCTTGCATACGGAAAATAGTGTTTAAACCCAAACGATAGCAGTTAGCATGAATGCATTAAGCACTGTGGTTTTGATTACTACTCTCCATGCAATAGCCTGTACCATCCCCTTTTTAAGGATGAAGACGGTGAGGCTGCACAGACTATAACCACCTGATCCAGCTTCAGATTCGTGCAGCCTTTCAAACTAGCTATGACGAAAGCGGTTTCTTTGGTTCTAACTACCCAGAGAGATCATTGTTATTGACCAAATGCATCAGAACCGAGTCCTCCTGGGGCCTTGTCTACACAGCTGCATCAGGACCACACCTGCCTCTGGGACGTCTTCACAGACCCCTTCCTGGGGAGAACCACAGCTGCCTGACACTTGAGTATTCCAGTTGATTCGAACAAGTGGTGTTTGCCTTTGCTTCTTTTGAGTTCCCGGCATTAGCCAAGGCTTCTTTTTCCATTTCTTCTTGGTTGGTTAGTTTTGTTTATGGAATTATTTTTTGCAGATACTGAGAATTCTTTTTTTTTTTTAAGTTTATGTAAGTAATCTCTACACCTAACATGGGGCTTAAACTCATGATCTTGAGATCAAGAGTCACGTGTTCTTTGGACTGAGCCGGTCAGGTGCCCCAGTACTGAGAATTCTTAAACGGAGAATGAGGAGAGATTATTCTCAGGACCTTTGGCACTGCCTCTGAATCTTGGGGAAGAAGTACGGTAGGCTTTGGTTTCAGTGGGGCTGGCTTCACATAGCAGTTCTGGTAGGAAGCAACTGTGTGACCTGAGGCAGGTCACAGCATCTCTGTGACTCTGTTTCCTCGGCTGTTTATTGGAAATGATGTGTGCTGGATGGATTACAGAAAACTCTCAGAGCACTTAGAGGATTACCTTGCCCAGACGAAGTTCTTATTACAACTTTGTAAATTCTGGAAATGTAAATAATGCATTCCAGATTTTTTTAAGAATAGTCCAAATAATAAATATTTGCCTCATTATGAAATACTGTGTCTCTAATTTTGGTTCAGAATGTGTGGTTACTTCCTAAATTTAAAAAAAATAGTAAACATTAGCCACTTCATTCTTGAGGGTTTAATTCCCACCACCCCATCCCGGCCAGTATTTCTCTCTAAGCTCAGAAATCACAACTGCTAATGATTAATTTCTCAAAAGGCTCTATTCTTTGGCTATCACTGAGTTGGCTTTCTAGAATGTCTCTGTGTATGCATTCGCAAATGCTTCCAGTAGCAGTACACAAATAAAGCCTTCAGAGTCAGGCCTGTGACAATAAACAGCATCTTCCTGTCATCTGCTAATTATAAAGCAAAAACATAGACTATCAGACTGGTAGAGGTCCCCTGATTTGGTCCAACCTTTCAGTTTACAGAGGGGAAAATGAAGCTAGGAAGGGCATATTCTTAACCAAGAAGGTAAAATAGTGGGTTAGCAAGAACTTGACCCGGAATCTACAAGTCCTGAATATCAAAATGCCAACCCCATCCCCCAAAGGCATGTCAAGTTCCATGAGGAACTTCTAATCAGTGCCTATGTCTAGCTCTGATAAGGGTATTTCTATACCAGGGCTATCATCATCCTGGACCCACAGCTCTGAGGAGAACTCTTTTTTTTTCTAATTTAAAATCAATTAGCCAACATATAGTACATCATTAGTTTTTGATATAATGTTCAATGACTCATTGATTGAGCATAACACCCAGTGTTCATCACATCACATGCCCTCCTTATTGCCAGTAACTCTAAAGTTGGCTTCAGTGCCCATGGGCCAAATCCCAGGGACAAGTACATCTGCACAGATGGTCGCACGAAGACAGTTACACCAGCTCCTACGGAGAAGTCTTGATTCTGCCACTACTGCTGCCAACAGCTCCAGTGGCTGGAAGTTTCCCTGGTGCAACCAGGAGGAATACCATGTATTCTGAGACAACACGGCATTCACCAGACCACTTGGCTTGAGGCTGTCCCTGAACCACATGCCGAGGCCAGAAGACTGGTTTGCATTTCTGTGTCATTCATGGAAACATCATCTATGGTTGTTTCATCATGTCTACGGGTTTTCTTTGACCTCAGCCCCTACATATAGTGATTCACAAAACCCTTGGTCTCTCCCTCCTAACTGTTCCTCATATCTACTTCCTTTCTTGTGCCCTGGAAACCACCAACCTGTTCAGGCCACCACTGTCTCCAGCCTGGGCTACCTTAGATTATCTCCCCAACTTGCTATAAAGTCCTCATCCCTGAGAGCCTCGCCCACCACAGCACTTATCATACTTGCTTCTTCGGTGGCCCCTGTCCCCACTATGCTGTGAGCTCGGGGAGCACAGGGCCGCGAGTGGACCCCCAGCACCAGTCACAGGACTTGACATATAATCACCTCCAGGGCAAGGAGTGCACATCGTCACCCTTGTGCCTATTGTCCTGCCCCACGTCAGAGCCCAGCACAGAGTCTGATTCCCAGAACATGCTCTTCATGGTTTGCTGAACGAAAAGAATGGAAATGTTAGCTCTCGTTGTTTTAACCACTGGAATATGGCATCCCGTTCACAAATGCCGGGGATATGCGTGTGGTCCAGACCTACAAGAAGCAAATCTCTATCCAAAGCATCTGTGTTTGGCACCGCTTGTTTTCAACAAGAAGAGCCTCAGTGGACGATGTGCAGCTAATTGTCAGAGTCAGCTGGGGAGGCTGACGTGCATCCCTGGGGAGGGAAGGGGACATGGGGACAGCACAGCTCCTGAAAAGAAGAAAACCAGAAAGAAGACTTACAGTCTGATCTCAATCAGATTCATGCAGGTGGACAGGCTTGAAATGCTGTTTCTTCTCAAGAGGCGTGTGATGGANGCACAGCTCCTGAAAAGAAGAAAACCAGAAAGAAGACTTACAATCTGATCTCAATCAGATTCATGCAGGTGGACAGGCTTGAAATGCTGTTTCTTCTCAAGAGGCGTGTGATGGAAGAAATCTGTTATCAGAGTGGAGCTCTCCAGAGCCCTTCAGCATGAAAACATGGTCCCAAATCTGGCCTGAGGTTTAACTGAATCCATCACTTTTACTAGAAAGTGTTCAAGCACCACGGCATAGAACATTCATCAGGAGAGCTTAAATGGGCTTTAATTGATCGTAAGGCAGAACATTCAATTTGTTCTCTGGAAGATGTACTCATAACAGATGAGGGGGCATGCCGTGTGTGCACGTGTGTGTGCATGCACGCGTGTGTGTGCGTGTGCATGTGTGTGTTTCTTTTTCTTCCGTCTTCATGCTCCTACCAGTCAAATTCCACCAATTGTCAGCAAGGAATCTCCAAATCAAGAGAGAAAACCAGGGGCGCCTGGATGGCTCAGTCATTTAGCGTCTGCCTTCGGCTCAGGTCATGATACCAGGGGCCTGGGATCGAGCCCCGCATTGGGCTCCCTGCTCAGTGAGAACCCTGCTTCTTCTCCTCCCACTTCCCCTGCCGGTGTTCCCTCTCTCACTGTGTCTCTCTCTGTCCAATAAATAAATAAAATCTTAAAAAATAAAAAAATTTAAAAATTAAAAAAAAAAAAAGAGATGCAAGCAAGCCTCACACTACATACGGCTGGGTGGGTGGTGTCTCTTCCGTCTGGGCTTGGTTTACATGAACTGCTATGTTCTGAGGCATAATTGTTCGAAAACCCCGACAGTCGAAGATGAAGGTCAGCTCCCAGCAGCTATCTCTGCTGAGTGAGATAACATCAGAACATGCTAGAACTGCTGAGGGAAAATGTGAGAACCAGCTTACAACAGAGGCCAAAAGTGAAACCTCCCTACAGAGGCAGGGATATCTGGTCAGACAGAGACTAGGGTTGAGTACCTACTAGGTGCAGACACCATGAATGGATTGAATCCTGTTAACAATCTTAATGCGATTCTTTGATAGATAAACAATCGGAGGATCAGAGAAACCCAGTGACTGGCCTCAGGTCAAACATACACTTCTTGCATCGAGGCCAGATTCGACCGTTGGGGAACCTCCTTGTTTCACTTCACAAAACACTAGGCGCTCACTGACCTTGCTGACCTCACTCTTCTAGGACGAGTTGACTTCAAGGTATTTGCTGAAAAGTCTCTGATGAGCAGGGCGCCCTGTGCATGATAGGGAACCCGGGCCAAGCGTAAGCCTCTGCTGTGAGGAAACTTTCCTTCCCAAAAAATAACTGTAAGTGAGCGTGACAGACTTGCAATATTACTATAAACAAACTAAGACTCAGGCTTACTCATTCAATCACTTGCCTGGAGTCACACAATCAGGATAGAACTCAAATGTAGCTGAGAAAACATTGTGTGCTCTTTCTACCACTCTTCATTGCTTTACTTTTAAAGACATAGAAAAATGTTCTTCTGAGTTTATGTCTTTTACATCCATAGCTTGTGTGTGTATGTGTGTGCACGTGTGTCTATGCATGAGTGTGTGTGTGCGTATGTGTGTATATGAGTGTGTGTGTGTGTTTTCCATCCTGCTAGCTTTCTCTCTCAAGCTAAGGATGCATAACGCAGCTAGTTCGAGCTATCGTTGTGGGGACTGTAGATCCTGTTTCTTCTCTCCACTGATGGCCACCACAGCCAAGGGGGATGTTAATGAGCCCCTCACTCAACAAACCCTTGTAGTTGCCTGATTTCACCCGCCATTCATTGCAGTGCTCTGAGCCCACAATATAACGAGAGAAATTAGTTCATATCTCAAAGGCGGTAACTCTTTCAAATAAAGAATGCAAATTACAACAAAGAGTATGGACTCACTGTGATGACGTTTCCTTCAATCCCATAGGATGTGATGACACCACCGCTTGACTTTCATTCCATCTCCTCTATTCTTCCATTGTGTTCCTTACCTCCTCCCTCCCTGCCTCAGGCCCCAGCACAAATCTATGCTATAAGGGATACCAGAATCCTCTTCTTTGAGGATATGTGATCAGATGTACTTACTGTGTAAATATGGCCCATGGTTTCTAATTGATCCTGCAATGAATTCCAAGTGCCGTGGATTTGAAACCATCTAGGAGCTGGTGCCTTGCTCTGTGCCTACCTCACGGCCCTCCACTCACCCTGCAGACCGTAAGTTATGATCTAGACTCTGTCATTTACTGAGGACACTTCTAAAGGTGATCTCTTTTCCCCTGTGATATGTTTTCCACCACCCGTGTCTGTGAAAATCTTACCTGTAAGTCGCACCGAGCTCAGATGACAATCATTAAGGCTTACCTTCATTTTAGGCTGGATATCATCCTTCCTACCTTTGAACTCTTCATAGTACACAGTTAGATGGCCCTTTGCAAAACACTTATCATTTTCACGCTATTAAAAGTATCTATTTACAGTTTCACTCCTTTGTAAGTTGCTTTTTATTTGTTTTCCACAACTTGTCTGTACTTTCATCAGGCCAAGTGTAGGGACTTATATAGGATAAAGACTAAATAAATTTTGTGCAAAAATATTTTTTAAACTTTTCAAATGATTGCATATTCTGCTCTTAGCTTAATACCAAAGAATTGGTATTTCAAAGAATTGGTATTTCAAAGAATTGGTATTTCGAATTGGTAATTTCAAAGACTCCAATGAACACTTACTTATTTTCTTGTGATTCAACTACGGCATATAGCTTTTTATCACAGAAAATTTATATTTTTATCTATTGAAAAAGTTCCTTTAGACATGTGAGATATTGTTTTTAATCTTATGCCATTTATGCAAACACGAAAAAGAAAATATAAGTGAAGTTAATTGGTTAAGGGATACTAAAATTACTTCCTACTCAGAATCACTCATCTGAAACAATTTTCAACTACTCACTGATGTCCATTTTTTTTTCCCCCTCACACAATATCGTCCTCTGTGCCAACAAGAACTTTCCACTATTGTTTCAAGACTTATATTCAAGCCACGTACATAAATTCTGCAACTTCTAATCCTGGCAGATATTTGATATGACCAAAACGTGTCAATAAAAACTTTTTGGACAACAATCAGGATTCATGTTTATTCCTTAAATAGTCTTGAAATGATTGTTGGCTGAAACATCAAAGAGTTCCGTTGTGTTGTCATGCTACCAGAATATTAACCAACTTTGCCAGAGTGAATACAACAATATGGGTCTGGGCAACTGCAATTGAAAGGTGCTTCTGAATTTTATTGGTGTCAAGGTGAACGGATGGATTAATTCATCCCAGAATTAATAGGAAATAGACACTGCAAAACATCATTTCAAATTCTAGTCAGTAGGCTCCTTCCAGTAAAACAACGCAATAATCTAAATTCATTTTTTGCTTTTTAACAATTGATGAGGAGGAAGACTGGAACATGGTTATCCAAAAGTTATGGCACAATGTGGGAAGGGTCAGAAGACACTAATGGAGAATTTCTTTGTCTTTAGATGCTATTTCTGGGGTCAGAACAAAACTAGAAGACAACCTCTAAGAGAGGGATCCAGAGGGCCAGGAAGGCCTCCAAGACCACTGGGGAGTGTCCGACAGTGTCCAGTGATTTCAAGAAAAGGACCAAATGTGGCTCATTAACAGGTGTTTAACCAAATCTACACTACATCTTAAAATATATTTCTAATTTTTTACCAAAACATCTTAGGTTGCTTCTAAGTAAACTGAAAATATTTTTAAAATTTTTAAATATTAAATTTAAAGGGTCACAGAGGTCACACTTTACTGACTCGATATTTAATTCTTTGTCTTCCAGATTCTGTAAATATCATATCCCTTTGCACTTGATGTTGAAATACGAAGTGATTATGAATTTGATTTAACAAATTTGGAGTAGCAAGTTGTTTGTCAAAAAAATATTTTCACCTACCAAGACATGTTTTTTCTTTAATGAATGTTAACACGTGCAAAATACTGATTTCCTCAGACAGGATATGTTAACACTATTCTCTTTGTCCCCTTAATTGCATTTATATAACAAGTATTTTGTCAAAAAGGATGCCTCAAAATAAGAAATCCTCTGTTTAAGACTTAGTAATTTTTCAATAAGTTGCTATATCTCTAACTATTTGACGGCCCTTATTTATAATTGTGTGGCATACACACACACATACACACATATCTACACTAAGATTTTATTTATTTATTTGAGAGAGAGAGAGAGAAAGAGCGAGGGTAGGGGCAGAGGGAGGGGAAGAACCCCAAGCAGACTTCACACCCAGCACCGAGCTCAATGCAGGGCTTAATCTCACAACCCTGAGATCATGACCTGAGCCAAAATCAAGAATTGGACGTTCAACCAGGTAAGCACCCAGGTGCCCCATGTACTACTTTTTAAATGATTCTTCCATAACTCCATGTAACTTTTTTATTTACCACATTCTCATTATTTTTGATATTTCAGGGAATTTCAGAATTACATTCAAATTTTAAATTATTAATATAAGATGGCTAGTATTTCCTGTAAATCTTCCAGAGATCTCCATCACGCTGGTAAAGTGCTATAGGATGCAAGATCACTGGAAGTCAGAGAAAGGACTAACGAGGATGCCAGGAATTGCACATTTTAAACAGAGCCCTGCGAAAACACCCCATGTCTCCAAGCTGGAGGACCACCCAAATCTCTCTCTGAAACCCCTCCAACCTGGATGATGTGCTTTTCAGTTTAATAACTCTTGCATGAATCTCTCAGATGGCTCAGCCCCTCAGATCTACATAGAAATTGGTCTCTGTTCTCCTAGCTGAGCCCCAAAGAGTGAAGACACCGCCTAAAACACACATGTTAGCATAATAAACACTAGAACATACTCAATTAGAGAACACCGAGAGGAGATTGAATCAACATGCTGGACTAAGTATATATACTACTTGCCCTTTTGTCTCAGATCCTTAAGAAGGACAGGGAAAAAAAATAAAAATAAATAAAATCGTAGCTGTACTAGAAATCAAAGAAGAGTGCCATGAACTAAACAAAAATCCTTGAAATACAAATTTCTACGGTCAGACAGGGATACTCAAACAAGATAAATGGAGAAATAAGAATAAACTAATATCTTAGGAAAATAAGTAAAAACACCAAACTCGAAATGAAGAAGTCACACCCCAAAAACGAGAATTCATGTAGAAAAGGAAGAGAATTATAAAAATTAATAGTTTCAAATAAGCAGGAGGAAAAAATCAGTCTCTTAAGAAAAAGATTCATTTGGGGCACCTGGCCGGCTCCATCAAAGAACGTGCGACTCTTGATCTCGGGGTTGTGAGTTCGAGCCCCACATCAGGTGTAGAGATTGCTTAAATGTGTAAAACTTAAAAAAAATACATTCATTTGTGATCTTGGACATTAAAAGCAAGATCTTGAAACAAAAATTGCTAGGTCTTCGTAGCAGACAGCAGACTCCTTATGGGAAAATTAGCACTCTGGGGATTTGATTCAAGAAGTTTCTCCAGCCTGCAGCTCAAAGAGACTAAAAGATGAGAAACAGTATAGAAAAAGTTTAGAAACATAAAGGAGGCACCCAGAAAACCCAGCATCCTTTTAATAAGTATTCCAAGCATATTGAACATCATAGAAGGAACAATCGAAGCAAGAGGGAAAGAATTTTCCCAGAGATGCCAGAATTAAAGAAACAAGGAAGAATGACCAATAAGAGGAAAAGGTACTGATACACTTGCAATGGTTCCTGCCCATGTGGCTTCAGGAGAAGTACAAGAGCAAGAGAGAAAATCCAGGCTGCCAACAAATGATGGCACTTTCACAGAAAGGCTCTCATGCCATCCAGGTTGAGGAAAAGTAATGGACACTGATGTTTCCCATTCTGAGAAAATTAATGACGAATTTAGAATTTTATTCCCAATAAATCCATCCAGCATTCCCACATAAGTGCAAAGTAAAGATGCTTTCTGCAGCCAAGGCTTCAGACCATGTAACGCACACAGGCTATTTCTGGAAGATTCATTCACATTTGGACTCTAGAAAAACACGAATTCAATCCAAGAAGGGATACTTGGATATGAGCAAGAGCATGGAGAAGAGAAAGCAGTGTTAACTGTGACAGCCAGTTGACTTAAGAGAGGGAATGAAGGCTGAGAAGAAAGTAAAGAGACAGGGAAACTCTGCAGCGATTGGACAAATGAAAGGTAAAGAAAAGTGAGACCATCCTGTACAAACATGCCACAATGAGAGTAACAACAAAATGAATCCCAGTAAAGCATAAATAGATTTGTGGACACACATGTGTTTGAACAGACACACTGAAAAGCTTGTCAATGATTATATAAGCATGGAGGATAAACACTTAGTTTCTAACGCTCCTTGGTACAGAGATGAGGATAAAAGGGGAAGAAAGGAGTAAAAGCAATATTTTTAAGTTTTATATATATGTGTGTGTGTGTGGTTGTGTATATATGTGTATATATATATATATATACATATATATACAATCTTTAATAGAAAATAATAGATGTGTGGTATGGGAGTGCAGAGAGAGACAAAAAAATGTGTTCGCCAAAGTATTATGGTGGTTATCAGAGGGAGGTTGGATTTCAGCTGTTTTACTTTCTTCTCTCTATATATTTGTTTTAAGTTAGCAGGGATATAAAATCAGGCATAAATTGGAGTTTTATTTGCCAGGAAAAAAATATATATATACCAGATGCATTAGTTAACCAAGGCTGCTACAACAAGTTCTCACAGACCCAGGAGGGGGAGGGAGTGGGGAAGGGTGCTTAAACAACAGAAATTAACTCTCTCACAATTCTGGAGGCCCAAAGTCGAGATCCAGGTGTCAATAGGTTTGTTTTCCCGAGGCCTCTCTCCCTGGTTTGCTGATAGTCACCTTTTCCCTGTCTTCACATGGTCTTCCCTCTTTGTGAGTCTGCAGCCTAATCTCCCTGTCCTATAAAGACATCAGTCAGTGAATTAGGGCCCCCCCCATGTGACCTTATTTTACCTTAACTGTCTCTTTAAAGATCTCATCACCAGTTACAGGCCATTCTGAGATATTGGAGCTAAGGGACTGCAATATTTGAATTTGTGGGGTGACACAATTCAGCCCATATGAGTAGATAATTGATAAAATATTGATGCAAGACAACACAGAATGCAGAAGGAAAAAACTCTTTAAAACCCAATGGGCATTTACCTATAGACTCTTTTCTCAGATCATTTCCAGAAAATTAGCCTAAAAGAGGTGAGAAGAGGCAGTGTCAGTGCTGTGAGCATTGAGGGTCTAGAAGAGATGCGTGTGAGAGCCAAAAATGGGGGACTGGAGAAGAGGCCCTGGTTGAGAAGAATGAGTGAATAAACGTGTCTGGAAGGTTCCGATAAGATCTTGGCCAGGGGAAGTATTCATTGGAATGCAGACATTGAGTTCACTAGGATTCTCGAAACTGAGGTTGTGACCAAAATCCAAATTTCTGTTTTTGTAGCATTACATTCCTTGTCTGCACTGTCCGGCATTATAGCACTCCTTCTAAGCAGGCCATCTTTCCTCTGCAATGGAATATTTCTAGAAGAAACATTTGATGTCACTTTTCCCAATCACCAGCAACACATTCTTGATCTAGGAGTTGAATGTCCGGGACACATGTCTTGACAAGAATCCCCCTCTGTGTTTCTACTGTGTATTCACAAACTAACTTTGAAATTGTCAAAGAGCAGATGTTAACTGAATCCAGTGTGTCACCATCTAATCTAGCTTGTTTAGGGAAAAACAACAACGAAAACAATGACAAAAAAGTCAAAGCATGGATTCATTCATGAAACACTTGCTGATTATTTTCTTTCTGGGAGGTAGACACTTACTGGGTTTAGGAATACATAGATTAAAAAAATGGACTGAACTCCCAATGCCGCAACCTTGCCCTTACCTCTTACTGTCAGAGTGATTTCTGTGACTCTGCCTGAGTCTTAGAACCAGCTTGTCAATTTCTAGAAAAACCCTGACTTGATTTTTATCAGGACTGTGCAGAGGATACAACTTAACTTGGTCAAATATACTTTGTTAACTTTGAGTCTTCCAGTCGATGAACATGGTATATTATTCCATTCATTTAAATCTTCCTTACTTTCTCTCAGCAATGTTTTGTCATTTTCAGTGTACAAGGATTACACATCTTTTAGCAGATTTATCCCTCGGATTTTATAATTTTGATGGTATTATGAATCCTTCAAACATTTTGAGGAATTCAAAAATAAAACTTTGTTTTATTACAAATGATTTAGTGAGGAATAAGGTCCTAAATACATAGATAAAACAGAAAATTATTCCATATAAAGATATTATATTATATTATGCCTATGAGGTGTTCTTACTTTAGTTTTGCTTTTCAAGTAGTTTTCTTGCAGTTACACTGTGTGCACATTTATAAATTTTCTACAGGACCTACTGAGCAAGTGAAACAGAATAGGTACTCAACGGACTTGTTGAATTAACACCATTGAAACAAAAAAAATCTTCTTTCCTCTCCATTCCAAAATATTTGCCATATTAAAATGCTATAGGTAGACAAGCTCCAATTTCCCTCAGTTTCTCCTTTGTAGAAAGGGAGTGGTAACCGCTGGGTATGGTTTTTGTAAAGTTTAAGTGGGAAATGTATGTGTGAGTTGTATATAACACTTAATTCTTTATGAAGATTTTATTTATTTAGAGAGAGAGAAAGAGGGCAGAGACAGAGGGACAGGGAGAGAGAGAATCTCAAGTAGACACCGAGGGGCTCCATCTCACGACCCTAAGACCATGACCTAAGCTGAAATCAAGAGTCAGACACTCAACCAACTGAGCCACCCAGACACCCCTGTATGTAGCACTTTAGATGATAAGATATGGAGAACTGCATTTTTCTGCTTAGATGCTACTGAATCTTCATTTAATGACATTGCTGTGGGGGTGGTAAACTCCAATGCCCGGGATAGGTTAGCTGTCTATGCAGAGGGACATGGGCAATATCAAGTCAATATCAAGAAGTAACAGGAATAGAGAGCTCTTGTTCTTGCTTTTGTCTTGTGAAGTCTAACATGATGGCAAATCTATTGATAGGCCTTTCTTGGCATTATGTATAGATCTGTCTCTAAAGCTTGGCCCTTTTCCATCAATTCAGCAGAGTTGTCTTAAGCAAACAAACAAACAAAAAACCATTCATCAAAACCACAGAAGTTTGGAGTAGAAAAGGAACATAAGAAGCATCTGATCACACATACCGCTACAGATTTCATGCACGGTTTCTTTGTCAGGATCCGAGGCTCTCCAGATGATCCCGTGATAAGGAATGTGTAGGACAGATCATTTCATCTTGGATTACTGAATCATAATCCCAGGGAGCTGAAATCTCCCCGTGTCAATCGCCTGCCTAATGAAGCTCATCCAGAGTGAGAGAACAGTCTTGTCTCTTGACAGCTTCCTTACACTTGAAAACAGAATTGGGGTTCCCGCTGAGTTTTCTGTCTTCTGCTAAATATTGCTTTTCCTCTTAATGTTGTTATCTCATTAGAAGTGGTGTTCTGGCCTCACAAGACTTAATTTACTAGTCGCTCTTCTCTGGACAAGCTCCTACTTGTCAGTCTTACTCTTACACTTCATGCTCAGGGCTGAGCAGGATGCACTTGGTGCACGTCATGGAGCAAATGGATGCAGGAAGCAGCCGCATTCACCTCCAGCAAGTGTGTCCCAGGGTCTCAGTATGCAGTCATCACTCCTGGACTCAGGTCAAGAAGGCCAAGGTCAGCTCCAGTGGGGTGAAGTACAAAGCTGTTATTGCAGCTGACACCCCTGTCAGGAGCAGACCTCTCTCCCTCCTTCTCTCCTTCCCTCTGTCTCCCCTCCTTCCCCCTACCCCTCCCTGCTTCTCCTTCTTCTCCCCCTCCCTCCCTTTCCTGCTCCTCCCCCTCTTCTTCATCTTTGGTTTCATCTTCTTTCTCTTTCAAACCTCTTTGTCTTATGTTATATTTTGTATATAATTGACTTTGCTGGAAGCTGGCCCTCTGAATAATAGAATTCATTAAATATGAATTCCAAATAATATATTATACATATACTTGGAAAGAGCTTTCCTAAAAGTAGCCTTACCACTAAAATTCCTTGGTTCTAACCATGATCATTGATGATTTGTGTGAACCCCTGAATTATACTGTGTCTAGTATAGGTTAGACTGTTAACGTAAGGCCGTATCTAATCGTGACAGAAAAGTATTTTACAGCTCCAGTCCACAGATAAACTTTCACAAAGAAATCCTACTTGAACGTTCATCAATTGCATGTCTGAGATGTGTCTGTCACTCTGTAGTTTCAGGTCCAAGGAGAAAGCTGGCTTTATTCTCAGTTCCTAATGAAAATAAGAAATTTTGAAGACTAAAATAAGTGGTTTTAAATTATAGGGGGTGTATTCTCTTCCTCACAGCGAATACCTGCGATACCTTCCCTCCAGGGAAATGCTCAGCTTATTGGGAGAAGATGAAGAGAGTTTACTATTTCCTGTGCTTCTTAATGGCATGGGTATTTCCGACCCAATATGTCATGAGGCCGTGGGGGGACTGTGGTGTCACCATGAATGCCATAGAAGGAGGAGTCTGAGGACCGCAAACATCCCTGCCAGGAATTAAATGGCGGCCCAAGGAAAGCACTGTTGCTTTTGCGAAGCCATCTTCCTTTATTACACAGGACCTCTTTCAGGAAAGACTTCCAAAAGCTTTGAATACATAAACACCTACACAAAGGCCCACGGATCCCTGAGCTTGCTTCACCCTCAAGATGACCATTCACCACCAAGTGCTTTGACAGCAAGGGGGGTCAGAATGACTATGGACAGACCAAATTGGTCTCTGACTGCACTTTCTAACAGGAAAAAAATCTGCTTTGGAACTTACTCTGAAGATTTCCTCGTCTCCCTGAAATGAGGAAAGAATCCACCCCACAGGCTCGAGCAACATGCTTGGCTCAGCTTCCCACAAAACCAACGGCTGCTTGCCTGAGAGCCTTTCCTTTCATTGGAATAGCTTAGGGATATGTCATCATTGACTCATATCTCATAAACATGATTTACAAAAAAAAAAAAAAAAGATTGGTGTCAGCTGGGTTTTATTAAACTGTACATTTAAAAAAAAACCTGCATCCAGGATATCCAACAGCTCAACACCCGCAAATTCACTGGCTCCCCTCTTCCTGCATCTTTTGGTGGCTGATACCCCTAAAAGAAGGTGGACCTCATCAGCTCCCATCAGCCGCTGTCTGCACTGAGGGGGAAAGCTTCACATTCACAGAATTCCTCAGCACAGATACTCGCGTGAGCGTGTGTGTGCACGCACACCACCGGCACGAGCAAAAAATGAGGATTTGTATAGTGATTCCAAAGAAAATCAACCGCTCCATTCATACATGACAAATGAAAAAGTCATGCCGTGTCGAGCTAGAAATACACATTTTTAAAAGCCCAGACTTATTACTTAAAAAAAGAAAGGTGTTTCGGTTGAACTTGTCAGGGAGAAGCAGTGACACACAGAAGAAAACAGGACGCCTGGTCACTACAATAATTTAATTAAAGGGCATTGTTCTGACTCTGACAAGTATTCATCTGCCTGCAAATATTATAGAAAAAGTCTGTTCTCATTGGTTCCTTGAGTTCATGGAAATCTTCATGTCATTTTATTGGGTTGTCTTGTATTTTCAATGATTCTTCTATAGGGCTCCTGGGAAGGTGGAGAGGCATTGAAAACTCCAGAGACCTTTTCTCTTTACTTTATTTAATAATGCTTATGAAATCATTCAGAAGAAAAAAAATGGTGCAGGATTCTCAGCAGAACCCGAAATAAATGACCAAAATTATGCACTTCAGATTCTGAAAGGGAGTTACTTGGCCCTCACGCCAATAGGCTGGATTTGAACAATGACGATAATAAATGACTTGTTCATGGGAAGACTCAGTGAAGGGACTGTGTTGATGGTGCATTTTGTTAGAGTAACACTACATGTCACAAACAAGTGAAAAAAAAACGTGTAAGTAGCAACACGATGGAAATCTATTTTTTTTTTTTTTTTTTTCTCCCAAAAATCCCAAAATTTATGTTCCTCATTAGCAGTGCAGACTTTCTGGGACCTGGTGTGTGCCCATGTTGTGGCTCTGCTATCTTCAATACATGCCTTCCAAAACCATGACCAGATCCATCTGTGTGAAGCTGGAAAAAAAGGAAAAAGGAGAGGAAAGTCTATGTAGGTAGTCGTTTTCCGTGGACCGGGATGGAAGCAGTCCTTATTATCTCTGCATATGGCCCACTGGCTGGAATTCAGTCTCATGGCCTCACCTAACTTCAAGGAAAGTTGGAAATGTCTCCTTGCTGTGTGTTCAGGGAAAAAAAAGAAATGGGTTTGGTACATAACTAGCCAGGCTCTGCTGCCCCAAAGGTAAGGAGATACCCTCCATTTTGCTCTCTCTCCTCTTCCAATCAGAAGGCATGGTAAGTTCCACAGTTCATGGCATTCAGCATGCAATTGGCATTTAGGATAGATTTTCAGCAGTGATCCCAGGAACCAGACTATCCGACCCTCACCAGGGGGTTCCTTTTCCAGGGAGTGAGTATCAAAAGTGGGACTTCCAACCAGTCTGCCATGGATGAAGGTTGGGCTATAATGAATAATAATGACTGGCCTTTGGCTAAAATGGCTTTGGAAGTCAACTTTATCTGAGTCACCACATCAGGGAATGTCTTTCCATGATTTTTTTTTTTTAACTTTCAAATCTTTGTGTATTCAATCATACAGAAATTCACCCATTTATCTTTCCTTTTTTTTAAGATTTTATTTACTTATTTGAGAGAGAGCGAGAGAATGCAGGAGTGGGGGAGGGTCAGAGGGAGAAGCAGACTCCCCGCTGAGCAGGGAGTCCGATGTGGGGCTCAATCCCAGGACTCTGGGATCAGAGACCTGAGCTGAAGGCAACCACTTAACCGACTGAGCCACCCAGGCCCCCCACTCATTTATCTTTCTACTTCTTTCACAAAATAAGTTGAATCAGCCTGCAAAATACACAAAATCCAGTAAGAAAATAACAGTCAGGAACTTGGAAAGGTAACATTATTGATAGTAAAATTAAAGGAAGCTAGAAGGGAGGATGCTGTATTTAATATATACATGTGTGTCTCTAAAAGAGAAGGTGAAATGGAGGGGTCTACATGGGCTCATTTAATAGTGGCCAAAGTAAGGAAGGGAGCCTCCAATGTTGGGCACCTAATTACCTTCCATGCTGGTCTGAGGACCTGATTCCTGACAGGGGCTCCCAAGTGTCCTCGAACCCACTAATGAGAATGGAATAGAAGGGAACATTCCTGAAGAGAATACTTATGGGAGGGATGAAATAAAGTACTGAATTTAAAGAGAAAGGGATGAGCTGGGAAATTATTATGGCAAGGAGAGAAAAAGGCATAGTGAGGGAAAGAGAAGGAAAGTTCTGGCAACCTGCCTCATTTCCTTGTTGGATGAAAAACAGAATACAAGAAGCAAGTTGTGTGTGTGTGTGTGTGTGTGTGTGTGTGTGTGTGTGTGT
>NC_048221.1:135374605-135388835 GCF_002007445.2 Ailuropoda melanoleuca | reverse complement strand
CACACACACACACACACACACACACACACAAACGGGCATTTAAACACACTCATGCACATTCTGTGCTCCAGATACACTCAACACTGAGTTCGTGGACACACCCTGCTCTCTTGCCTCCAAGAGGCACCTGCTGTTTCTCTGCTTGTCTATCTCATCTCTCCAGTCCCCTCAGGGTCCACTGAACACCGTCTTCGTTTGTCCATCTAATAGACACCTGCAATGAATGTTTCCATTGTCGTCTTTGTCAGGACTCTCCATGTGCTGTGTCTCAGATATCCTAATATAGCCAAGTGAGACTGATTAACAAAGGGAATCCTGGCACCAAGGCGCTGACATAGGTGTTAACTACGTGAAATACTTAAGGTTTCAAGGCACTTTACTGGTACTTATTTTATTATTTAGAATAAAAAATTTTAGCTCATTATTTATGATTAATAATATCACAACTCAGTTAAATGGAGCAGATCGTACCACTGACACCATTTTACGAATGAGCAAAGTGAGGCTCAGAAATGTTAAATGGAAGAATCTGATCAATGGAAGAACTGGGAATGGAATCTAGGCTGCCCACACCCCAATCCTGTACTCCCCGGAGAACACTTGTGTTTATCTGACACAGACAACTCTGGTCCCACGGAGTAGGAAGGCAGTATTTGCACATTGTCACACGGCTGGGCCCCACCCCAGGATTTCTGATGAGTTTCTGATTCAGCAGTTTGGCGGTAGAGCCCAGAAATGTGCATTTCTAGCGGATTTCCCAAGCAATGCTGGTGCTGCTGACCTGGAGACCGCATGTTGAGAACCACTCATCCCTACGAGTGCTCCGTGATGCTCAGTGTAAACCACTGACCGATCGTCCGTCAGATCACCGGTTCCTTCTGCATAAATGACGTTTTAGAAATCACCCTCACGCGGAATTGTAATGGTGCTATGCTTTTCCCGGGCAGGTTTCCTAAGTTATGAAATGCCTTCGGAAATTGTGTTTAATGGAGTGCGTGGTGGGGAAGGAGTTGCCAAATGCACGGGTCTTTGGCCCTCATTAATATTTAGAGCTTCCTGAACCTTGAGGAAAGCAGGGCTCAGCGGCCTGGCAGCCGGACATGCCCAAACAAACAGACATATTCAGGCGGCCAGGAACCAGCTAACGTGCATGTTAAATGTTAACTCCCTTTAAAAATAAAAATAGCACAAAAAGCAATCTTTGCTGAGGAAATAGATCACTCTAGATTAGGCAAACGTTGTTGTTTCAGGTGGCTAAACTTATTGCTCCCAACCTGAGCTGGGAGTTAAAAAACAAAACCACAAACCAGAGGGCCAGTCCAGAGGCCGGTAGTCTGAAGGCAGCACTATTAATGGTGACTTAACACCATGGATTCGGGACTTTCGCTCTGTGGCCCCTTTGGCTGCTCAGGAGGACTTGAAATGGAAGAGAGCTGCTCAGTGAGTAGGAGCAGTTGACTTGTTCTCCATCAGGTGCCTGGTGAGAGGTACTGACTTCACACGTTGTCTCCTGGAGAAGTATTTCCCAGGTCAGGGGTACAACCTTGCGGGGGTGCCCATAGGTGGGGGGCAAGTGGAGGGGCCCCAGCACAGAAGTTTGGACCACCACCTTTAGTAACCGTTGTGCATAACACAGTCCTCTTGGAATTTTGCTTCACTAATATAATCTCGATCATGTGAAACATTAACCCAAGGTGGACAGTGGCCATCCCCAGTAGGGCTTCTCCAGCTGTGCTGCTGTCAGGCTGGCCATGTGCACGCTGTCACAGTGGATGTGTTGCTGTGCTGAGAAAGTCATGGCCGCCATACCAAGTATGGCTCAGCTCTGGGAAACCCAACAAAGTCCTCAGTGATGTGAACAGGGAATAGTGCCCGGAGGAGAGGGGAAAGGTGCATCCCAATGATGTAGTTTGGCGGTCTAACTGAGATGCAAACACACAACAAAACCTGGCCGGAACTGCTGCTCTCCCAGGCTTCAACATTCAGCCAAGCATCCACACTGGGAATCTCCAGGGTATTTTAACTCCCAGAGACCTTCAGTAAAATGCCAAACCACGCTGCTGTCATCATCTGCTTTGTGTTCTATGAAGAAGCCATAGATCTTCCCATTGAGACCTGACATTTATGGAGTTAAGTTCTGTGTATGAAGCACTAAACTGGTGAAATTTCACAGTATCATTTCATCTATATCAAGACCTTTTTGGTAGACATTATTAGAATCAGTCCACATATAAGAAAAGTAGATGACGGGTCTAGTAATTTCCCCAAGGTGAAATAGGGAGTAAGAAGTGAGATTCCAACCAAAACACCGTTGTTGATATTTTAGGTATTGTTCTCTCTGCTTATAATATTTTGTTTCCCATTATTCTCTACCCAGGGAACCTCCTCTCTGTTTCTGGGGTCCTGGTCTGATGCATCTTTTCCGTGTGGCTTTCCTGAAACCTGTCCTCTGACCAAGCAGAGACATTTACACTTCCCTCTTCTGTGTCCTTATAGCCCTTGGTACGTACATAGTATCTGTTGCACACTGGTACACAATTATTTACATTTCTCTTCCTGACTACATATACATTGTATCCTTGAAGACAGAAACCCTACCTTATTTATCTTTAGACACACAATATCTGGTGTTCAGTGACTATTTGTTGACTCCAACTGAATCATACTTGTAATTTAACACCATTCAGATGGTTGGCTTCTAACAATATCTAATAAAGTAGTCCTTCAGTAAGGCTTAAACTATGGAATATCATAAACTATGGACTAAGGCACACCCAGAGGGGCCATCACATGGAAGCCCCTTTGAAGGCACTGAATTTCACTGTATATGGCCCAAATGGAAAGCCGGAATCTAGACATTAGGGACAAGCTGGGTGATGATCACATATGGAACCCCGGTTGGGAGTTGCCATCACCGTGCCAATCTCCAGCATAGGTAATACTTGTCGTGTTTCCAAGTGTCCTCATAGTGTCCTGTGCGACCCTCTCCATGGTATCAGGATGCTGATGGTAACGTTGTCCTTTCACGGCTGAGAAATCAAAGTTCACTGATGGTAAATAAACCACCCAGTGTCGCACAGCAAATATATCAAAAGAGCATGACTTTAATCCAGGTTTTTACAAACCATAACCCTTTCAAACAAACAATTCTATCTTGCATAAAGTACGAGACGAAGACAATAGGATCCATTGCTTTAGAGAAAAGAAACTGTATGGTGACTAACATAACATAATAAAAAAAAAAAAAAGGAAGAGAGAGAAAAGAAACAACAGCAACAACAAAAAAAACATAGCATGATCTAATCAAGAGAACTGGAAAGTCCAGACATCTGGCTTCTCATCTGGTCTTTCTTATGTATTAGCAATGTACCACTTCCCCAAACAGCGGAAGCCTGGAAACCTCCATTTTCTTTTGGAAACTCTATTAAATAGAAAAATCGTAGGCACCCTTCTTTCTTTAGAGGAATATATACAGCTGATGTGTATGAAATCTCCCAGTAAACTGTCAAACACTCCACGGGTCCGAGAAGCCACTAGAGGTGTTTTTACCTTTGGGGGAATGGTGAGATTGTTTGGGGCAGGTATGGTTCAATCATTGAATTATAAATAAAAAATTCATTCACACAAAGCTCTTCAAGGGAAAGACATTGACTTCTTTGCAGAGTTTCTTCTGTACCAAGTATACAAAATGAATAACCAGTCTTTGCAGGTCTTTGCTAAATTTGTGTGAGGAGAAAGTTCTGGATATTTTGGATGAAATTAAGACTACATCTTCTAGAAGAAAGGGGAACAATATGTTGGCAAACTGTGTGCTCCGATAGAACATGATGGGAGAGGCCCAGTGATCCTGGGCACTGCTTTTCCTCAAGTCTGTGGTCCTGACCAGCCACTGCTCCTTCTTCCTCTGCATGAGATCTGATCTGCCCCTCTGCTTTCTGGGGTAGCTAGACCCAAATAAACAGTCTACAGTCTCAGTCTGAGGTCAGAAAGCCGCACCTTTATTCACTGAGCTTCCCTTATGATGGCTCCTGAGTTATCCCCTTGGTCTCTTCAGATCACAGGCCACAGAGATCCATCAAAATTTGTGGTTTGTTTACTGCTTCACCGGGGGAGTTACTGGCTAGAAAGTTCTTTAAAAACATCATTCTAAAAACTGCGTGCTGGATATCTGGAACAAAAGAAGCCATGAGGAGAAAAAGGATTGTGTGATGCACTGCATTTTTGAAAAGAGAGGGAGAAATTTGTGATGACTCCAGATGAATAGTGTGGGAGAGTCAGTGACCCGACCAGGATATGGGGAAGAAGGATTCAGTTATGGGAGGTCCTGAGAGAATTTAAGGAATGTGGTGTTAGTTACACTGAGTTTGAGGACCTGTGGTGTCTAAGGACATAAATGTCCATCAGACAGTTAGATACTTGCAGGCATAGGGTTTAGGCAAAGGGTTACACGGATGGTTAAGACACACACACACACACACACACACACACACTTGTACTCACACACACACACCTGGGAGCAATCCACACACCAGGAAAGCAAGGAAATAAAGCACGAAACGCAATAGATATCACAGAGATGACAAGAGCATTACTTTGGCTGTCCAGGTCTTAAAAGAGTCTTAAATGATTATGTATGGTTTTGCTAATATTAATCATGCTTATTAAAGAAAATATAAATTTTTCATAGATTGTGATTATAATTAAGACAGAGCCAAATGTTCAAATTTCCTGTCCAAGTTGGTAAAGACCACAGTCCATTATTTCCTAAGCTGGATAGGAGGGTGATGAAAGTTTATTTCATTATTACCTTTTAATAACAAGTATCATCCCTTAAATCATACAAAAACATGACACATACTCTTTTTATATATGCTAAATTTCAAAATAATAAAAAATCCTATAAACAGAGTATCAGAACTGAGAAGAAGTTTATTCAAAACTTAATTTTATTAGGCAGGTAAATAGGTGATGATTTGACCCACTATTTTCAACATGGCCCATGGTTCTGACCCTGAATTTCATGAGGATTTGGCAAACTCCAGACTTCAGGTCTATTATGATTGTGATGCTGAGAAATTTGAGTAAGTTGGATAAAACTGTTATGGATTCGGATCACACAGCAGAAATATACAGGCAGGTAGGTAATAACTTTTCAATTCCGATCATTCACCCATCCACTAATTTATTCAATTAATACATTCTGGGTGACTAATCTTTTCCAGGTACTATGCTGGCTCTTGGGGGCACAGAAGTTAATAATACAGAGTGACTCCCTCTTGGAGTTGGAGTCTGTAAGTGCACGATCAGCTCTAATGCCACCTGATAGAGGTTTACACAAGACACCAGAGAGCACAGGGGAAGGATATGTGCCGTGGAATGAATGTTTCTATGAGGTGACATTTGAGCTGATTATTACAGATAATAAACTAATGGGGTAGATATGGAGAGGAACAGCATTTTAGGAAGAGGGAATTGACTATGCAAACAAAAATGAAATTTTAAAACATCTATGTTAGGATTGGCATTCAGCCCTAAATAAAAATATCAGCATAAGAAAATACTCTCTCTATTACAAAAAAATCTGCTTTTGTAGACCAGAAACACAAGGATCATGCTCCCTGGGAGTGGGGACCATCCCCAAGGAGGGCCCGCCCCCACTGTTGTGCTTTGCTCTGGTCCTCAACCTCCTCTCAAACTCTTCCCACAACCTATGTGATTCTCATTAAATGCAATGTTGAAGAAACTCACTGCAATAACTTATTATCCAGGTGACTGAAATAAGTGTTTTGGGAGTTTACGTAGAAAGGGAAAAAGAAAGCAGGAACGCCTCCCTTCCCCGGGGGCCTTCTCCAAGCACTGATGAAGTGCTGCTCTTCCTGGTTTGCCAATTCGGAACCTCTGACAATCCGGAGAGGATTCCAGGAGAACGCCACCGCGAGGGTTTGCCGAGACTGTGTTTAGTATGTGGCAACACATGGCTCGGCATTTTAAAATATTTCAGTGCTGCGACGATTGAGCAACCTAAAGTGGTTCCACATGGCTGGTAAAAGTCTCATCCGGCAGAGAGATCTGGACTATTTCCCCTACTCTGGATTCTTATAATCTGCAGCCTGCTTTTTGTTTTGTTTTGTTTTGTTTTTTGTAGTAGGGACTATAACCAGCCGCTTCGAGGTGTATCCTCAAAGGAAAGGAACACAGTATCTGATTTCCGTCCAACCCAGTCTAGTGATGTGGCTTTTAAGCCAAGAGAGGGACAGCTACCCCAAACCTTAACTCAACTTCCTGACTGTTTTTCCGAAAAAGACATCAAGAATTTTATCTGCCTTTGGCAGGTCAGGGTTCGGAAGAGATCTGGAAATTATATTCAGATTCCATTTGAATTTAAGAAAAGGCCTAGAAACGATTGTGAAAGGAGTTGCTCTCCTATCTCAGTCTGTTCAGGCTGCCAAAATAAAGTGTCCTGAGCCCGATGGTTTGTTAACAGCAGAAATTTCTTTCTCACCGTAGTGGAGGCTGGAGGTCTGAGATCAGATGGATCAGGGCTCTAGGGAGGCAGGTTCTCTCCCTTGTTGCGGGCTGCTGACTTCTCTTCGGTCCTCACAGGGCGCAGCGAGGGCAGAAGGGCTCTCTGAGGTTCCTTTTACAAGGTCACTTACCTCATTCATAAGAGCCCTGCCCTCATGGCCTCATTACCCCCTAGAGGCCCCACCTCCTATTGCCCTACCTTCAAGGGTTAGAATTTCTACATACACATGTTGAGGGACGCACACATTTAGCCCCTTGCATGTTATTATTATTATTATTATTTTAAGATTTTATTTATTTACTCGACAGAGATAGAGACAGCCAGCGAGAGAGGGAACACAAGCAGGGGGAGTGGGAGAGGAAGAAGCAGGCTCGTAGCAGAGGAGCCTGATGTGGGGCTCGATCCCACAACGCCGGGATCACGCCCTGAGCCGAAGGCAGACGCTTAACCGCTGTGCCACCCAGGTGCCCCCGCATGTTATTATTTTAAATTTGCACTTAGAGAACATTTTCTGTGACATAGGCTCAACCTATTCTTTACAAGGAGATAATAAATAAATGAATGGAAAAGAAACGCACAAACCTGGTCATAGTAACGGACTGCAGGAGATCACTCTGCTCTTTGCAAGGGCTTCTTTCCCGTCAGAATCTGCTGCCCACAAGACTTAGAAGCTCGGTGATCGAACACAGGTCCTTGGAGATGAAAAGACGTAGAGGCAACCAGATATTCCCCACAGACTGAATCTGGGGTTACCCACCAAACGAAAAAAAGCTAGAGAAGAGTTTAGAGTCCAGTTGCCCTTCTACAGACCCTACCTAGTGATGTCATGGAAAGAACATGGTGTTGAAAAGCAGTGTCTAGAAGTGAACCCCAGCAGAGATTTTCTTCCAACATATCTGGGATAGGTCTTCTGGTCCACCAAGAAACACAAGTGGAGAGATGGGATAGAGTCAGGAATAATTAAAAGGTCTTTGAGGGGGTTAGAAATGACATGGGGTTTACAGTCGACCAGCACCGCATGAAACACTCAGCTCTGCCACTAATGAGCTGTTTCACTCTGGCAAGGTTTTTCCTTAAGTCCTTCAAGTATCTTCTCCGCGTTTGTGACTTGCAGAACTTTTATGAGCCAACATAAGGAATTAGGACCATGATGGGCTCATGGTTGGCACTTCAGAGTCAGAGAAGTCAACAGCTGTCTCTTCAACAAAGTTCTGAATCAACGGAGAGACAGTCAAGGGCCCCAGAGGGATGAAAACCCAAATACAGTGAGAAAGGCCGCACTGGAGAAGATGACTTAGGTTTTGGCAGCAGTGGCCTTCTGTCCTGACTCCTCGAATTGGACAGACTTACTCACCCGATCACTGCCAGTGAATGGCCACTTCATGCAAGGACTCAGCCGAGCCCTAAGAGTCTATCCTGTCTGCAGGTAGCAGATCTGAAGAGAAAGGAGAGAGGAGGAGGGCGTTCTCAGCTCCTGCTAACATGGCTGGCAGAATGCCTGCTTGTGCTGGGGGCTGTATGGTGAGTGTGGGGCCAGTGGAGGAAGAAACAGTGGGACCTCATCCCTACTGTAACAGTTTACAGCCTGGAAGGATAAGGCTGCTGTGAGACTTGAGTGAATAATTATCCTGAAAGATGCTAATGCATTTTATTTTATTTTATTTTATTTTATTTTTTAGATTTTTTTTTTTTTTTATTTACTAGAAAGAGGGGGAGAGCGAGTGGAGGGAGGGGCAGAGGGAGAGGGAGAGAAAGAATCACGCAGGACAAGCAGGCTCCCTATTGAGCACAGAACCGGACATGGGGCTGGATCCCAGGACCCTGAGATCATGACTGAGCCGAAATCAAAAGTCACCTGTTTAACGGACTCAGCCATGCAAGTGTCCCTGAAGATGCTGATACATTTTAATACACTTTCATGAGATACAGAGGACAGTGATCAAATATAAGGAAATTTAGTATAGAAGAAAACCCTCCAGCTTAGCTTCCCTGGAGCCCAGCCCCAGGGCAGGGGGAAGGTGTTTCCGGAAGTGTGTACCTGACCTTCTTGTTGCAGCTTTTTTCTTCTCTCCAACAGGCACTTATCAGATGCCTGCTGTTTCTGCAGAAAATATTTCAGTTTTTACATTTCAAAGGTGCGAATTAGAGATAAAACTGTCATCAGGTCTGAAAGGAGGAATTTTGAATTTTGGCATTGGACTCAAGGTGCCCTAATTCACTTTGACAATGACCTTTTCTTCTTCCACCATCTGCATGCAAAAGGACTCAGCAAATTCCCTCTCAAAGTTCAAAGGGTTTATAGCTACATTCTCACATCTCCTAGGGTGCAAGCATTTTAATACAGTGAAGCAAATATAATGCAGAGTAAAGTACTTTAAGGGGGATTGACAATGGTTCCCCTGGGGGGATGGAGGTAGGACTAGGTTTGGTAGTTTTACCAAATTTACTCCTGTTTCAGGCATCGCCCTCAAACTGGGTGGTTGTGGCAGCAAAGTAAAAAATACAGATCAGAGATAGAGTAGGTCAAAGATACGGTTAATTTTAGCTGAGTCTGTGGACATTGAAGACAGTGGAATGATGCAATCTCTTTTCTCTTCCAGACTGTTAGGTCAACATGTCCAGTTGGTAGGACGACCGCATGGGTTGACATGTAGCCATCGCTCAGTGCCATGTCTTTAAAATCCTCATGAAGCAGACCCACTTTGAATCTGCTGCCCTGACAGACTCTGTAGCAAGGATGAGAATTCTTGAGTGATTGTTCATAGCTCCATGCTCTCTTGCTGGAGACTCACTGTTCTGCTGTAACTGAGCATGTGAGAGTATTCTGGTCAGGAGTGCAGTGAGGAAAGAAAGAACTTTAAACAAAACTGAACTAGCATCATAGTTTAGGCATTCATATTTTAAAAGGACCTTGGGGTTCATCAACTTCGCCATCATCATAAGCATGAGACAGGCACTACGCATGCCCCGTGATGTGAGACCGTCGTAGGACAGTGACACGGTCTCAGACCTTTACACCAGGGCTCCTGGGCTGGATTCCTTCTCCAACAATGACAGGTGCGACTTGGGCAAGTTACTTAACTTCTGTGATTCTAGCTCCATCTATAACATGGGCTCAATATGACCAAAAGGAAAACACCAACCACCCACACAGGGCTGAACTAATGGATGGAAAGGGCTGGAAATACCACTTATCAACAACAGAACATTCAACAAATCTCCATCCTTCAGTTATACAGGTTGAAAAAATGCACACTTCTGTGTGTGTATGTGTGCAAATGTCTCCTAGTGAAGAATACATGGAAACTTTTCTGATTGAAAGGCCAAATAGCAGCTGAACGGCATTGTCCCGAATACCTGATTCATCATCTAGATTGGAGTATTGTTTCTTTTTTTCCCAAGAAATAAAGGCAAATCTGGAATATGATTAATACTCAGCAGAAAACCAAAGAAGAAGAAGGAGGAGGACGAGGGGGATGAAGAGAAGGAGGAGGGGGGAGGGGGAGGGGGAGAGGAAGAAAAAGAGAAAGAAGATTCAAAGAGTGGTTTATCTAAGTCATTAAGTGTACTTCATCCCAAAACAAACAAACAAACAAACAAACACAAAAACAGTGAAAAGCCTATAAAATACATACTGCAACCAGTTGAAAAGAGAGATATTCACTCTGCAGCTTCATGGAGGCCTGTATCTAAAGTAATGAAAGCAAACACGTTTTTAGGACCAAAAAAAAAAAAAAAAAAAAGCTCTGAGAATCGTAGGTGTATGTCTAATTCCTTAAAACCTGCCAGTACTTTGTCACTGAAGAAATTAAAAATGCCAGCACTGGCAATGGGAAGTGTGCTGATATAAGAGTGAGTTGCTTGGCAACAGATTAACTTATTTAAAACTTTTACCGCTGCGTTGACAAAGAGGCTGAAAAAGGAAATATGAAGGCAACAGTACAATCCTCAAGCTTAGAACCTCCAGGACACCCTCCAAAGGAGAAGACTCACGGGCCTACCTACTCAAGCTACCAGTCTGCAACTGCATTTGCCCAGCACCCTGGCCAGTGGGTTTCCTGTTCGAATCGGCCAGTGAGAGGTGCGGGCTGCAGACCCCTGGGCCCGGGACAGAAGCAGGAAGTTTGTGCCTCTGACGGTGTCGAAGCTGCTGGATAGAGCTGGCCGTGACCGGCAGGGGATTGCAGACTCCAGTGGCTGGAGCAGAAGTAACCCCTTTTTTGTGGCTCCACACATGGCCCACGGGGTGCCCTGGGGTAGACTCAGGATTGGCTGCGAGGGTGTCTGTAAAGCTCAGTAGCAGGTGCAGGCCTGCAGACTTCAGTTCGTTCCAGGGTGTCCGTGTATGCTGCTCTCCAGGAAATACCATTCTTCCTTTCCCCCCTTCATATCCTGTATTTTCTCTTCCGTTCTCCCTGCCCTCGTAACACCCCCACCCTGTTTTAAACTCTCTTGAAACACCTAAAGTGGTTTCTGATTCGACACAGACTAACAGAATCTTAAAGGAGTTTGAAGTCTCTCCCAGTAGACTCAAATTGCAGAGCAATATGATATGGGCAAAAGCAGAAATAAGCATTATAAACCAAACTAGAAAGGGTATTGTGATGGATAATTTAAACCTCTTGATAGATAGAAATCTTTACAGACGTAGATACAGGTTAGAGAAATGATGCAGATGGAGATATTCTATTGGTTCTGTTTCCCTGGGAAACTGTGATGCCCGCAGGTGCCATGACTAGCGTGTGAGGTGATGCTGTTGGCGACGGAGGCTAGACAATGAATGGCTCTGATACCAGCTGAAGGCTTTGGAGTTCTATTCAAAGGTTCATCAGAACCCCCACTTTTCAGGGAGTGGAGTGAAATGGTCATATTTTATTTTCTTGACAACCACTCTGGTTGTAGGAGTGTGGAGGATGGATCTCCAAGGAAACTAGATTCAGGAGACCATGACCCTCAAGGGAACAACTCCTTGGAACATTCAGCTAAACCTCACACATCTGGGAGTCACGTGTTCCACCTCCCAGCCATCCAGAACTTCTTCTTCGGCAGAGCCCAACTCATTCCTTCCTATTGTAAGATCATCTGGGGATGATCTTGGGCCAAGTCTCTGCTTTTGATCGGACCACAGTGTTCAGGAACTATGGGTGAGGGCAGATGGATTGGTGGCGTGAAGCTATTATTCTTGACCTAGAACCATGTAAATGACTACAGCTGTAAGTACACAGCATGGGTGCCAAAAAGCACATGGACTCGGACATGACTTCTATGTCCAGACCCTGACAGGCTTCGTGGTCACAAGAGACGTTCATAGAAAGGTCTAGGTCTCCAGTCATGGTCTGGGGCTTCGCATGTGGTCTTGTTATCCCATTCAGGGATTTCCAGAGGGAAATAATCAGACTGTCATTCGACAAAATCTCCAAACATGGAAAGAAGGGTGTGTTTTCTGCGCATTTAGCAAAACTTAAGCCTTAGAGCCCTGGTGTGTGTGCATGGGTCCCTCCCAGAGCCCTCAGAGGGGCCCTGACCATGTGTTTAGAGCCATACAGTTTTATAAAATTTGCATAAGTAAGGTACCTTAACCACGATCAACTAAAACAGCTGTCTCTTTGTCTTCCATCTTCTCTGCCAAACTTCCCGGTATGTTGGGCAGTGTTACAGCGACCGTGCACATTTTGAGGATCTCACTGGGAAGAACTCAAGTTAGGGTTAGTCTGGGTTTATTGAAATCAATGTATATGTCTCCATCACTTCCAGAGCAGTTGAGCTAGTAACCATTCGGGTGTAGGAACGAATTCTAGAAATATTCCGATCAGCCACTGTGTCGACTCACCCGATGGCATCACACGGAAGTGCAGGGCCAGAGGCCGGATCATAGCGTAACCTTACTCCACAGCCACAGAGGTATGCAGGGGGCAGCGGAGAGACAGGTCTCAAGGTGTGCAGAGCCAGAAGCTCCTCTGTGGAAATCCTTTCAATCATCAAACATGTAGAATTGTAAGCAGATAACTTGAAACAGAAGTTCTATCCTTCCCAAGAATATACTTGATAGCACAGCATATACAAAGTACCCCAAATATATGTGTGTGTGTGTGTGTATATATATATATATATTCTTTTTAGAAGGGAATCAAATGAAAGAGAGTTCTTAATATAACTGCGTAAACTCTTGTCGATGAGACTAAAATACCAACATCAACAAAAATAACTAACTCACACCATTGCAACACAGACGACGTGACAAGCTGGCTAATGAGTGTTCTCTTCAAAGTTTAAAAAAAAAAAANGTTCTATCCTTCCCAAGAATATACTTGATAGCACAGCATATACAAAGTACCCCAAATATATGTGTGTGTGTGTGTGTATATATATATATATATATTCGTTTTAGAAGGGAATCAAATGAAAGAGAGTTCTTAATATAACTGCGTAAACTCTTGTCGATGAGACTAAAATACCAACATCAACAAAAATAACTAACTCACACCATTGCAACACAGACGACGTGACAAGCTGGCTAATGAGTGTTCTCTTCAAAGTTTAAAAAAAAAAAACTTGAAAAACTTGAAAAGACCTGAAATCTTAGGGCTTTTACATAAAAGAAATGTGACAGTGTTTTTTCCAAATTTGACAATAGTAAGTATTTCCACGGCATTACTGATAAAAAGTCATGATGCTGAAAGTTTGTCTGAACTATGAATGACTAAATAAAAATCAACCAGCTTTGTGAGAAGAGAGCCTGAGTTAGCCTTCTCTTCTCTTTAGAGAAAGATGACAAAGTTATCAAAGATTATACCATTTGTCATACTATCTTGTTAACAAAGGCTAATTGATTCACAGCTAAGGAATGCAAACTCTTTCCTTAAAGGTGTAAACTCCAATCCAAAAGCCTAGGGGATATTGATGCTCAGGGAATTCATGAATTTAATACACAGAAATTACATTTAATTTTAATATGTTAAAATTAATTTAATTTTGTACATTGTATATATTTCCCCTGTATTAATTTAATACATACAATAATTGAATTTAATATATAGAAATATATACAATGAGGAGAATACTGTTATTTATTCATATGAATACCAGCCAACATTTACTGAATGATAACTGTGTGTAAGATATTGGTCTAAGCACCTTACGCATATTATTTTTCAAAACATATACATGCATTTACTCCATAAGGTAATTCAATTAACTCACTCAGGGAGGACAGAGTTACTAATTCCAAATTAGAACTGTTTTGTCATAGGTAATTTAGGTAATTGTTGGACATTTTCCTAAGGTTAGAAAAATACATTATCACAAAATGTTGAATTGCTTTTATTTTGTTATAAAAGTTCAGCATTTAAGGGAGGGAGCAGGGTTGAGGAAAGCAGCTTTGGACCCACAAAGATCTGAGACTAAATGCACGTCCTATTATTTACCAGATGAGCTTACAAAGCTGTGTACCTTCCCTCATCATGTCTCAATCGGATAGTGAAAATGTCAGTGAGGACACATTAGTGAGAGCCAAAGTTTAATTTCTTTATTTTGGGGTGCCACTTCCCCAAAACCTTAAGCTTAGGAGAGGGAAGGGAAAGAGCTGTGTTCTACCCAGGACTCCCTTGGCCACTGGAGATTAGTTGTTGGTCAAAAACCTTCTGCCTCCCTTCCAAGTACTAACCAGGCTTGACCTTGCTTAGCTTCTTTTTTTTTTTTTTTTTT
>NC_048221.1:135361324-135374505 GCF_002007445.2 Ailuropoda melanoleuca | reverse complement strand
CCAAGGAACTGTTGAAAAACAAAGCTGGGGGCATCACAATGCCGGATTTCGAGCTGTACTACAAAGCTGTGACCTTGCTTAGCTTCTGAGATCCGATGAGATCCAGTGCGTTCAGGGTGGTATGGTGTAGACTCAACTCTAGGAAACAAACTGAGGGGTGCTGGAGGAGTGGTGGGTTGGAGGATGGGGTAACTGGGTGATGGGCATTAAGGAGGGCACGTGATGTAACGAGCACTGGGTGTTATCTGCAACTGACAAATCACTGAACTCTACCTCCAAAACTAATAATACACTCTGTGTTAATTAATTGAATTTAAATTAAAAAACATTCTGCCTTTCGTTTGTCATGTGTTAGACTTTCTCAGAAGGCACTTGGGCTCAGCACCCCCTTCCCCTGCTATTCCCTGGCTCCCCAGCTGAGTAAGGAGTTTGTCCTCCTAAGGCCAAGATGGCTCAGAGACATGGATGTCACATGTGTAGCTTTGATTCCTGGGAGCGAACAGGTCACAGAGTCAGTGTCAGCCATTAGTCCGCGCATGTCAGATGGTTGTATACAGGAGCGCATAGAGAGCTCCCCACAACCGAAGCCTTCCCTGCAGAGGCTCCATCTGTCCCAGAAGCTGTGGAAGGTGGTTATGCTTTGGATAAGACTTCGGAATTCCTGTCCTGGCCTCCTATTCCAACTCCTTGTTTACAACTTCATAAAGTGAACCAGAAAAAAACCTTCCATCTCTTTCCACGCCTGAGTCCATTTTTAGTTTATGCTATGCTCCTCTGATCCGTACTATTATTTTACTTACGAGTTGGCTTCATTTTTCAGAGGCATGTTAAGGGGAAGACAGCGTCCAAGTCTTCTTCAAGTGAAACATCGTACATCAAAAAAAGGTTCATGGCTCTTTGCCATTTTGTTGTACGTATATAGGGAGCGTTCATAATATCTCATTAAAGCCTCTCTCTTCTTTCAACGGAGGCCATAGGTTGAACTTTTCCTATGAACCAAGTTCTGCTGCTGGTCTGTTGTTGCTTGCCTGGGTGCAGGGCTGAGCCCTGACCACTGGCTCTAACTCTTTCTAAGAGGCGTGCTGATGTATACAGCTCACCCCAAGAATTAGACTAGACAATGTGGGCCCAAACATAATAAGATAGCCCATTAGAAACATTTTCTGTGCTTACATCTTACTGACTTTTATCATAAATTAGAGATTTTGAAGAGAATGAGTCATAGAAAAAGGAAAAATAATAACGTGGTTCGGCAATCAGCATATGATATCTCCCCGATGACTCATAACATCAGACTCAAGTCAGGACAAACAGAGTTCCTGTCAGAAAGAAGTGCAGTTAAAAATAAAAGCAAAATAGGAAGGGGGGAAGCGCCATAACCCTACCTAGAACTCTCCCCACCCTAGATTCCCTAATGGGGGGTGGGAGGGACAAAGGAGCTGAAAAGCTTGCATCATAAGTCAGGACAAAGCAGCCCCAAGAAGCCAAGACAAATGGATTTCGGGAAAAAAAATCCTCCAGGAAAAGAGGGCATGAGCCCCAAAGCATGCATTATCCTTCAAATGGGTCGGGGAAGCTAATGGGAGAAGGGCTCTTCCAATGGAATCACAGTTGAACAGAAGGAGCCCAGGTTTTGGAATTAAACAAGCTTGCATCTTAATTCAAATTCCACCAGAATTGGCCGTGCAGCCATAGAAGGCTGGGAGTTACTGACTTTCGCTGGTTCTTAGTTCTCACACCTGTGTACAAGGACAGCAAGACGCACCCCAGAGCCGTTGTGAGGATGAATGTTGAGTGTGTGAAACATTTGGCTTGGTGTATCCATTTATCAATGCAGCATTAAATAATTCTTTGCCTTCAAACAATGGATGAAAACAAATATTGACAGAGGTTTCTAAACCTCTAGTTAATAAACTCGAATGAGTGTCTGTCAAGCATGATCCACAGTCCCAGCCTCGTGAGGATGGGTATAAAGCTCTGCTCACTGTTGTTCGGACCCCCTCCACATTTGTGACAGTGGAAGCCTTCCAGGGGCCTCCGCTGGCCCAATAGTGTCTGTACAAGGGGCCTTTTTCCTCCATCTCTCCCCATCCAGTGTAGCCCATCTTTCAATGCACATTTGGAGACCTCAAAATAACTTTAGATCAGACAAGTTTGGCATAAGCCTTGACTCTTGCCCTTGCTACTTACGTGACATTAACAAGATGATTAACCCTTTGAGACCCAGCTTCCCTGCCTGTGAAATGGATAGGTAGCTACTACCTTAAATCAATGCTGTGAAACTTTATTTTATTTTATTTTATTATTTTATTTTATTATTTTCTTCTATTCTATTCTATTCTATTTTTAGGAGATGCTGTGAAATGTTAAAGAAGGAACTTGAAGCACCTAGCACAGGCTAGGGGCACAAAAGTCATTGGTGAACTATTTTTATTCCTCTTCAGTGACTAATCTCTGCATCTTTCTGAGTACAAATTAACTAACCGACAGCAGAACGTAGCCCCCTCCGCTGTTGACAAAAGCAGAGTTGGAAAGGAGTTAGCTGGGTGTCTGTTTCTGTGAAGGAAGACGTGACTGTCCCTCCCCTCAAGACAGCCTCTCTGTTGGTCTCTGCTGTCTTGTTCCCAGGCAGGGAGGAAGAAGCACGCCCTCGAAGAGTGAGAAGTGTGGTCTTCCCTGTGGCCTGCGTCTGACACTGCTATGGAAAGGTCACAGCCTTCGGAGACAGACTCGCGTGGTTTCATGCCCTGGTTTTCAGTTTCATAGCTGTGGGATGTCAGGACCTGGGAGGTTCGATTTCCTCCCATACCACTCAGAGAGGCAGCTCCTAGGGCTGTGATGAAGGTTTGACAGAACAAAGGAAGAGCCCGACCCACTGGTCACCACGTCATCGCCGCCGCCGTTGTTTGGCTGTCCTGGCCACCCACCATCCCGCATTGTGATTCTTTGCTGCAGGACCCAAGACTTCTCTCTTTGAGAGCAGACACCCCTCATGATCTCCTTTGAGACTCATCTCGATAAACGGTTACAGCATGGAATTTGTCTACAACTCACACTCTTCCCTGTTGATCCGAAAGTCAAGTGCCAGGATCCTCCGTGACAGCAACGCTCAGGGTGAGAAGCAAGATTTTAGTGACTTGCAACATCTTTACAGATGTAATCCCTGCCCTGGAGTTCCTACCTCCCTTCTGAGAGGGTCTCGAGCTTATCCTTGTTTTTTGAGATAAGCCTCACCATAGGACCACCATCGTCACTTTTGACCTGCTTATGCCACAGTGTTCTTGTTCTAGAAAAGTTGAATGCCTGAAATAATAGGTAGGACTCAGTGTGGCAAAGTATACTTTCCAAAAAAAACGGCCGCAACAGTTCTTCTGTCCCCACATGTACTTCTAGAATCTTATCAGGAGACAGAGCATATGTGTGCTCACCTGGAGTCTTGGTGGGCCTTAACGGCTGGCCCAGCATGGACAAGGTGTGAAGAGGGAGGAGTACGACTTCTGAAGCTGGGTGGGGAAAGGTGGTATGGACTCTGCCTCTCCCTGTCTCTGGGCCTCTCTGTGCCTCCCAGAAACTCACTTTGGAGCCCTAAGCCATCACATAAGAAACGCAGCTGGTCCCGAAGCCTCCATGCCTCTTCCTGACACCACAGATGGGAAACTCTCCGAGGAAGGAAAAACTGCTAGTCCTCAGCAATTTACCCCTAACCTTTAAAGAAGGCAAGAGTAGAAACAGATCACAACTAATTGTTTCCACTAAACAGCAACAACAGAATGAGAGGAAAACTTGATGGGATTGGGTCATCCCTTGAGACAAGGAATAGTCTAGAAGGAAGTGGAAAAAGAAACTTTCTGTGGTCTCTTTTTCTGTAACGCTTGTTCAAACAATGAATTCCACTTATTGCCCCTCCTCTAACTGGGAAGGGAGAGCGACAACAGCAGAGGAGAGCCCAGGGGAATGGTGGCATAAAGCTGTTGTATCTGGGGGCACCTGGGTGGCAGTTAAGCGCCTGCCTTCGGCTCAGGTCATGATCTCAGGGTCCTGGGATCGAACCCCGTGTCGGGCTCTCTGCTCCGCGGCAAGTCTGCTTTACCTTCTCCGTCTCCCTCTGTGATGCTTTTGCTCTTTTCCAAATAAATAAATAAAATCTTAAAAAAAAAAAAACCTCCAGAATTAGGATGAACAGCGTGATGTAACTAAAAATTAAAATCTAAAACCGAAGACACCACTATCTGAAAGACTGAATTTGAAAAAAGAAAAAGCACACACAAGCAAACAAAAAGTCTATCAAGACCAAGTGATGGTGAGGCAATGGAAAAACTCTTATTGGTAGGAGGGAGAATGTGCACAATCGATTTAGAAAACTTTTTGGTAATGTCACCTAAATCTGAACATTTCCATAGCCCATGATCGAATCATTTCACTGTTAGACATATACCCCAAAGAAATACACGTACACACTCACACACACATATACGTCAAAAGATAGGCACAGAAGCATTTTTAGAAACATGTTTCATAAAAGCTCCAAGATGGAAACAATATAAGTATCAATGGATTTGTTGTTACAAATGCACGCTATGCTGCCCTGGCCAGGGTTTAACCATTGCACCATGAGACATCAGGGATGATTAGAAGAGTCAGAATATCCAGTGAAAGAATACGAATGCAAATCAGGACGCAGAGTATGATTTCATTGACATCAAGCTCCATAAACAAGCAAAACCTACCTAATAATTGAAATAAGAATAGAGGTTCGTTTGAGGGAGCCGGCATAATAACCGGAATAGAAGGAGAGGGCGGCCCCTGGGCTCCCAGGAATGATGCCTCACGTCCTATCATTGCTGTGATCCATACGGATTTGTTTCCTTAGTAAAATTCACCAAGCAACATCCTTGTGATTTTTACACCTTCCTGTATTTGTTACACTTCAATGAATATTTACAATGTTTACAAATCACCTTTTTGCTTATGCTGTTTTGTGATTACCATAATCGTAGGTAACCCAAAGACTTTCAGTAACTTGTCCGAGGCTCAAGGCCCAATGTGCACCTGCTGACTCAGAATTGTGTGTTCCTCTCCCTACGCTCTTGTTGCTTGGACCTTCGTAGTTTTTCAGATGACTGGGTTCTGACAGGAGGCTGTCAGAATCTGCAACCACGGGACTCGAGATCATTCCACATGCTTGAAATCCTCAGATGCCTTTGGCGATCCCTCAAGCTGGCAAGAAAGCATCCGTGCTCCAAGAGTTAACTTGGAGCCCACTGGAGATGTGGTAGTTCAAAGCCCTTGCCAATAACTCTTTATTATGTGCAGCGTTTTCAAAGCAAAATTGCAACATGTTAGAAAGTGAATGAGGCAAATTACTGATGATGTCATCAAAGTAATAACTGTTAATGAGAGTTTTACTCCTGGGGGTTGCTTGATGCCGCACTGACAGGAACAACTGATTTGCTTTCTGCGAACCTATTTGGATTATTTACAAGGCATCCTGAAAGTTGTAAAAGCATAATGTAAGAAAAATGATAGATCAAAGTTTGAATGCAATACAGAGATGACAGAAGGGAAAATGTACTCTCTCTTGTGTAATGGATATTTTGACAAGGGTTTGAAGATCTTTCCTAAGGGGTGACAACAAGCACGTATTTAAATGATTAGATTTCCACCAAAATTAAAAAGAAGCATAAAAAAATTTAAAACATCTTTTTATTTCCCCGAAGCTGTTTGGAAGAAAATGGTCATTAACTGGGAACCTCATTTTGATAAGACATCCTCTGTTCTGGACACATGCACGCTATGGACACTGGTCCTTCAGCAGTTCATTATTTGACAGCTGGTGGTAATCCAAGACTCAGGCTTCTGCTTGTCTTCTCCCACACTGCTCATCTCTCTGCATTCCAGTGTCCATTAACATCATCCCCAGAGGGTGAGAAGCACAAAAAGAAAGAAATTGAGTTTCTCATTAGTCATGTGGATATTTGCAAGAACTGGCATAGTAAAAAGGAGAGAGAAAAGAGTTGCATTAGTGGCTGGAGAGGAAGAGAAAAAAGTCAATAAGTGAAAAGATGTCTAAATGTTGGTGGGCTCTCGTGCATGCATTAACGGTGAGCTATAAAGTCTTGGTTCCATTTGTGAGTCCACTGCCCATGAATATCCCGGTCAGGTGGAGGTTCCAGGGGACTGTCTGAGACCCTTGAATGAAGACCCAAAGAAGCTGGCTAAAATGTAATCAATGTGTTGCTGCTGAACACGGTTAAGAAAGATCTAGAATAGTTAATATCTGTGGATTCAGGTCAGAGACACACACAGGAGAGACAGCAAGTCATGGTGGCCCTTAAAGGTCCTGACCAGGCCCCCAGGACCCATGCTTGAAAGAACCCACACTTTGTTTAATGCTTTGCTCTTGCCATTTTGAAATTCTGTGTAATTTTATTTTTGAACCTACGCTTCTTAAGTGAAGTCAAATGCATTGACGGAGTGTGTTTGAGAGCAAATGTACACAATGTGTGTCCACCTTCCCCCATGGCCTTAGTCATATGTGGTGCTTGGGATGCCCCATAGGCACAGAGCTCTGGTGGACCCACCCTGCAGTGGCGCTTGCGGAGGCCCAAAGCAAGTGCAAATGGTCGTGTTTCATCTCCTGCTGAGTGAGCAACGATGCAAGGCCACACTCTCCACACCGACTTGCATCAAATGCAAAAAAAAAAAAAAAAAAAAAAAAAAAGTCAGTGATGTTCTAAGACATCATGTCTTCTCATGGTCGCATTACTCCCCCGTATTAGCCAATCACATAGGAGGATAATGAGGACATGGAGGGAAAGGGGAAGACAAGGCAACTCCCCGGACCTGCCCTTCCAGTCTTCCCTTCTCATCAGTGAGTCAAAGGGGGAGGGCTGCCGGCCTGCTCAGTCAGTGGAGCAAGTAACTCTTTATCTAACGGTTGTGGGTTCAAGCCCCATGTTGGGTGGAGATTACTTAAAAATTTAAAAAAAATTTGTAAAAAAAAAGGTAGAGCGCTGTAGAATGTGCACATATCAGAAAGTGAGATTTTGAAAACATTTGAGTGTATTTCACGTCATCCTTCCACTGTTCTGATAATGAAATGCAGGTGCATGTGGGAGCCAGTGATTGCCCATAAGAGCCGCATGTGTCTCATATATTATCTCATGTTCTACTGCATAGCACGAGTTCAAGTTCCTTGCTTAGAATGGCATCAAATGACAAATAAAGAACACCATAACAAGTACAGAAACCACCGAAGAAAGAAAAAAAATTACTTTTATTTGGGTTCTTAATGGTACTTTTATTCTTGCTTTTGAAACCAAAGGTCCCATAATTTTTATTTTGCAGTGGGCCCAGCAAATTGTGCAAGCAGTCCTGGCCAGGAACAAAGTCAGGGTGGTTAAGATGAGTGCTTCCAAAGGCAGTTGGTGGCCTACGAGGAGTTTTGTCTGTATCCACAGAGGGAGGCGTTGGTCCAAAGTAGACATCGTAATGATTGCTCCAAAATGCAACACATAGTGGGTTCCAATGAGCCAGTTTTATACTTACTTCATTTTTTATGGAAATATTAATTACAAATTTAACAAACACTCAATACAACTTCCAAAAGGGAAAGCATAGTACTCTAACTATTTTAACATGACAGTCTCTTGTATTTCAAGGCAGACTTGGCTTCAATCTCTTTTTAACCTCTGGATCCTGATTCCTTCCCTGCTACACCTCAGGCTGGGACTGTCAGCATGACTCCGGCCCTCAACCCTCCCCCCTGCCCCCACACCTCCCCAGGCATGACAGGGCTGCTCCCTTGCTTGTTCCATAGCTCAGTAACAGTTGTGTGCAAGAAGGTTCCTTTTTTAACCCCTGGGCCCGGGTGGGCAGTGTTAAACAGCACCCCCCCACCCAGGGCAGAGCATGGATAGCTTTGTAAGGGGCTCAGCACCCCCATGTGAGGGTCACAGGACATTCATGTCCTTTTTTATGCTCACAGTACCTGGAAAGTAAGCACCTAGCCCAAGTGCCTATTTTTTTAATGTCAATTTTCTCAAACTACTGTTTTTTGAGAGCATTCTACACGAGATGGTTTTGTCAAAGTGGAAAGTAGATTTATGAATCACTTAATATATGTTGATTTGTATGCAATAAATCATGTTCGGTTTGGCTTCTCAGCAGAGGAGAGTAAAAGCATCCAGAGTTGATGATACTGAAAATCACAGGCTATGGAGGGAGGCTTCAGATACGATGGCGGAAAGCAACAGGATATTTCTCATCCCTCCAGCGTGCAGGGTTCTGAAAAGTGGCAATTCAAAATTAATCAACATTTTAAAGCTCCCTGATGAAACCAACCCCATCTGAAATTCTTGAAAGGAGAGAAAATCTTTTCTCATCATCCCACCAAACTTTAGGGGGGCGGGGGTACATGTATGGATTACAGGGCTTTGACCAACTTTCTGGGCCTCAATTTTCCTCATCTGCTAAAAAACATATAAACGCAGGTTCTAATTTCTTTGCTAGGACTTGGAACTATTAAAGACAGATGTCTATAAAAGCACCTGGCAAATTCTAAAATCCAAATACAGGGAAGAAAAGGGAGACCCCGATTGTCGGATTGTCGACCCCTCCTACACACCAGGCTCTATGGTTGATATCTTCAATATATGATTTCTCTTAATTTTCATCATGACCGTGGGAAGTTCAGGTTGTTATTCCTCGTTGGGGATGAGAAGCAGGTTCAGAAGGAAAGTGAATCGGGTAATGTTACACATCAAAGTCCGCCAGGTCCCTTACACACAGAAGCAAATGGGAAGAGGACCAAGGCTTGGCAGAAACTGCCCTCTGCCCATTCATGCTCAACCCATATGCTCTCCTCTTCTGAAAATTTCCCAGCTTTCTCTCCCATTCTCCTTCTACCCTCCAATATGTAGAGCGATTTGGGATTGAAAAGTGCTGCACCCCAGCACAGGTGGCACATTTGGGGAGAGCTAGGCCCTGCCCCCACTTAGGAAAGATCAGAAGAGGCATATGAAAGAATTTGGGGAGCTAGAAAGCAGAGGTGCTGGGATTCAAAGGCAAGTACCTCTCCTTGCAAAGCAAGGATTTCACCTTATTTCCAGAAGCGGCTCTTTTCCTCTTACGGTCGGATCTGCTGGTGGCTGGTTGCTGCTAGCAGGTGATGAACACCACATTTAGGTGAATTGAAAGAACTGGAACATGGGGGCACCGGTGCATTTTCAGCAAAAGGCGTACACTGAGCCACTCTTTGGTAATTCCTTAAAGTAAGAGTGATAATAATAAAATCCTTCTAGGCTTAAACCACGGGATGATTTTACACTGGGCAACAGCTCAGGGGTCTCCGCTGAGAATTTTTGCAAATTTCTGTCCAAGTTATAAGCCAATTGGAGAGAAGGCTTTCACAGCTGTGGACATGAGGCCCCATGACAAATGCATGGGAGACACAGGCAGCCCTCCTTGCCTCCTGCTAAAAACTCTCTCTGTCGCCCAGAGACAGGCAAGGAGCTGGTAACTGAAACCAGATCTGGTTTCAGGTGACAACAGTATCTGGAAAAGATGTTCCCCGGGGGTGGGAAGAGGGTGACGGAACCAGTGACCTTGCTTACCAGTAGGAGCTAATTTGGGCTCAGAGATCAACAAATCAATAAACGAGTGTATTTTGACACAGTGCTGAAATGCACCGTCGTGTGCTGCTTTGTTCCATACACGTGTGCTTGTGGTTACCTCCCGTGGAGTCCTCGGAACACGGTGCTGTCAGTGGCTCTGGGACAGCTCAGACCTAATAGTCAGTCATGACAAATTACTGTACAATCCAGCAAGTGTCTTCACTTCCTAAATATCTTATAATATTACACAAAAAGGGTGGAGACAAAAAATATAGTTACTGCTGCCTAGCTATTATGAAAGAAATAAATTTAGCTAGCTGAAGTGATGTCCCTTAATCACAAGCATGATGCAGCAGTGAAACAAGCCGGGTTTGGGAGACAGCCAGAACCAAGTTCAAATCCTACCTCTGCTTGTCATTGAAGGCCCCCAGGATCAGTATTCTCATCTATATGATTGGAAACCACGATACTAATTCAATTCAATGTTGGGAGGGACGTACGTTCTTGCCTTAGCCATTCCATTCTTCTCACTTCGACAGGGGGACCAATGACAAATCAGTAATACGTGACTCACCTACCCACTCAAATACCTTCAAGAAGCCCATGCCTTCTGTTACTCTCCATAGACTGTGGTCAACACTCCTTACAAGACAATGCAAAGCAGTATGACAGCACATTATGTTTCTAGCCTCATCTAATAAATACTCACAGTGGTCTACCTGTGGATTTCTTCCAGGGAAAAATGTTTGAAGACCTTCAAAGTTAGCTTGGAATTCTCCCATCTACCCTAACTTCTGTGTAATCCACATAATTTATTCACCAAGCTTCCAGCAAATGGGTGCCATGTGTATGATGTGTCAGCTCAGAGGTCCTTTCCTTTGCAAAGCTTTCCTTGGGTGCTCTCTTGTCCGAGCTCTCACTGTAATTGAGATATTATTTAATTATAGCACATATTGAACAGTATTAATGTCAAGTGTGTTTTTGTCTGTTTCCCCTACTGGATTTGATGCATGTATCTTGGAATCACTGCCACCTGGCATCGTATTAAACACTTCTGAGACAATCAGTTTCTATTGACTGGATCATTTTGAAACTATTCTTCCATATTCTAAAGAACTAGTCATTTAGCTTCCATATTCCCTATTTTTACCTAAGGCTAATTATTTTTGATAATTATTCTTGGATTTATTAGAACTTTGGGGGAATATAAACTTGGAATAAAATTATAATTCTGTGTTTCCAGAGCAGGGATAAAATTGTTCCTGCAGAAGATGGAAGGAACCCTAATTTCCTGCCCACATCTTCCTTAGGCAAAGTCAAGCCATGGTAGCCATAGAGATGTGGCTCTCATCTCCCTCATGAAGGAAGGACTTGCTTCCTCAGCTGTTGGTAGAGCTGTTAGAAGATTATCTTCAGCTGTTATCTCTTTCAAGGACTACCTCAGCAACAGACAGCCACCTTGCCCAAGGTCACGCTCTTCCAAGAGTGACTCACATACAATGGCTGATCAAGGCAGGGGCATAAAGATTCAACCATTTCAGCCCAATTCAGGGCAACTTTGATGGATCATTTTAGTTCCAGACATCTCCATGGGATTGGCTGAGACTGTACCTACATGTTAGCTCAAATTTTCCTTTTCTCCAACTCTACTTTTTACGCTTCCCTTCCATGAAGATTGATTACAAAATACTCTAATAAACTTGCCAAACATTAAACTTTATTTTGGTGCCCGTACCCTAGTGAATCCAAATACTATTTGGATTGATGCAACCGGGACTAAGTTGGGATTTAGTAGCTGTATGACCCACCCCCCAGCAGGAAATCAGGATGTGGCCACTTGTAGCTGGTTGTGCACATAATAGTCCTGGCACCCGACGGTATCCACTTGTGAAAACTTTCCCTGGAGGTGAGTTGGGTTGCTATACAAACAGAAGGGAATGGACTAGGAGATGCAGTTCATCAGCCACCTGAAAGGGATGGAGAAAATAAAGAATATAAGGGCAATAAGATTATATTATTGTCATTAGATTCTGTTTAAGATTTAGAAAAACATAACAATAAGGTTAAGAGTGATTAAGAAGCCAAGTGTGAAAGCCACAGTGTCTGTGGTGGTGAATAAAAAGGTTTTAATCTCCCGCTGCAGAACAGCAGAGAAAGCTGGGGAACCACCCATTACTGAATCATCGTGGTAGCTGAGCTACAAAGGAGGGCAAACATATAACCAAGGACTGTTTATGCCTAGGTGAAGGGTCTGATTGAAAGAATGGGACCTAGATACATGGAATAAAAAAGATGTGGGTTGATGCCCCTGAAAATTTTAAATTCTCAGATTCTTCAAATCTCTGAGCCTGCAGCAATGCCCTTCTCCTGTCTATTAACCCTCCTACAGGTCTCTTTCCAGCAACACTGCAAGTGACCCCTCAGGATCTGGCCCCATCTTCCTTCCTGGCCATTAGGCCAATAACTAAGGTAAGTGGCAACATAACCCAGTCAAGAATATGCTGAGCCTGGTAAGGGAAGAAAGAGACTATATTCCAAAGAAGTTGTAAGACCGGCTAACATGGACCAGCTGGGGCCAGGTGACTGGTGAGGGATTGGATTATGAAGGTGCTTAATCAAGGAAGCTGGAGCATAAAAGTGGATAAGGGTGGCTTTAGTGATTTGGGACCACTCTCACAACTTGCAGGATGTAACACTTAGCAAAACGCTAGATGACGGTGAAAACTGATTCTTAGAATCATGCAAACTGGTTCCTAGAAGCATGGAAAAAATCATACCCAGGATAAGTGAGGTCTAAATAACAGAATTCCTGTGTCTGATGGGGTTAAAAGGTTCAAGAAGTGGGCACGCTGAAGGAGATACAAAATGTATAAGACTCACAGTATGGTTATATTCCGTGAGAAATTCCAGAAGAAACAAGGACTGTGCTGGTGATGGGCCACCAACATCAGCAAGAAGTTCACGGGTGGCTCCCCTTTGTAAGTAGGGTTGACAGTGGGAGAGGACATTCAGAAAGAGACTCACTTATGGCAATGAGGATGATAAGATCCCCAATGAGGCCAGGTGCTAACACTTAATTGTTAAACTACAAGTAAACACAACTATTGTAAAAAGTGGCAAGATTATGGTAGCAAGCAAGAGGGCCTTACCCACAGAGAATTATAGAGATAATCGATAGAACACAGTGTCCTTAGAGTCAAAACAGATGGAAAGCCAATAAGTATAATACTCAGCTTGTCTTATCAGAAGAAATCAAGGATGAATGACCTGGAGCCTGAAAACAGTTGGCTCCACTCAATATAAATGTATGCACATGTGTGTGTATGTGTACATATGTAATTGTACATATGTATACGCCTGTATATGTATACACACACACACACACACACACACACGCACACACCCTGCATAGCTTCTGGACCTGAGCCGGTTTCAGAACTGAGAGCACATTAATAAAGGAGACAACGGAAAGAAGGACACTGCAACACCAAGGTGAGTTGTATAGGAATCATGATAATGACTTCCCCAGTACTTCCCCAAAGGGATCAATAGACACATATTCCAGTA
>NC_048221.1:135360318-135361224 GCF_002007445.2 Ailuropoda melanoleuca | reverse complement strand
TCTAGATCCCTAAGTTAATTACATCTGCAAGGACCCTTTTTCAAAAAAGATAACCTTCATAAATTATGGAAATTAGGAAGTAGGTGTATCTTTTGGGGAGCCATCATTCAACCTACTACACCATCCAAATTAAAAGACAAATGATTCCATAATGTGCTTCTTAGCACACAAAAAAAGAAGCATACCCCCTAGGAGGCCTCTTCGTATTCTGGAACCAGCACAACCGCCACCTGGGAATACTACTCTGGCTTATGTAATAGGTAACACGAGATGCCATGAGCTTTGAGTGAGATTCAGAACAGGAAAGGGCTCTGTAACAAATAGGCCTTCCACTTGTGCCGCATCACAAGCAGACTCTAAGATATTAAATGTATTAGTTCTTGAAAAAGATGCCTTGAAGAGCCAAAGACAAGCCCAAGTAAAAGAATCATAGAGCCAAGTTTGAGATTCTGGAGCAAAAATCCTATGCAGTGGAGAAATAAACACCTTTTAAAAAATGACTTCTGGATTATTCTTCACCCTGGTTAAAAAAAAAAAAATGGAGCACCTATCCATGGGATTCTTTGTTACTCTGTGCACTGAACCGTCTGCAATGAGCTGGATTCTGTCAGAACATTCCATATCATAAAATTGTACGTGGCCAACCGCACTACATTGTAAGAAGGAAGTGGTGTATACAACAAGCTTCATAAGCATGTACCCTTGACACCCATGTCATCCCCCACTGATGCACCAGTGGGTGCCCACACCGACACCATGGCCATAGTGTGGAGTGGGCACCATGGGAGAGAACCCTATACCAGCTGAAGAAAGAGGAAAAAATCCTTCATAGAAGAGTTGTTTCATAGATGAGTTGGCTCTGAATAGGAGTCCAAGTCAGAAATAATAGTCTCATTTGGAGGCAAC
>NC_048221.1:135327082-135357916 GCF_002007445.2 Ailuropoda melanoleuca | reverse complement strand
TTTTATTATATTATGTTAGTCACCATACAGTACATCCCCGGTTTTTGATGTAAAGTTCGATGATTCATTAGTTGCGTCTAACACCCAGTGCACCATGCAGTATGTGCCCTCCTTACTACCCATCACCAGCCTATGGGTAATTTAAAACNATCACACATCGATACCAGTCAGACCATGTACTACAGAAAAGGCACAAAGAGAACCAAGTAGACAAATGACTGAGACCATCCATGGTAGCCATTGTCATAGACCAGCCCATTGTGGGCACAAGGGAGCATGACCAAAGCNGGAGTTGTTTCATAGATGAGTTGGCTCTGAATAGGAGTCCAAGTCAGAAATAATAGTCTCATTTGGAGGCAACTTTGAAAGACAACAGGGAGGGAAAAATCCACCTCCCCCACCCCACAGTGGATACTGCTTTGGGAAGAACAGGTAGTAATGTACTTGTTGTGAGAAGGAAGGTGCCTTCGGGTTAGAATACACAGATTCCTATACCGGCAGTAGTGAATAGTCTGACCAATCTGGAAGAACTAATTTTGGAAGAAGATGGACAAAGAGGTGTGGGGTGAAGGTGTATGGATGGATATTTGGAAGTGGTAATGATGTATGAAGATTTTGGCATCACACATCGATACCAGTCAGACCATGTACTACAGAAAAGGCACAAAGAGAACCAAGTAGACAAATGACTGAGACCATCTATGGTAGCCATTGTCATAGACCAGCCCATTGTGGGCACAAGGGAGCATGACCAAAGTGGCCATGGGTACGGAGATGGAGAAACTGCATATGGACGCAACAGCAGGATTTGCCACTTACCAAGGCTAAACTAGCTAGCCTTACCACTGAACGTCCATGTCAAAAACAGAGACCAACACTGATTCTCTGATACAGCAGTGTTCCTTCAGCAGACCCAGCAGGTCACTGAGTCACCAACTGAGCCTCTCCCATACTGCAAGGGCTAGCAATTCATTCTAACAGGAATTGACAGATATTTCAGAGAGGGATTATACTTTCCCGTCTACAGGGTCTTGGACAGCACCACTTATGGACTGTTGCATGCAGTAGCATGAGACCTTACATAAAAGTGCAAAAACCCAGTGGCCCACTAATGACCTGCGCCGGTGAGGGCATAGGCCAATGACCGCAGAGCTGGTCATAATAAATACTACACGGCCCAGAAACTGCTGGCCTGAAAAAGAGCATCAGAACAGTGAAACCACAGCTGAAGCACCGGCTCAGAAACTGGTGAAAGAGTACCATCTCCAGGAAGCAGTACATGGACGGACGTAGAGTCCTATGTGATGCCATGTTCCCAATATGAAAAACACATGGGTCCCGGAACAACGAGGTAGAAACAAAAGTGGCACCTCCTCGAAAATTCTGAGAGAATTATTTCCAGCCAGTATTCTATACCATCCTTACTATCAACGATGCATGATTACAAGGTAGTCATTCTGACATATTTACAGGCTCGAAAAATTATCTACGTGTACTCTTTTTTAGGTAGCTACTCAAGGAGGCATTTTACCAAAAAAGGAGGCGATACCAATTCATTACATTAAGAATTCTACACGAGAGGGCCAAGGGGGATCTGTAGGGTGAGAGGGCAGGGGATCCCAGGGTGACGGGGTAAAACAGGTTCAGCAAGACGCCAATCCAGACAGAGCCTCCGGGAGAAATGTCTTCAGGTAGATGAGGCTTTTGTATTACTGGATGTGCCCAACTGTATTTTATTTCTGGGGAAATTTGGGGATTGAATTAGTAATAATTACTAGAAAAGAAAGGAGTAAGACGATGTTAGGGAAAACAAAGCAGTGCAAGGAAATTCATCACAATCTCTTGATTGCGAATAAGTCAAAAGGTAAACAACAAACTTGATCCAAATAAAACTATAACAGAGATAAGTTGAAGGAGGATGGGCCACGAAGTGTGCCTGTCTAGAGCAGGGAAAGGGGTATGAAAGAGAGGTACATTCTCACCTTCAAGGGCCTAATTTTTACTAACGTGTGATTTGGCAGAAGGTTATCCAGCCCATATGCTGGAGCCTTATCAGAAAGGCCTCCGCCATATTTGTTCTAGAGAAACGTTTGAATATTAGTTTCCTTTTGTGGTCACGTCACCTTTATGAACAACTCTAAGGTAAATTTCCCTCTGGTCATTTTACCCAGAAATGTTTTATTTCCCTTGAGAAAAATCTTTTTGGCTGTTGTTTTTACATTTTCCCTCTGAACACGATGAATCTTACACTAATCAGTTCTCAGTCTTCTGCTTGGAATGCTAATAAATGCAGGGGCTGCTCTGTAGCTCATGTTTATCATGCGCAGAGAATATGATGGCATTCGTCTTGCGTGCTAACCCTGCCGCTTGAGTCGTCGTATTTTCTGTACTTCCTTCTTCTTTTCTCCATGGTGTCTTCATTTACAAAGTCTTATAATGGCTGTATTTCTTCCAATTGCCTTAAATTACTTGGTTTTGGAATGAGGCACCGTTAAAAAACAAATAAACATATAAATAAACGGAACTCTGGGCACATTAATAAATTTTGGATGCGCTTTTCGTAACCGCTCTGCTTGTTTATACTGTATCATCACATGTCTTCCCGCTGGAGCATAAATTTACAAGCATCATGCGAAGGCATTATTTGTCACAAAACTGACTAATGAGCATTAAAAGCCAATTATTTCTATACATCTGCTGGCTATGGCTGGCAATAATCGTGCATCATTCAAATTCGTGGCTCTGTGTTTGCCTTAGTAAGATTTTTAATCGCTCATTAATTTATGGATTACAATATGAATCATGGGCGCCAACATTCCCCAAACTGCCTCAGCCTTATAAATCAAATAGCGAGAAAACTTGGAATTGTGACAACATAAGCTTCTTCTCCAAGCTGCAGCTTCATGCCGATGATGTCTACCGAAGAGTCATCGATCGGATGGGACAAACCCCCCCCATCAAACACATTAAGTGCAATTGATCTTCCATTTCATTGATGAATTACTTATCATTTTTTACAATAGCATACTATGTATTTTTGTGTTATTTTGTTGTCAGTTAACAACTTCTTGATAGTCTAACCCTAAGAATATATGGTACAAGAAAGTGCTTTCGCAGTTAGGCAGAAGTGAGCTTAAATCTTGTTTCCAATCTTTCTTCGTTGCAAAATCTTAGCCAGGCCACTTAGTGTTCTCAAATCCTTGCCTATAAGCCCATTTTTAATGGAAAAAGATGTAATATAATTAGATACGAGGGTTTTGATGAATGGCACACCCATCTTGGAAGGAACTGTTGTTAACCTCCGCTGGAATAAACTCACTGGGGAAAGGATCAGTGAGTGACTCTTGCATTGACCTCTGAACCAGGAAGAGGAGAGGCTGGAAGGGTGCAGCCACTTCCACTGTATATCCCTCCCTCAAAAAGGGCTTATGGGCCCACTGCCCGTGAATCTCCTCTACCAGGTGAGACCAGGCCTGTCTCCTTCCCTCCCATCCCACTTCCCACTTACGCTCATCATGTCTGATCTTAGTAAGTCCAGCAATGGAAAGGGCATCACATGGTAGAACATTGTCCACAGCAAATCCGTGAGGGGAAGCAGAGAATTAGAAGCACTGTACTATGAGTAGCGTATTTTCACATGCCCCACACTTTAAAAATAACCCCAAAAAATGCAGATTCTTTCAAATACACAGGAGGTCCGATGGGACGCTAGTCAGAAAGCCATATTGAGGGGATCAGGAAAAAGAATCCCACCTTGCAGCAAGCAACACGTGTTAAAGGCCTACCAGATACTAAACATGTGGCTAGGGGCCGTGCTTACAACACAGTTTAAGAAGTGCAGGGACTATCAAGGCAGCACCCAGGTGGACAATAAAAAAGATCAAAGTCGACGCACACTCATGTCTGTTGGCAGACTGCAGACATACACAGATCTCACCTCATATAGGAGGAACTAAAGACAGCAACAGAAAACATCGTGGGCTATACGAAAAGATTCTAACCTATAAAAAGGTAAGACACAGCTATAAAGATTCAGAGTAAAATCACACTTATGAAAATAATTCAATACAAATGGCAGAAAAAAGATCAGGATGGATCTGCTTTGTGTTCTCAGCAAATTAGAAAATATTAGTGTGTGAAGTGGATGGAATGTGAGATCTACACATCCAGGAGGGGGAAATACACGTAAACCAAGGACGCAACACCGAAAATTAAAATATACATTGGAGGTAGTTAAAAGCTGAATCCATACTTACAGAATCAATGATCTAATAATACAGGGATCAGCAAAGAATGGGCTAAATTTGGCCCATCCCTCATTTTGTATTGTCTGTGAGCGAAGGATGATTTTTACACTTTTAAATGGTTAAGAAAAAAAAGTCCAAGAAGGATAACATTGTGTGATGTATGAAACATCTGAGGTTCTAATTTTGATGTCCTGCATAAAGTTTTATTGGCACACAGATGTCCCTCCCCATCCTTTACATATGATCTGTGGCTGCTTTCCCGATACACAGACAGAGCGTTGGTGCAGAGATCCGATAGAGAGCAACGCCTGAAATATTCACTCTCTGGCCCTTTACAGAGAAGAGTTGACAACTTCTGACATCGAGGCCTATTAGTGAGGGAAACCTGCATCTCTAGAGGAAAAGGAAAAATCATTAAAATTACAGGAGAGAGGAGAATAGCTATTACAGGTAGAATGTGAAAATTGGGGCACTTTTGAACATCCTGTCACATGCTGGTGGTACCAAAGTGGTCATCAGAGAGTAACAGGAGAAGATTGGCCATCGCAAATACAAATAAATAAATAAACACACTGTGAGTACTGGGTACATACACCATGTTCCAGAGAAGTATGAATGAAAAGAGAACTATTATTTTGTACAAGCTTAAACATTAAAAAGAAGAAGAAGAAGGGAAAATCTTTTGGGCATTTAAGTAAGAGAAGGTTGGGAGGAAGGTTACTTGTAAAGAAACAAAATCAGACTAACTCAGAATTGATTTTTACGTCACTAACTTCAGAAGATAAGAGATTGTCTACATAATTTGTAACCTGCCAAATAATCACTTTCAAAGGCAAAGAAAAGACTTTCTCAGATGTTTCAGGACCCATGACTGCCTCTTACGTTCGCCTCCAGAAGAACTTAGCCATATTCGGGGTGACCAAGACATTGAATCAAAAGTAAACAATCAGGGGCTCCTGGATGGCTCAGTAGTTAAGAGTCTTCCTCCCGCTAAGGGCATGATCCAGGTTATGGGATTGAGCCCCGCATCAGGCTCCTCTGCTGGGAGCCTGCTTCTTCCTCTCCCACTCCCCCTGCTTGTGTTCCCTCACTCACTGGCTGTCTCTCTCTCTGTCAAATAAATAAGTAAAATCTTTAAAAAAAAAAAAAAGTAAACAATCTGGGATGCCTGGATGGCTCAGTAGGTTAAGCGTTTGCCTTCAGCTCAGGTCATGATCCCGGGGTCCTGGGATCGAGTCCCGCACGGGGCTCCTTGCTCAGCAGGGAGCTTGTTTCTCCCTCTGCCTGCTGCTCCCCTCCCCCTGCTTGTACTGTCTCTCTCTCTCTCTCTCTCTCTCTCTCTCTCTCTCTCTCTCTCGGACAAATAAATAAATAGAACCTTAAAAAAATAAAAAAAGGTAAACAATCAAAAATGCAGAAGTCAGAAAACAAAGGCACCAGATGATCCCACATGGCATCTATTAAATGTAGAAAGTTACAGAGAAACAAGTGTTGCTGAAACAGATATAAAATCAAATGCAAGAAATTTTTTAAAAAGATAAAAGAAAAAATTCTATGAATAAAATACACAGTGGCAGTTATAATCATACTAATCTCTGATCATGGATTTTTTTTAATAATCCAGAAATTGAGAAATATACAAATAAGTCAAAATGTTAAATTTCCCAAATGACCTAGAAAGTAATCTGTTGTTCAGGAATTTGGCAGTTAGAGAAATATTCTGTGGTAGTCCATATAGCAATTTATCATAATTTAATCATCTACTATCTTCCAAATGACTACTTCCTGCATTTTGCTCTTTAAAGCACTTTTATAGAATGCTGTTAATAATACGGTGCATTTTTAGAGCAGTAGTTCCCAACTTGAGGTGATTTTATGCCCCTCCAGGGGACATTTGGCAAAATCTGGAGTTCATTTTTGATTGTCATAACTCCAGGGGTGTTCCTGGCGTCTGAAGGTGGAGGCAGAGATTCTTCTAAAACGCCTCCAAAGCACAGGACAGTCCCTGATAACGTAGCATTATCTGGTCCCAATTGTCCGTAGTGCTAGGCTTGAGCAAGGCAGCTGCAGGCTCTGTGCCGATGAGGGGTACTGCTGACCATAGATGAGTTGGTATCACACCGTATGAAAGAGCTCCCCCTTCTCCCCCCCCACTTACATATTTACTGGTTTACTTTTATATTAGTTATACTCAGAGATCCTTAGTTTATGCTGTAGGTTAGAACCTATTATTATCATTGTGTGCCTTTTTAACATGTCCCCCAATTTTTTTAATCCCTTGCTTCTGGTGTACCAAGAAATTCTAGGTTCCTTTTGTACTTACCATGCCCCAGCCCTTGAATCAACAGNGCTGCAGGCTCTGTGCCGATGAGGGGTACTGCTGACCATAGATGAGTTGGTATCACACCGTATGAAAGAGCTTCCCCTTCTCCCCCCCCACTTACATATTTGCTTGTTTACTTTTATATTAGTGTATACTCAGAGATCCTTAGTTTATGCTGTGGGTTAGAACCTATTATTATCATTGTGTGCCTTTTTAACATGTCCCCCAAATTTTTTAATCCCTTGCTTCTGGTGTACCAAGAAATTCTAGGTTCCTTTTGTACTTACCCTGCCCCAGCCCTTGAATCAACTTTTTCTCCAAGGAGCCCTAATTTCTTTTAGTAGAGGGGGTTATTTAGAAACCACGATTTCAGCGCTCAGTGTGTTCATTGCTACTGAGATGTTGTTGACTCTGGGCCCCCTCAGCAAATAGAACTAGACACACACACTCATATACACATTTGTCGTTTTTATTTTTATTTTAAGATTTTATTTATTTATTTGACAGAGAGAGAGACAGCCAGTGAGAGAGGGAACACAAGCAGGGGGAGTGGGAGAGGAAGAAGCAGGCTCATAGCAGAGGAGCCTGATGTGGGGCTCGATACCACAACGCCGGGACCACGCCCCAAGCCAAAGGCAGGCGCTTTAACCGCTGTGCCACCCAGGCGCCCCACATTTGTCATTTTTAAAATCTATTTGTACCTATCATCTATCTATCTATCATCTATCTATCTATCTATCTATCTATTATCTATCTATCTATCTATATCTATCATCTACTTTAAAAACCAAGAATTCAAAGCGTTACCTCCAATTCAAAACCAACACTACAGATTTCATTCTAGTTTTCTCCTTTCCTATATTTTAACTATCTCCTCTGACAATGAGAATCTGTCCCCTTTGTCCACAATATATTTATTTATTGGCTTAATATTATCATATAGTACCACACTTGTAAACCACTACTGAAAAATAGACCCACTAGCTAGAGTGCAATATTCGTTTATAGTTCTCTTTCTCCTTAGTATGTTAATGTATAGTCAAAACACCATGTTCAAAAACAGTTACTTTGCTTTTTTTTCTTTTTTCTGTTTGGTTACTTATTGCTATTCACTTGGAATATAGTTAAGGTCATTTGTTTCTGTTTGCATTCCATTTGGGTTTTTTATCCTGTTATTCTAGTTAATTTAATTTTTTTAGTATGTGAGATATTTACATAGCCCTAAATGCCAGAACTGTACAAAAAGTATGCTCAGAGAGTGACCCTTTTCTTCTATTGTTTCTATCTATTCCCATCTCCCCATCCTTTCCTCTCTTTTCTCATTCCCCCTTAAAAGGCAATTAATGTCGGGATGCCTGTGTGGCTCAGGCAGTTAAGCATCTGATTCTTGGTTTCCGCTCAGGTCATGATCTCAGGGTCATGAGATTGAGCTCCATGCTGAGTGTGTAGCCTGCATAAGATTCTCCCTCTCCCTTTCCCTCTGCCCCTCGCCCCCAAAAGGCAATCAATGTCATTAATTTTTTATTTAGTGTGTGTGTGTTTGGCAAAAATGAACACTTATATGTATATGTATTTTCTTATTTCCTCTTTTTTTCTTACACAACAGATAACATATTTTATGTAATTTTGTGCTTTCTTTCCATTTCACAATATATTGCAGAAATCACTCGATATACCAGTTCATACAGGTATCTGTCTTACATTTTTAACCCTGCATACATAGTACTCCATCAGGCAGAAGTGCCACAGTGTATTTAGCCATACTCCCATGTCCTCCTATGGACATCGTAGGTTGATTTCAAGATTTTCCAATTACAAACAATGTTGCAAGGAATAAACTTTTGCATACGTATTTCCATACTCTTTGAAGTATACTGTTTTTATCTTACATGCAAGAAAACTTAGGGAAGTTAAATTCTTGACCAAAGAGTCTATTTCACCTCAAAGATTATTATTATGGTTTTTGACCACTATGGTCACCATAGTATCAAGGTGGTAGAAATTTTGGACAACAAAAAAATAAGAAGGGGATTCTTCACAGATTCAGTGACTTGGTCATAAGAATAAGCTACAGTTTAGATACTCGGTGAACTTAAAGAGAATCTGGAGGGGCAGGATAACATTAATCCATTAACAAATATTTACTGAGAACCTATTATGTGTCAAGCATATTTCTAGAGCTGGGCAGCAGTGAACAATCAGAAGAAAGTAAACCAATAAACCCCACTCTCATATAATGTGCAATTTAACGAAGGAAAGAAGTAACAAAGTAAGTAACCAAATAGATACACTACATTAGGGCATGGAGAAATACTGTGGAGAAATATAAATTGGGGAAGGCAGAGAGAGGGACCTCATTTACAGCCAGAAGTTGACATTTCAGGTTGATGGCCAAGGGTGCCTGGGGTGGTGCTGTCGGTTGAGTGCCTGAGTCTTGGTTTCAGCTTGAGTTGGGATCTCAGGGTCATGAAATCAAGCCCCATCCTGGGCTCCACGCTCAGTGGGCAGTCGGCTTGAGAGTCTCTCTCTCCCTCTCCCTCTGCCCCACCCGCCCTTTAAATTCTCACTCTCACTCTCTCTCTCAAATATGTCTTTTAAAAAACTAAACTAAAATAAATTTGACAGCCAGAGAGAACCTTGAGAGATGAAATTTGAGTGATGACCTATAACTGGCAAGAGAGTGATTGATGTGAATATCTGGGGAGTAAGATTTCAAGAAGACAGAATAGCAAACGCTCTCCTGCAAGAGCATCCCTAGAGTGTCTGGGAGTAGCAAGGAAGCTGTAACTCCTTGTTACAGAGGGACAGAGAAATAACAGGAACCAATGCATGTAGAACCTTTTAAGAAACGGAAACGCCTCTGCGTGAAGTGCAAGACTAAGCAGTGGGTGGTGGGATGGGGCTCCCCTGCTGAGAATCGTCTGTAGGATGAGAACACGTGGGCATAGAGACCAGTTGGAAACTCTCTCGATATTGCAATAACCTGCGTGAGCACTGATGCTAGCTCGGGCAGGTTGGTGTGGGGGTGGAGGTGATATTTTGAATATAGTTTGAAGTTATAGCACAGCGGTTTCACAAACAGTTGGCTCTGGGGCTCAAGACAAGGAAGAGTCTCAGAAAAGCCGAGCAAGATTTTCAACCTGATAAGTTGAAATTGGAATTATTCACTACTTGAAAGGGGAAGGTTATGGAATAGTCTGATTTACTGAGCAACCAGCCTTGGGATCTTAACTCTTTCCCAGCTATAATTTAGATCAATGATTCTTAGCCCTAGCTATACACTAACATCACATAGGAGGCTTTAAAAAATAGTCTGATAAAAAAAAAAGAAGAAGTCTGATGCTTGGGGTCCACCACCAGATATCCTGACTTAATTGGTTGGGGGGATGGGCCTGCATATTGCCTTGAAGCTCCATACGTGATTATAGGAAGAGCCATGGAGGACAGCTGCTGTGGTAGGGTATAGGGAAGCTTGAAGGGACATCTAATTAGCTCTGCTCGTGGCGAGGAGAAACAGAAGCAGAATTATACTGAGAATGAAATTGGGAGTTTTCCAGAAGGATGAGCACATTGACTGGTATATTTTTAGTGTTCCGCTCATGTTTACTGAATGAACAACAAATAAATGAATAAACTGTGATTTAGGAGCTGATTTTTCACAAACGCGTTCCCTCCCCTACAATGGCCAAAGGAGGATGAGGGCAGGTGCTGCAGAACATAGGACTTTTTTTTAAAGGTTTCTTTATTTGCGGGGGAGGGGCAGAGGGAGAAGGAGAATCCGGAGCGGACTCCACACCGAGCCTGGAGCCAGCTGTGGGACTTGACCAGGACCTGAACTGCAGTCAAGAGTCTGATGCTTAACCGGCTGAGCCACCCAGATGCCCCAGAGTGTGACTTGTTAATGCTCACAGTGTCCAGTTAGTTTCGACATGTGTTTAGTGCTCAGTAATGCGTATGCCTTCATTCTGCTCTCCTAGAAGCATAGATGGCTTGAAGTCTTCTTCCAAGCTCATTGGCTGTTGACAGAATTCAGTTCCTGTGGTTGAGAGACTGAGGCATCCAACTCCTAGAGGCCACCCATCATTCCCTGCTACATGGCTTCTTCCACCACAAGACAGTTTGCTTCTTCAATACCAAGAGGAGAGTAAGGAGCGTGCTTGCTGTTGCCTCTAGACAGTTTTAAAGGGCTCACCTGATTAGGTCAGGCCCACCCAGGATAATTCCTCTTTACCTCAAAGACAATGGGGCCTTAACCACATCTTTAAACTCTCTTCAGTTTTACCGTATAATGTAACCAAATTACAGATTGACACCCTTCACACGCACAGGTCCTTTCCACACTCAGGGGGTAGAGGTTATATAAGGAATGGTCACTGGGGGTCATCTTAGAATTCTGCCTACCACATGGGCTCTTCCCCTTTTCCCCACAGGCTTATACGCTGTCTAGGGGAACCATTGATCTCACAGAAGAGTGACAGAGTGGTGGACCTCAGGATTCCGGGGCGTGAGCAGATCTCTCGGCTTTGTGACCTCAAGCAAATCACTTCAAGTATATTTGTTTTTCCTATTGGAAGATAATTCCCCATCAGGTTCTCACATTTCAGCATGTGTTGCAAGCAGAAGCACTAACAGTTTTGTTCTGATCTGTCTTTTCAACAGCCTTGGAGATGGTATCACCCTGTGGAGCAGAGAACAGGTTTGCTTACTATTGAGTAAAATAAAGATTATATCTCCCTTCAAGGTCAAGGTTGCAAAATTTGCTCGGGGCCCAAGAGAAAACATGCTCTGTCCTTGAACTTGGGGTTCTGCATCTGTGATGCAAGCCTACTGTGAATGCAATAGCCCAGGGGCCCATCTTTGCTCCCCTATGAGAACTGGGGGAGAGGGGAACCAGCACATCTGTGAGCTTCATGCTGCTTCCTGTGTGTCCTAAGTAATAAAGCCCTTTGTTTCTGAGCCGGGAGTCACATTTCTTCTGCCAGCACCCATGGAACTGAGGCAGCTACCTCGTTAGCTTGCAAAGAGGACAAAGTCTCAGACTTTTCATGGTTCTTAACATCTCCACATAGCGCCGTATGCTGCTGCTGCCTTCGTATGAGTGATTCTCCCCCACTGAACCTCAACCTCTGGCCCTTCCAACTCTCTCTCGGGCACCACTTCTTCACCGGAAGATTTCTTAACTCATCTACTCTCTCCCCTAGGAGAAGTCAAACACACTTTCCTCCACATCACCTTTTAATTTATGCTCACGGACCACAAAGGCCAGATTAAAAGGCAAAATCTCTTCCAAAACAATATTCTTTTGAAAATAGGGGGTCGTAGTACATCCAGTTTCATACAAAGTCTATCATAGGGGATTCCTCTCAATATTTTATTTTTCCAAATCAGAGTGATATTTGGAGAAGAAACATTAGCACAAAGCAATCTCAGTCAATGTTGGGTTTGGATCCTCATAGAAGTCACCTACTGGAGTTATTAACAAAGGGGGCAGAGAAATGTAATGTAGGTGTAATTCCTCCAGGCTGGGGATAGGCCCTGACCTCCGAAGTCCATTCCTGGCATGTTGTGACAAACAAGGCTTTAAAAGATCACTTTAGGGGTGCCTGGGTGGCTCAGTCGGTTGAGCGTCCGACGCTTGACTTGAGCTCTGGTCAGGATCTCGGGGTCCTGAGATCGAGCCCATGTCCAGCTCTGTGCTCAGCCTGGAATCTGTGATTCTTTCTCTCCCTCCCTCTGCCCCTCCTCCCACTCGCCCCCATGCAGGAGCTCTCTCTCTTTCTCTCAAATAAGTAAGATCTTAAAAAATACATAAAATAAATAAATAACTTTAAAAAACAAAAAAGAGACTTATGTTGAGCAGATCGTGAATTGTGAATGGAAACTGTGGCTTGAGATCGTTTCCAGGGACCAAATCTTAGAAGGATTCGAGAAGAGCTGCCAGTTCAACCGAGAGAAATGAAGACACTGCGTGTTCGTGGAACATGTGCTTCTGACGAGGGGATACTGACAGCAGAGAGCCACAGGAAGAGTTCAAATAAACTTGCATCATGAAATGAGAGCAGAAAGATTTAACACCATTTATAAATGATGCAAATTTAAATATATAGCTAATTTGAAATTAAATATTTTATAGAGTATTTGACCAACTTAACTGGTCCTACACTCACACGTGTGTGTGCAGCCCTAATTTGGGCTTTCTAACTGGGAATGCAGGGCTCACTCCATCCCTAGCTATTTTGGATTCAGCCCTATGCTGTGCACGTGCCCAGCCCCGTGTTGGTGACTGGCAGTCCCCAGGGCAAGCTCAAGTCAGGGATCATTGCGTCTTCAACATCTCGCATAATGTCACACGTGGTAGATNATGTCTCAGACGTGGTAGATCTAAAAATTCATATTGCAAACTAAAATCCTCAGCTGAGGGGTCCGCTTCCTTCTCTAGGAGACAAGGTGATTGGATCCCCCATCGCCACTGCCCCCGTGGGTTTGGACATTGCAAGAGCCTGTCACCAGCAGCCCAGCCAGCATCGCATGCGAGACCTTCCTGCTCATTCCAATGGAAGACTCTGGAAGACTCAGTTCAAGTCTCCCCTCCGAGGCCTAACCAGAAAGCCCTGCCAGTGTTGAATGGCGCCTTTGTGACCGCCCCCTCCCCCTCGCAGCGGGGCCAGGGTGTGTGGGAAGCAGGGAACCGCTTGCTTTATGGCATGTTTTGCTAATGTGAGAATCAAAGGCTTTCCAGGTGTTAATGGTGGCAGTGGTGCAGAAAGCCCAGAGTGACCTAACGTGGTCCTGGTCTGTGTTGGTGTGATTGCCTCTCTTGGCTCAGCTAACTCTTCGTTTCCTTTCACCTCCTCGTTGGCGTGAACCCGCTGAGCTGAGGCAAAGTTTCCCAGGGATTAGGATGTGAACCCGATCTTCCTGCACCCAGATCCCAAGGCTGGGAGTCAGCTGGCTGAGGAAGGGGAGGGAGGAAGCTGGGAGCTGTTCACTCCGTGGAAACCACAGCTCTCTGCATTTTCCAGAGATGTGGGAGAAGAAAACAAGCTTCAGAGAGGCCCCTTCATTAAGAACCAGAACCCATCTTTCCTTTTCCACATCAATTAATGCTGTTACCCCCTTCTGTCTGCAAAGAAGTTGAACGTCTTATTCTGCCTTGTTCCTGAAATTCTCAATTTAAAGAGTTCAACCTGGCTGCCAATGGTGCCTGGCGGCCTGGGGACAGCCCTTCCCAATTATCACCTCCAGAATAAACCTATTCAGCTCTCTGCAATAACAGATTACATCACCAACAATAACCTTGCCATCGCGTGCCATTCACTCCTTTCTGAGCCCTTCTGCCTGCCATGGGTTCCCTCTAATTCCACACAGCCCAGGGCGGTGGGCCACGAAGACATGACTGTTTGCACTGGCTGATTGGGAACATGAAGGCCCACAGAGGAGAAGCAGCTCCCCCTGGATGACCAAGGTCCTGGCTGTCAGACCCAGAGCAGAAAGAGTGCCTGAAGACAACCGCTTCCGGCAGGGTCACCCCAAAACGGAGCTTTCCTCCGTGGCTTCAGGGCTGATGTGTGTGGCACGGGAAAAAGAGCAAAGTGCTCGGAGTGAGTTAACAGCCTGTTCAGACCCTTGTTCCAGAATTTACCCCCAGTGTGATATAGTATCTCTAGGACTCAGCTCATTTATTTATCAAATGATAATAATGATGCTTTTCTCATGGGACTTCGGAGAGAGATAAACGCTGACATACAAGTAAGCTACTTCTGTGTAAGTTACGTTCCCAACAAATAGGAATTTCTCTCTCCTTTTTGTTGAGAGATATGCCCCTCACCATCAGAGTGTGACTTGCAGGTCGCCTGAATGGCAGGGCTACACAGAGACCCAAGAAAAAGAAGAGATTAAAACCTAAGGCCAAATGTCACGGTAGAAATGATTAAAGAATTTAGAATTTTCACCCCAATCTCCCCACAGTTGGGGTAGAATTTCACGGTAGAAATGATTAAAGAATTTAGAATTTTCACCCCAATCTCCCCACAGGTGGGTGAGTCCCTCTCTGGACACCCACCAGCTTCCCTTTGGCTGTTGGTCCTGTTGTTGGCTCTTGTAGCCTCACTAGTCTGAGAACAGGACCTCAGACATCAGTCAGCTCACCAGTGGTTGTTTTCAAGCTCTTAAAACAAAATGGTGCCCAAAAAGAGAACCACGGCACATTTCTATTCTTCTGTGTACCCAGAAAGCCGGAGCTCTGACTCCCAGAAACTTCCTCTGCCCTGAAGGGCCCTCCTGTCCCCCCCTCCTGGCTTGTCACTCCCTCAGGCTCTGAGCAGAATACCTGCCCTGGTTAATAGCGCTCCCTGGGCTCATAGAGTTACAAAGCTACAGTGTTGAAGGCCCTGGTTTATTTTGAAGCAAACACATGCAGCTGAGGACCAAGAGACCCACTGGCTCCATAGATGAAAATCACTTGGGTAAGGCATTCAGAATCTGGGACCGGAAACAGGCGGCAGGAATAGAACAACTTCTCTGGAGCAAAGGTGTTGAGTATTTTTTCGAGTATTTGCTGGTCAACTGAACTTCAAACGTATTTGCACAGATCCCTCTTTCTTCTCCATCTTTTTTCCACACATGTTTCTGATTCAGTCACACTTAGCTCATCAACATGTTTTGTCTAAATTATTTAATACTGAAAAAACCCTCCAGTATCATGAGTCTGTTTTGAAGAAAAAGGAGACACAGGACCAACTACATACTTTGCAAGGCCCAGTGTCTGTGCAGCCCTATTCACAAACTTAAGAATTTCAAAAGGGTGACAAAAGGTGGTAATCCCCTGGAGCCGTTCTAAGGGCAGGATCTTGTGTGATGACACAGGACACAGGCCCATGAAGCCCCCCTCAAGAGACATTTCAAAGAGCTCAAATGTAATTGTTGGGTTTTTTAAAGATTTTATTTATTTATCTGAGAGAGAACGAGAGAGACAGAGTGCACAAGCAGGGGGAGGGGTAGAGGGAGAAGCAGACTCCCCGCTGAGTGGGAACCCCCAACCTGGGACTCGATTCCCAGGACTCTGGGATCATGACCTGAGTTGAAGGCAGATGCTTAACCGACTGAGCCACCCAGGGGCCCCTCAAAGAGCTCAAATGTAATTGTTAAAGGCCCTCAGGACTGGACATCTTCCCCAGATTCTTTAAAATATGCATTTAAAACTAATGAAACAGGGGTCTCTAAATGCAAGGGAGTCAACAGTCTGCAGAAGGCTCTGGCACGTTCAACCAGTCATGCCTCACACCATCCAGTGAGGCCCTACTGGAGACCACACGCAGTGCTTGAGGCCGGCAATGCACAGATCTGCAAAGATAGGTATTTGCTTCTTATTTCTATCTCTCCAGCATGGCAGACAGTCTTCTATGTGAGAGACGTTTTGTAAGTTCATTCAACTAAATCTGTGGCTGGTTGAGGAACTTCCAGGGGCAGCCCGACAGTAGACAGTGTGCAGTCCAGCATGGCAGCGGCTCTGGTGGAGGCATTGTGGCAGAAAAGTTATCCTTGCCAATCGATTGTGTTAGGATGGCTCTACGGTTGTACCAGCTGTTCCCATGACCTTCATTGTCCTTCAGCTGTTAATTTCACAGGCTCAGGGCTTCCGACACTCTGGCTTCCACATCTACATGGTGAGACAAAGATGGCGCAGGTGATGACAGCCCAGGAGTCCACTGGAAAGAGGAGATGGTACAACCACTGGCGAGCATGGCACTCAACCCACAGCAGGCAGAACCCCTGCCCTTGAGGAGACAGAGGCCAGCATAAGCAAATTCTCTGCTAGTTACATCCCACTCATTTATCCCCACAAGCACCCTAAGCCGGTGGTGGTGGGAGAAGAGGTGACTAATTTACAATGAACAGCATTGGGTATGGGGAAGGAGCCAACAAGACTGGCTTCCGAACCAGCTCCTAGTCTGCACTGGTCATCATCGCCATGGGAGTCAGGCACGTTTCTGAGCATCTTCTGTGTGCAAGGGGTGATGCTAGCACGGCGCTTAGGTTCCGTGAGGTCAATACTTCTCTCTCGAATTTACTAATAAAGAAACGGAAGCCAAGAAAAATCAAATACCCTTCTTAAGGGCACCCTCAGTCAGCCTGAGATGCCCAAACCCCAGCTCTCTTCCCACCGCATGTGGCTGGGGCCTCTGCATGCTTGTCTGTAAAGTGAAAAGCAAACTCTGTGCTTGTAATGTCAACGGTGGTTGAAGGTCAGATAGAGAGGTGGATATAAAATCACCTCAGAGCTGTGAAACACAGCAATGAATATGTAAATGACATTACTATTTCTCAGCAAACAGAAATGCACATTTTATACAAAAAAATTGATAAAAAAGTGATATTTATATTGTTTTATATTCTTCACCAAGTCTTCGGGCAATCATTTTGATTTTTACTACTTGATTATATGACCTGATTATAAAAAAATCATTTGGTTATTATAGAAAATATAGATAATGCAAACAAAAAATAAGCAAAAATATACCCGTAGTCCTAAACCCTGATGGTAAATATCTTATATCCTGTGTTTTATATGTTTGGGGGTCTCAACATATTGTTGAGAGAAGGTGATAGAATGCGTGCATACACATACAATTCACATCCTACCCTTGAAACTTAACATTCACTCACTCCTTCGATGTGGCTGAATTTCTATGCTTTCAGGCACATGCTAGGTTCTGGGAGAATAACGATGAGCAATGCGAGGGTGAATCCTTAGCAAGGCAGGTAGATGCGGACAAAGCAATTACAAAAATGAGCCTGATCAAATCTAGGGTATTGGCAGGAAGAATGCATGAAAAGAAACTAGAGGAAAAATAGCAGTTATTAGGATAGAGGGAGGGTGGGCCTGGAGGAGAGCAGCCTATGTGTAGGGACAGGAAACGGCACAAAGCACAAGGTCACTATGGCCAGGACTAAAAGACAAATAGTACACAACAGATAGGAGGTGTCGTATCTGGAATTTTCCAAATCATTTAAACTTCATAGAAATTACCGTTTGTAAAGTCTGTTGTAGGTCTTAATGGCAAAACTTTAACATGTGAGGGTGCAGACACTCTTACCTCTAGGCTTGTAGGTTGGGATCTTTCTTTCCCTGTAGAGAGATTTGGAGCAAGCTCCTAAGGGCCTTCGTTGCTGTCATCAACCATCTGTCCCAGAGAAATCAGAAAATGCTGTCTAAAACTATTGTGTGAAAATATCAATAGTTACATTATATTCTGTGATTTATCTGAGTGTGTTTCTGGCTCTTCACACCTTCCCCAGGCCCCTTCAAATGTCATCTCTAAGGATTTGTCTGTCTTTCCTCACGATGGGGAGATTTGAATACATGAAGTCTGTAGATCCAGGTCTGACCTGAGAGGAAGACCACAATTCACCACCTCCTCTATCTAGAAGATTCTGTCTTCTCTTAAAGGAAGACAAGATGGTGTCTGGTACGCAAGAGTTTGAGGACTTCCCTGACACTTAGTAAGTGGCTGGGGGCATCACTTAACCTCTGAGTCTCAGTTTCTTCATTGGTGGAAGAGAGAGAGTGAAGGTCGGGGGGGGGATTAATATTAGTTGGGCGAGGAGGAGTGCAGTGCCTGGCACTGGGGAGGTGCCCAATAAAAGCGAGTTGTTCTAACTAACCCCCAGACTTGCAGTCTGCAGTGAAAGGCCTCAGGGGAGGAAATGGCAGGGCCCACTCTGTGGACGGGCATTTCCTGACAGGACCGGGTCTAACAAATGCTGGATTGATAGGCAGGCTCCTTTTTCACATCTGTCCAGTAAGTGACGACTGGGTCTGGTTATCAGAATAATTGGTGTTTTCATGCTGTGTATTCACTTTAACACCATGCCTTATTTTATAGGAACACTCCCAATAAAGGATTAATTAAAACTCTATAATATATGACTTTTAAAATCCATTTATTATTCAATAAAGAAAGCTAAGAGGTTCATGCTTTGTAGACCATGGCACACTTGGAATCAATTCATGTATTTTATCAATTCTTGAAGCAGCCCGTTTTCTCACCATTCTACAACATGCCTGAACTGTGGTGGGCACTGAGGCCAAGAAAAGGGGTGAGGGAAGGCACGCAAATTTGTGGAGGGCTTACTAAATGGCAAATGCTATTTCATTGAAATTCTCCCCACCACCATTTGCTATTGTCCCCAACTTATAGAAAAGGAAACTGAAGCTCAGATTTCTAGATGGTATCGACAAGATACATGACCAGGAAATGTTGGTGCTGAGACTTGAAACCAGGTACATTTGGTTCCCAAAATCTCTGCTCTCTTGACTCACTCATATGTTCTCTACAACTTTGAGTGAAGTGTCCCTGCCCTTGATGGCCTCAATTATGCTCACCTGAGAGGATTTAAACTGAGGGGAGGCTGTAACCATTCCAAGCTCCCTGTTCTCGATTCGTATGCGCAAAGACAGACGTGGATAGCATAGGCTTGTTACACTCATGGATGGGTCCACTCTTTTCGTGGAAAACCAGTATGGGCAAGGGGAACATGGGTGCCCAGGAAAGTCTGCAGCACTTCTCTCTAGATAGGATTTCGACATGGAGAGGTGGGCAGATTCCAAAGGCTCAGTCAACACAACTCCCCTCAACAGGGTACTCACAATGGGCTAATGGACCCGGAGGCCAATTCAAAGTTTTGAAGCTAAGTTTCAATGATTCATTTTGGAGAAATGTCTATTCAATCTTTTGTTCATTTCCAATCAAGTTATTATTTTTAATAATATGTATTAATAATAACTCCTTATTCAATGTATGATTTGCAAATATAGTCTCCCATCCTGTAGGTTTCTTGTTCACTCAGTTGATTGTTTCTCTTTACCGTGCAGAAGATTTTAGTTTAATGTAGTCCCACTGGTCTTTTTCTCATATGTAGCGTGTGCTTTTTGTATCATTACCTAGACCAACATCATGAAGCTGTTCCCCCATTTTCTTGTAGGAACATTTTCAGGTTTTATGTTTAAATCTTTGATCCATTTTGAGTTGATTTTTGTGGGTGGTGTAAGAAAGGGTCCAATTTCAGAAAACACACAGAAGGCTATGAAAATGTATATGAAAAGATGCCCAACATTGGTAATCAACAGAGAAATGCAAATCAAAACCACAATGAGGGTCACACCTGTTAAGATAGCTATTATTAATAGAATAAAAGTAAGAACAAGTGACAGCAAGAATGTGGAGAAATGTTGGTGAGAATATAAAATGGTACAACTTCAATAGGAAACAGTATGGAGATTCCACAAAAAATTAAAAAGTAGGGGCGCCTGGGTGGCACAGCGGTTAAGCATCTGCCTTTGGCTCAGGGTGTGATCCCGGCGTTCTGGGATCGAGCCCCACATCAGGCTCCTCCGCTATGAGCCTGCTTCTTCCTCTCCCACTCCCCTTGCTTGTGTTCCCTCTCTCTCTGGCTGTCTCTATCTCTGTCGAATAAATAAATAAATAAAATCTTTAAGAAAAAAATTAAAAAGTAGACCTACCATATGTCCCAGCAATTTCACTTCTGAGTATATATCTTAAAGAATTGAAATTGGAGCCTCAAAAAAATATCTGTATCCTCATGTTCTCTGCAGCACTATTCATAATGGCCAAGAGATGCGAACAACTTAGTGAATGAATGGGTAAAGAAAATGTGGTTTATACATATAATGGAATATTATTCATCCTTTAAAAGAAAGGAAAATCTGCCATATGTCACAACACAGATTGACCTGGAGGACATAATGCTAAATTAAAGAATCAGTACCGAGAGGACAAATACTGCAAGATTCCACTAAATGAGGTACCTAATACAGTCAAACATGTTGAAATAAAGACTAAAATGGCAGTTGCTCGCTGCTGGGGTGGGGTAATGGGGACCTGTTATTCAATGAGCATAAAGTTTCCATTGTGCAAGATGAGTAAAAGCAGAGATCTGCTGTAGAATGTTGTGTTTACAGCACTACACTGTGCCCTCCAAAATATAAGAGGCATCTGTCTCATGGGAAGTGTTCAGACAACAATGAAATACAAATGATTTTCAACTCCTGCAAAGAGGTAGGTGTGTCTCCCATCATCACTAAATTGAAGTGCCCATCAGTGGTGCTCCCTTTGGCCTGACTTGGAGAAGTTTTAACAAACACTGATGCCTGTGTTTCACCCCAAAGTGTCTATTTCATGGCCTGGGATGTATTAAGTAATACTAATGAGCCATTACTATTTTTTTTTTCTTTAAATTCAATTAGCCCGTATATAGTACATCATTAGTTTCAGACATAAAGGCATTAGTATTTTTTACACTTGATCTTAGCCAAAAGGCCGAGAAGCGATTGGCATTAGTATTTTTTAAAATCTCTACAAATCAATCTAACTGGCAGGTAAGTTTGAAAATCACTGATTTAGAAATTTCTCTTATCTTCCATGGAACTCATTTGCCTAGGCACAATTTAAAGGATGAATTAAAAATAAATAAAATAATCAAATCAAATCAAATAAATTTAAAAATCAAGGATGAATTATATGGTGTCACTTTTCTTTTCTATCACTCTCAAGTCAGTGGCCTGTCCTACTTACCATTCAGAGTACCTTCCCTCAGCCTCTTACACCCTGTTCATGGTGATACTAATTCAACCCAGGGTACTGACTCCTTGGATTTCTCAACTCAGAGATCATTTCTAGTTACGAGAGGGACGTCAATGCCTTAAGAACAACAACCACAACAAAACTCGCAGGAGATCTGAGGGAAGTTTTGAAGGCTTCTAAAGAATCCTGCTTGGGAAATGCCACACTATTGCTGTGTATCCACTGAGGGTACCGACATTCCTTAGAAAATGGGCACCTGATTCTAAGGTGAAGCCCATTCCCGAGCCCTTGAATTAGTTCATCCTTGGATTTAAAGAAGGGTTTATTTCTCTTTCATTGGAAGGTACCTTTATAAAGCTAGTGGGCCACAACATTCCCAAAGCTCCAAAGGGACTCTCCAGCAGGTGAGCCAGTTAATCCTGGACTCCCAGGATTATGTCATGGGTTCAGCACACACAACCATGCATCTGTCCTGTGCCACACTGTGCTGCATTGGTCCCTACCTTCAAAGAGCTGCCTTCAGAAGGTTGGAGAGATTATAGGGCCACAGTGAGACTAGTGCTTGAGAGCACAGAGGATAATGGATCCATCACTGAACCACAACAGGCGTGTGGACAAGGGAAGTCTTCTGGATAAAGACTGAACGGAGGTATTAGGCCCCGGGGAAAGACAATGCTGGCGGAGGGACTGGGAGAGGTAAACACAGGACTTAGAGGGGCTGGGAGGATCACTGAACTGGACCCAAGAGCCTTGGATAATTCTCAGTCGAACACGGTTTGAAGTTCTCCGTGTGTGTTATGTAGAAGGAGCCCCCTCCTCTGAGCCCCGCTCTCCAGCTCTAAAATAAAGTATTGACGGCTCCTCTCTCTCCCCAGTTTCCCATCATTCTAAGTTAAGGAAGACTTCCCAGCCACTGTCGCATGTAAAGCCAATAGCTACATCTGCTCGGTGATTTTTAATTCTCCTTTTGGTGATGTGCCAGATGACAGCTCTGTACCCACCGCTGCACCAGGCAGCAAAAGAGGCCAAAGGAAATGACAGGAAGTCTTGCGTAGCAGGCCCCAAAGTACCGGTGCTGCTGCTCGTGGCGTCGTGCCTCCGTCTGGCCTTGCGGGCGGTCCTGGGCCATGTGCTCGGCGGCATCTCTACAAGCAAGTGGCAACCAAACAACAGCCCTGCCTCTTGTCAAGACAGAGGCCCTGGGGCCTGGGTAGGAGGTAGAGACCAGCCATCCACTCGGCTGTGGTTGGCAGGCTTTGGTTCATGGCTCCCCAAGAGTGGGCGGAAGGGTCTTCAGAGGTATTTGGCTTTGATTTCCTGACTCTTCATTCTTCTGGGAAAAAAAAAAGTTAAAGAAAGTTTGTTCAGAATCTAAAGGCAACAGTGCCTGTGGCTGGCACAAGGCAGGTATCCCTCCCCAGGCTGCCCTGTAACTCATTGCACGACTCTATTTTATTATATTTTATTTTTTTTAGCTATACTGTACCCTGCCCATGCTAGGCTCTGCCTGCTTAAGCTCTCCAGAAGGCCTCGGCCACTACTGTTCCCTGGGCTAGAGTTTTGTCACCACTTTATGCCCAGCTACTTGTCTTAAATGCAGGAGGCCAAGTCTTATCTACTGGCACCAGTCTTTTCAGATGAAGCAAACGTTCTCATCCATCATGGGATATAAACATTATTATTACACTTCTCATATTCTCATTCTTATTTACAGATTCAAACCCCCAGCTCTCCCTTCACTGTTGGCTTAAACTGCCTTACCTAAGGCTTGTCTGAGATGGAAATGGTGTTGTGGGCATCTGTGCCCGTGGACGGTCCCGCAGCCAAGAGGAGGAGCTTTGAAATGAGGGGGGACCCAGCCCCACACCTGGCAACAAGAACAACCATGAAAATGAAATAGCATCCAGTGTCTTTGTAAATTTCAAAGATCTTTCTGCTTCAATCTTTAGATAAATTTCTACCAGACTATGGAGAAAACAAATAAACAACCCTCTGTCCATGGTAGACAGAAGCCTGAATCATTCAGGCAATAACCTCCCTCTAATGTCATAGGCACTGCCAAAGTCCTCTTGCCCAGTAAGGACCAGGGCAAATGCTTCCCTCCCTGACTCCCTGGTTATGGGTTGGACCGTGTTCCCCAAATTGCTGGGCCCTAACCCAGAATGTGAGTGTATTTGGAGACAGGGCCTTTAAAGAGGTGATTAAGATAAAATGAGAGTATATGCGTGGGCCCTAATCCAACACGGCACCTGTCCCTGTAAGAAGAGGAGATTAGGGCATGCAGACATGTATAGAAGAAAGACCGTGTGAAGACAGGAAGGAAGCCATCTACAAGCCCAGAAGAGAGGCCTCAGGAGAACCCCACCCTGCTGACACCCTAGCCTCCAGATCAGTGAGGAAAGAAATCTCTGTGTTTCAGCGTCTGTGGTATTTGGTGATATTCTGCCATCGTGGCCTGAGCAGACTCACACCCCCATAGCCGGACCCTCCCCCATTCCAAATGGAGGTAATTTTCCCTCCACCGAAAGCTCACTTTATCGTACACACAAATGTTTATGTTGTCTTTTCCTACAAGGAAAAGAATGCAATAGATATGTGTAGCACGGACCCAAGCGGGCTTGCAGATACGTCAAATTTGAGGTCTCACTTCAACAGATCCAAAGTTATCCTTTTGCTTTTTGTTGTTGTTGCTTGTTTGTTTGTTTATGAAGGTTTCTCTAGCCGAGGGACCTTCACTTAAGTTTTCTCCTCTGGGCATTGGAGATGATCACACCAGTCATTAAAACCTGTTGTCAGTATTAAGATGCGACAGAATACACAAAGCACCTCACGGCACTAGGCACTCACATACGGACTCCGTTAATGCTGGTTTGTTTCCCACTTTCGCTGTCTTCTCAGAGAGTCTCTGAGCGAAGGGAGTCTTACACACCATCAAATGTATTGTAAAAGTTGGTAGGGTGGCTTTATCAAAGCACCATGAACTGGGGGGACTTAAACAACAGAAATGTATTGTCTCATATTCTGGAGGCTGGAGGTCCAAGATCAAGGTGTCAGCAGGGCCGGTTTCTCCTGAGGGCAAAGAGGAAGGATCTGTTCCATGCATGTGATGGTTAATTTTGTGTCGACTTGACTGGACCACGAGGTGCTCCAATGAAACATCATTTCTGGGGGGGGGGTGTGTGAGGGGATGAGCATCTGAATCTAGTGGTCTCAGTAAAGCACGTTGCCATCCCTGGTGTGGGTGGGCCTGAATAGAACAAAGGGTGGGACAAGGAGAAATTCACTCTCCTCTTTTGTGTTTTGTCTCACTGTCGAGCTGGGACATCTCATTTCACTTTTTTCTCCCCTTCAGACTGGGATTTACATCCTTGGCTCCCTTGAGTCTCAGACCTTCCGACTCAGACTGAATTATACCACTAGCTTTTGCTCAGTCCAGCTTTTCGGGTGACAGATTTCAAGACTTCTCAGTCTCCACAGTAGCATGATCCAATTGTTCATAATAAAACTCCTTTTATATACACATATATGTGTGTGTGTGTATATATATACCTATTTATTTATGTGCATGTGTATATGCATGTGTACATATATATATATATATATATATATATATATATATCCTATACAGATATCCTATTGGTTCTGTTTCTCCATAGAACCCTGATTAACAGAATGCCATCCTCCTGGTTTCTGGTGGTTCACTGGCAATCTTTGGCTTGTAGAGGCATCACCCCAATCTCTGTCTTCATCTTTACATTGTATTCTCCCTATGTGCATGCCTCTTTGTCCAAATTTACCCTTTTTCATAAAGATCCTAGGCATACTGGATTAGAGCTCACCCTAATAATCCTATTTTATTTAATTATATCTGCCAAAAACCTATCTTCAAATAAAATCACATTCTGTGGTGATGGTGGTTAGGATTTCAAGTCATGAATGCGGTGGTTACAATTCAACCCATAACACGTATTTTCCAGTTGATGCTAAAATCCCATGTATAACCTCTCTATGCCTACGTTTGGTTTAAGTGATGAAACTCGACTACCTCCCCAGGCAATCTTTCTATCTGTGGATGCCTTGAAACATCATTAGTTGTTCCTATAATTCTAGCGCTCATGGACACAGAACATACATTTTTTTCCTTCTGATTCATTGAAAGAATTTGAAGAAAAATGCTCTTTGCTGAAGAGCCCAGGCTCCTTGAAGTCCTGCATCACAGACATGTTCCACCTTGGCTGGCCATTAGAATAACCTGGAGAGCTTTAAACAGAACCTAGCACCCAGGACCCATTCAGACCAACCACATCAGAACTCCCAGGGGAGAAAGCCAAAGCCTCAGTTTGCTAGTCAATGTTTTGCAGGTAATTCCAACATGTAGCCAAGGTTGAGAAAACTGATCTATTAAGATCCTGAAGGTTTATCTCATCTCTGCAGATAAGAAAACTGAATTCTGAAAGCATATTTTGAGGTCTTTGGAGTCCACCAAATACAGCACGCTGGCACCGTAACCATTAAAAGATTGGGAAACCTTGCATGAGCTTGTGTTAAATATTCCTTCCTGACTTCAAGCATGTATATTTAAGAGGCAACGTGAACCATCTGTTTGTAATTCAGTGACACTTAAGTCCTCATTGGAATACTATTTTGTAAAAAGCTTACTGATGTCTCAGGACTCCATTTGAAAAGACCTGGTTGCTCAATCTGGAAGCTGAGTGTCCTGGGTTGGGTTTGGCAGGCAGGCGGAATCGAAAGCCTTAAAGATCCAGCCAGTGTCCCAACGTGTACTCCATGAGCAGAAAAGCCCAGAATAGCTAATCTCTTTATTTTTAGGACTGGGTATAATTTCGATGGTTGTACTTTTTGAAGGGTGTGGGGGACTGAATCTCAGGTGTCCTTTGTCCTTGTTGCACCAGTATCTCCTGGGAGTTTTAGGACGATGCCCTCCCTCATTCTCTCTCCTCTTCTCTTGCCCTCTCACCATGAAGTCCTTAATCCGTTTATCAAAACTAAACTGATTTGCGCCAGGCTCAATCTTAGAAAAAGCAGAAAAAATGACTAGTTATGATAACATCTGAGCTGGACGAAGCTCTGTTACAGAACAAAATAAATGCTTCAAAGTAAGAAATAAGTTCTGGGAACACAAATAGCTCTGAGGGAAATACATCATCATGGTGATTGTCGTGAGATTTTGTAACTGGCATGGAAGAGAACGTCTAATCCAGTTCTTTCACTTCATAGATGAGAGACGGGGGCCAAGAGTGTGAGACACAACAACTTACTCAAGATCACACAGAACACTGTTGACACATCTAGGGCAGAAGCGAGGTCCCCTGCCTACCAGGCTAGGGTTTTCCAAAATCTCATCCTGCTGGGAGATGCCCAGATAGAAACAAAAATTAAATAGGAAGGTGTTTTGTTTTCCTTTGCTCCAGTAGCCTTGGCCTGTAGCACCACTAGCCTTTGGTATGCAAGAGGAGATGATGCGAAATGAAATGAGGCTTGAGAAAGACAATTATCATATGGTTTCACTCATTTATGGAACATAAGAAATAGCAGGAAGATCAGCAGAAGGAAGGGAAGAATGAAGGGGGGTAAACAGAAGGGGGAATGAACCACGAGAGACTATGGACTCTGGGAAACAAACTGAGGGCTTCAGAGGGGAGGGGGTGGGGATTGGGATAGGCCGGTGATGGGTAGTAAGGAGGGCATGTATTCCATGGAGTACTGGGTGTTATACGCAAGTAATGAATCATCGAGCTTTACATCAAAAATTAAGGATGTACTGTATGGTGACTAACACAACATAATAAAAAATTATTATAAAAAAAAAAAGGATAGTTTTGCTGGCAATCAGGGGGAAGAGGGCAGAAGCTGATCAAAGGCAGGAGCCAGGCAATGATAGAACGGCTCAGGGTGAGGGCCCAGGGTGGAGTCTGTTTCAAGATCAGGTAGGAGTGCAGGAGAGCTGTTCTGTACCCAAGTGGTTGACAGTGCCAGATCTGCATTACTGGACCGAGCTTTCCAGCCACAGCTGTGCATCATAATGACCCAGCAACCTGTTTCAACAATGCTGTTCCCCAGACTCTGTCCCTCCCTCAATAGTTCTAACTGATCAAAAATGGGACCTGGAAATTGCCATGAGTTTACAGCTTCCGTGGTGAGAACAGTAATTGTGCAGGTGAGTAGTGAGAGGAGGAATAGGCGTGGTGACAGTGGGACGAGCAGGAGAAGAGGCTGCCGGCAGACACAGGTAAGAGGAGCCAGAGGAAGTGAGTGATTAACTGGATGAGGGGTGCGGGAAGGCGAGCTTCTGGCTCTGGTGCCTTAGCTGATGATACATCCACTCATTAGGCTGTAGAGAATGCAGGGTTCGAAGTGGCTTCGACAAGCGTGCTGATAACTTCACATTTAGACCTGTTGAGTTTGAGACACCCGTGAAACATCGGGGTAGAGTCCACAGCCACTGACTGTGAAGGAGCCAGGACCTTAGCAAGCAGAACATTGGAGAATGCTCTATGTTCATACTTAGGAGCTCAGATCCTTACTCAAGGCAAGAAATGAAGTTTCTAGCCAGGACAAGGGCAGCAACCAGCTCGCTGTGAGCTCTGGAAACATGAGCGTGCTCACTGCTGTTCCGACTCTGCCTTCCACCAGATGACAGCTCCAGGACACGGCATCGCCACCCCAGACATCTTGCCACCCCAGGGCTCAGCCTCGCCAGAGTTAGCTGGGATGTGGGACATGTCAGGTTACTAAGAATGTCAGTGAGGGCTTGTTCTATCCCAGAAACCTGAGTGTGTGGGGAGGGGAAAGGGGAGGGGGGTCATCTGGGATGTGGGACAGCTAGGGAGTAGGCAGTGGGAAGGGAGTGTGGGGACTCTGTGTGAAAGCATTCCATTGCACATAGGCAGCTCTGAAGGGAGGAAGAAACAGATATCAGTAACACAAACGTCAGGAACTGGAAAAAGATACAAGCAGAGCCCCACATGCTGTTCTCACCGAAAAGTTAAGCAAACAACTCAGTCTTACATCATGGCCTAGATATCGCCAAACATGGCGGAGGCCAGACAACCCACGGGGGCCCTCCCCAAGGCTCTGGTAGCCCTCCTTGCTCTGCAGCCAAAGCTGTCCTGCTTTGTTTGGGGGAGGGTAATGAGAAGAGGGAAGCCAGCTCAGCAAACATCTCCTGAGCCCCTGACATAGAAGACGGGGCCGCTTACCAGGAAGGCATGAGCATCTGTGATTCAACTTCTCTGTGCGAGGCTGCAAGAGACAGATGTCCCTGATGGAGTCTGGCCTTCATGCATCCCATGTTGAAGTTCATAAAAGGAAGAATGGGGACCTCTCCAAGCTTGGAGGCTCTCTAACAGCTCCTCCTGACCTCAAGTTCAGACCTTTTCATATTTAATCCCCATAAAAGCTTCACCAGGGTTTTGTTATCTATTTTGCCTACGGTGACCTAATCATGACTGGGAATAAGGGATGGGACAGAGGTCCGTCTAGATCACTTCTATTCTCCATCAACGGTTATGCATTTGTTCCCACTTCCTAAAAAGATGGACACATCTATAGCCCAAGACGTTTCCCAGACTGCCCTGCTTCATGTGTTAGCCTGAACTTACCAAAGGATATTTGTTGGTTTGTCAAGAGATATAAAAAGTAATACAACAAATGCTAGGAACCCCACATTGAAGTTTGAGCTTTACTGTTCACTAGCCTGACAATTAGAAAGCATGCACTTCTCCTTTCAAATAGCAATTTTCTCTTCTAAATAGTAGGGATAATAATACATAACCCATTTTTTAAAGATTAAACATTAAAACTTTTCCCAACATGCTAAATTTGCTAGTTTGGTCTCACTGTCTTTAACTAGGGAGGAAAGAAACTACCTGAATATTGGGCTCTAGCCAAAAAAAAATACGCATTGTCCTCATGTTGGTTTTGAGGAGATAGGGTTGGGGTTCTTATATTTGGATATCTGGAAGGATTAACAATCTCATCCAATGGTACCTAATTCCACTGTCATGTTGTAATAGCACCATTGACTAGTGAAATGCAAATATAAGATTATCCCTTTAAAATTGAGCCTCGATAATGATTTGGCATGCCAGTCCATGCATGCCTTCTCTCTGAGCTGAGATAAGCAACACTGCCAAACAATGAACCCAACAGAGTGTATTGGAGAGACCTAAGGGCTTTAGCAAGGCAGGAAAAGAGGACCCTATCATTCCAAGGCAGGTGAAGATTTGTTTCTTCTGCTTAGGTCTAAAGAAAGCTGGGAAAGCCAATGGTTCCGTGGTCCCTACATTCACCTACATCGTGTCTCCTCACATAGGTCCAGCTGCGTGTTTATAATCTCATTTGTGTTAGACTTCCGTATTTCATAAAAATCTGCCTAGATAATTTATTTTACTAAATGTTTTTTTTATTATATTATGTTAGTCACCATACAGTACATCCCTGGTTTCTGATGTAAAGTTCGATGATTCATTAGTTGGGTATAACACCCAGTGCACCATGCAATACGTGCCCTCCTTACGACCCATCACCGGTCTATCCCATTCCCCCATCCCCTCCCCTCTGAAGCCCTCAGTTTGTTCCTCAGGGTCCATAGTCTCCCATGCTTCATTCCCCCTTCTGATTACCCCCCTTCCTTTATCCCCTTCTTCCCCTACCGATCTTCCTAGTTCTTATGTTCCATAGATGAGAGAAATCATATGATAATTGTCTTTCTCTGCTTGACTTATTTCACTTAGCATTATCTCCTCCAGTGCCGTCCATGTTGCAGCAAATGTTGAGAATTCGTTCTTTCTGATAGCTGAGTAATATTCCATTGTATATATGGACCACAGCTTCTTAATCCAGTCATCTGTTGAAGGGCATCTCGGCTCCTTCCATGATTTGGCTATTGTGGACAATGCAGCTATGAACATTGGGGTGCATATGGCCCTTCTCTTTACTACGTCTGTATCTTTGGGGTAAACACCCAGTAGTGCAATGGCTGGGTCATAGGGTAGTTCAATTTTTAACTTTTTAAGGGACCTCCACACTGTTTTCCAGAGTGGCTGTACCAACTTGCATTCCCACCAACAATGTAGGAGGGATCCCCTTTCTCCACATCCTCTCCAGCAATTATTGCTTCTTGCCTTGTCAATTTTTGCCATTCTAACTGGCGTAAGGTGGTATCTTAGTGTGGTTTTGATTTGAATTTCCCTGATGGCTAATGATTTTGAACACTTTTTCATGTGTCTGTTAGCCAATTTGTATGTCATCATTGGAAAAATGTCTGTTCATATTTCTGCCCATTTTATGATTTGTTTATTTGTTTCTCGTGTATTGAGTTTGAGAAGTTCTTTGTAGATCTTGGATACCAGTCCTTTATCTGTGGTGTCCTTTGCAAATATATTCTCCCATTCCGTGGGCTGTCTCTTAGTTTTTTTGACTGTTTCCTTGGCTGTGCAGAAGCTCTTTATCCTGATAAAGTCCCATAAGTTCANTTTTTATCTTGATGAAGTCCCACAAGTTCATTTTATCTTTTGTTTCTCCTGCCTTTGGAGATGTGTCATGAAAAAGGTTGCTTTGGCCAATATCATAGAGGTTGCTGCCTATGTTCTCCTCTAGGATTTTGATGGATTCCTGTCTCACATTGAAGTCTTTCATC
>NC_048221.1:135314861-135326982 GCF_002007445.2 Ailuropoda melanoleuca | reverse complement strand
AGTTTCTAGAATATAGATCATTTACATCTCTGGTTAAGTTAATTCCAAGGTAACGTATGGTTTTTGGTGCTCTTTTAAATGAGATGGATTCTGTATCTCTTTCTTCAGTCTCATTATTCGTGTATAGAAATGCAACTGATTTCTGAGCATTGATTTTGTATTCTGCCGCATTACTGAGTTGCNTAGCATGGACATTTTAACTATGTTAATTCTTCCAATCCATGAGCATGGAATATTTTTCCATCTTTTTGTGTCTTCTTCAATGTCTTTCAAGAGTGCTTTGTAGTTTCTAGAATATAGATCATTTACATCTCTGGTTAAGTTAATTCCAAGGTAACGTATGGTTTTTGGTGCTCTTTTAAATGAGATGGATTCTGTATCTCTTTCTTCAGTCTCATTATTCGTGTATAGAAATGCAACTGATTTCTGAGCATTGATTTTGTATTCTGCCGCATTACTGAGTTGCTCTATAACTTCCAATAGTTTGGGAGTGGATTCTTTTGGGTTTTCCATATAGAGTATCATGTCATCTGTGAAGAGAGACATTTTAACTTCTTCTTTGCCGATTTGGAAACCTTTGATCCCTTTTTGTTTTCTGATTGCTGTTGCAAGGACTTCTAGTACTATGTTGAATAATAGTGGTGAGAGTGGGCATCCTTGTCATGTTCCTGATCTTAAGGGAAAGGCTTCCAGCTTTTCCCCGTTGAGAATGATATTCGCTGTAGGCTTTTCATAGACGGTTTTTATGAGATTGAGGAATGTACCCTTCTATCCCTACACTCTGAAGGGTTTTAATCAGTAAAGGATGCTGTATTTTGTCAAATGCTTTTTCTGCATCTATTGAGAGAATCATATGATTCTTGAATTTTTCTTTCTGGATAAAAACTATGACACTGATTGATTTGAGAATGTTGAACCACACTTGCATCCCAAGGATGAATCCCACTTCGTCATGATGGATAATCCTTTTAATGTACTGTTGGATCCTATTAGCTAGGATCTTGTTGAGAATTTTGGTGTCCATATTCATCAGGGATATGGATTTGTAATTCTCCTTTTTGATGGGGTCTTTGCCTGGTTTGGGGATCAAGGTAATATTGGCCTCATAGAATGAGTTTGGTAGCTTTCCTTCTGTTTCTATTTTTTGAAATAGCTTTAGGAGAATAGGCATTATTTCTTCTTTGAATGTTTGGTAGAATTCCCCAGGAAAACCATCCGGGCCTGGAGTTTTGTTTTTTGGAAGGTTGTTTACCACTGTTTCAACCTCTTCATAATTAATTGGCCTGTTTAAAAAATCAATTTCTTCCTGTTTCAGTCTTGATAGTTTATAGGTTTCCAGGAAGTCCTCCATCTCTTCCAGATTGCTTAATTTATTGGCATAAAGCTGTTGATAAAAGTTTCTAATAATCCTTCCAATTTCATTGGTGTTGGTTGTGGCCTTCCTTTTTCATTCATAATTTTATTAATTTGGGTCCTTTCTCTATTCTTTTGGATAAGTCTTGCCAGTGGTCTGTCAATTTTATTAATTAGTTCAAAGAACCAGCTTCTAGTTCTCTAGATAATTTGCAATATTATTGGTAGAGATAGGGACAGCCCTGCTTTCACTTCAAAGGTGCATGGTTTTTCAAACCAGACGTTTGTCCATCTGGGTCAGGAAAGGCAGAGCAGAGCTGATGTGGAGCTCTGGTCGGCTTCCCCTTGACTCACAGTGTGGGTGCTCTCAAAGTGCAATAAACAGCCCGCTCCAGAGAACAATGCCCCCATTGTAGGAATGGCTGTGTTCCAGAGCCCGAGCCTTCTGCACACCCAGCTAAGTGTGCCCCGGTGAGCGGATGAAGCACCCCTGGAGAGGAGATGTGCATGCCAGTGTTCTCTGCAGCTCCTCTCCGGCCTGTCTGAAGGAGGCTAATTGGTTGCAGCTGGATTATTCCAGCGCTCTGAACTTGAATTTGCTTGAGAAAGGTGGGGAAAAGCAGTTCCTGCTGCATTTTTGTGCCCCTGGGCCATGGGAGATTCTGGGATAATGACTGAATGCACCTGCCCAACTCCCAGGGTTCAGCCGTAGGACAGTGAAGTCACGCTTCGAGAATGCCAGCAGATGACACTTATCTCCAGCTGGAGACACTGGGAATAAAAATTAATAAGAAGAATAGTAGTAATACTTTGTAGCATCACTTACTTTCCAAAATATCTCCCCTCTTATTATCTGTTGATTGACTATATATTAACTCTGTTCTAATAAAGATGTCTTTAGACTGGCATACACACAAAGGAGGGGGTAGCATGGTGGGAAGAGCATGGCTTGGTTTCCAAATTTGGCTCTGTGAGTTACCAATAGTTATATCTTGGGCTATTCACTTAAAACATTTCAGCCTCTGTTTCATCCAGTTACAAATGAGTGTATAGAAAAGTACAACAAAATTGAAACAGGGATCATAGAAGATGTGATCAGATAGTAATGAAATTAGACTTTTTCTTTTCTTTACTTTTTTTTTGGTAGACCAGAAGTTGTATGTCTATGTGAATGTATTTCCTTCCAGCAGTTCCTTCAAGAGGGAAGAGAGCTTATTCCTACGGTATAGCAATCCTTGGAACACTTTTGACTTCAAAATTGGAAATTGATAGAATGGTTTGCTTATGAAACACTTGACTTTGTATGACATGATTGTATAGTTACATTCTTTTGTGTTTCTTTGTTTGTATCCCCATTGGTAAGTCACTCCATTTACCTACTTGCCTTGTCTTTGAATGATTTTTGGCTCTTTACAAAAATCAAATCTATTCTCAACGTTCAAAGATTCAGCATCAGTGAAGGAATTGTAAAGTCTGTTCCTCCATATTTTAAATCAGTCCCTTATATATTGTGAGCAACAACCAGGCAAAGATCCTGTCTTTCCCAGTGAGCTGCTCTACAGGAGATAGAATTCACATTAATTAGATGCCTAATGTATGCCATGCTCTATGTTAGGCGTGTAACACACATATCTGATTTTATCTCCATAATAATATTGGAGATAGGTAATGTTATCTCTTGTCTAAAAGTGAAGACACTGAAACTTGGATATTTTAACCTCTCTCACCCACCAGATCTAAAGGGAGCTGGAATTAGACCCCAATTCTCTCTGAGTTCAAAGTTGGCATTCTTATTTTACCATATCAGACTTCTTTATCCCTGTGGGTATATAACCAGCCTCGTCATTTTATAGTCAGACCTCCCTTCTTTATTTGTTCATTTCTACAGCGTTTGTTGACCTCTTCCATGAGTGTGGTCCTGCAGGTGGCCTACGAGACACCCAGATCTGTATGAGACACACTGACTTCTCGGGCTCCATACCTCCAAAGTGTCCCATTTCCCTAGTGACTCAAACTAAGTACCATGACAGCATCACATGTTTAATGATTGTTGGAACTGAATGTGATACAAAATTAATTTCTTACATGCCACAAATCAATAATGGTTTGTCCTCAGAACAACCGTAACGACACTTTAGCCAGAACCAGGTAAGATTGAAAAGGTCTAGCCCAGAGCTTACCTCCTTGTTAACTGTCATCCTAGATGCATAAATATGAGAGTAATTTTGGAAAGTTGTGTCAAAAGCAAAGATATCTCAAATTGTATTTGCCCTTAGGCTTTCATTAATATTGGAGATGTAATTCTGTGGATCAAAATTAATACAATTTATCTCCCAGCTTAGGCCATGGCAGAATAATAGAAGTAGATTTACCCCCCCACTTGAAAAAAATAAAAGTCAAACTAACAAAATACGTGAGAAAATGGTTTTCAAGTGTACATCAGGCAACGAATGACAGGGATCAGTAAGAGACAGAAAAAAATGACTTTAAAACTTGTTATAAAGATGCAGTTATCGAGATAGCATGGTATTAGTGCAAGTATAGAAAGACAGATCGATAGAACAGACGAGAGTCCAGAAATTGACCCACATATATTTGGATAATGGATTTTCAACAAAGAAGCAATGCTGAGGGGAAACGATAGTCTTTCCAATAAATAATGTTACAGCAATTTGATGCCCACATGCAAAAATAAAATAAAATAAGCTTAGATCTATGTCTTGCACCATATACAAAAATAGCTCAAAGTAGATTATTGACTTAAATTCAAAAGCTAAAACCATAAACTTCTAGAAGAAAACCTTTGTGAGCTTGAGTCCGGCAAAGCTATGACATTAAAAACAGGATCTATAACATAACAAATTGGTAAATAGGACGTCCTCAAAATTTAAAACCCCTGCTCTTTGAAAGACCCTGTTAAGAAAATAAAAAGAAAAATCTAGGCATGGGGAAGAGAATTTACAAAGTATATCTCTGACAAACGACTTGAATCCAGAATACATAACAAAGCTTCAAATTCAATAGGAGAAAACAAACAACTACAAAATCTGAGCAAAGTATTTGAAAGGCACTTGGCTGAAGAAGATAAAAGCCTGTGGAAGATAAGCTCTATATCACTAATCACTGAGGAAATGCAAATTAAACCCACAGTGAGGCACCACTACACATCTTTCTTAAAACTGCTAAAATTAGAAAGAAGGACCATATCAAGTGTTGGTGAGGACACCTGCTCAGCGGGGCGTCGGGGCATCTGCTCCTCCCTCTACTTCTGTCCCTCCCCCTGCTCATGCACACTCTTGCTCGCTCTCTCTCTCTCAAATAAATAAATAAAATTTTTTAAAAAAGAGAGAAGCAGGAAGGAACAACGACAAAGGGCCATAAAGAACCTTTGGGGGGTGATGGATATAGTCATGATTTTGATGGAGGTGACGGTTTCACAAGCAGATACCTCCGACAGAACTTACCAAATTCTTTATTTTAAATATGTTTGTTCAGCTTATAGTAAATAGAAATAATTAGTATGGTTTTTAAGAACAGTCTACTTAAAAGTGCAATCAATCTTTTAAAAATCACATTTCCAAAGGACTAAAAAAACCATTTTCAAATGAAATATTGATTAAATTGTCCAAATAAGTTATGGGAGGCAGTGACGCTGGTCCTGGTTGGTATCACAGCTAGACAGCCTGAAGGAAAAACGGTGACAGCTTAGCCGAACGGAACTCAGCGGAGGGGAAAGTCCCTCCAAACCCAGGTGTCCCTTGTAGCGATTTCACAGTGGGAGGAAAGGCAGCTTTTTTTAGTTCCTTTGTGGGTATTTCTCAGCACTTGGAAGGCTCTGCTGGCTTCCAGAAACACAGAGGTGAAACTGGCTTGAGGGTATATGGGCAGACCAGGAAGCTACAGAAATGGAAAAGCCTTAATAAATCCAACTATCAAAACAGAGGAAAAGATGGAAGCCTTTTGCCTGCGTCAGCCGCATGATTCAGTCATCCCCCTTGGAGATGCAGAAGGGCTTCGAGCTCTAATCAGAGGTGGGACATTTCACTCGGAAAGGCAGGGGGCCCAGAGTCCCCATCCTTCCAACCCCATGCTCAGGGCAGAAATAAAACCAAACCCTGGTACTTGCTTCTTTCCTGTGTCTCTGCACCTTCATCCAATGCTGAGAGATAGCACTAAGCCTTCTGCTACCCAAGGCGGACCTCAGAACACCTGGGTCCTGTTCTCTGTCTTTCACTTTTTCTAAATGTCTCCTTCATGACTCCTAGCTATCCTGTTTTACTCTTCCGTGGTCTCCCTTTTCCCTCTCTCCTTCCTTACTTTCCTCTTCCCTTCCAATCTGCTTTCAAAGGTCTTTGAACAAAGCAGGCAATACATGCATTAAATATATGAAGATCACTTTTGTCAGCAAGGATTTACTAAGTGGCTCCAGGATCCCCGGAAACTGTGAGAGGCACTGGGGAGGAACAAGTGAAGAAAAAACAAGGCTCTTGAAAAACTTAGTGTAAATCGAAGGAATGAGTCTGAACCAATGCCTTGCACAATGAGCTGTGCGTGCTAAAAACAAATATATACAGATCAGTGATGGTGGGAGCCGGTCAGAAAGGCTGACCGCTTTGCCCCTCGAGTAGCCAGGGAAGAAGATAGCATTCCAGCTGGACTTTGAAGAAAGAGCAGGAGATCATCAGCCCAACAAGAAGAAGATGTTTAGAAAAATGGGGGCATCTCATGCAGCAACACAAGCGCGGAAGCAGAGAGTGGGAAGTGGAAATTTCTATGACTCACAGCAAGAAATATAGTCTGGCTGGAATGGGGCTTGAGAATGGATTTGTGGCTGGAGCAGTCCTGCGGATGCCAATTAAATGCCTGCTGGATCTGGGGCCTGTGCAAGCTGCGAGCTCAGGGGCCCTCATTTGTTTTTCTCCAGGAGAGGCGGGGAGGTGAGTTGACTTACTTACCTCTAATCTTGGCTCTAACTCTGGGACCTATGACACTTCCATGTGTCAGCAATGGGATCTCCGGTCTTTCTTGGTACATGCGTGCACCCATCAGCCTGACACACTCATTGTTTGTGTCTTTCAAGAATATGAATGGTAAACCTTCTCTCTCTTACGTAAACAGAATCTACAAGCAAATCTCTCCCCTGAAGCCACAGCAGGTTTTGGCCCAAAGCCTGGCCTTTAGATGTAGTCAAGGATAAAGAGGGGGGATCTAAAAGTGAGTATTTTCAACAAGCAGTGCAGTGAAAGGAAATGGATTTGACATCCACACTCCTCTGTCAGCACCGGTAAATGCTACCCCCAATGCAACAGGCAGATAAAGGACCGTTCACCCCACGTGTCTACCCTCACCCTTGTTCTCCGGGAGGGTAACATGATGGTGGAAGATTCAGCAGAAGACCTACAGAGAGCTGCAAGCTGGTAAAGAGCTTTCTCTCAGGTTTGTGCCTACTTTCCATGTTGCATCTTGTGGTCTCAAACAAGCCCCCCTGCTAGGCTGCAGAGGGCCACATGGTAGAATTAGGTTTCCCAACTTCCATTTTATAGAACAGAAACCTTCTTAGGAGGCTTAAGGAATGGATTCCAGACCGAGTCTTGAAGAGAACTGAAGTCTCTTCGTGTCACGGCGGCTCCTAGGAGTCGGTGTGAGAGAGGGAGAAGATCAGGGTCATGGAATCAGTGAGGGAATTCCCGTTCTGCTCTTTCCTGGCTGAACAATGCTTAGCAGGATGTTGCCTTCTCTGCATCTCCTCGTCGAATGGGAATAAAAATACCTAGTGCACAGGATCGCCGGAAGGACTGGACGTAACGGACGGGGAGGGCTTGGCGTGGTGCATGGTACGTATTCAGCACTGGCTCAGTGAGCTCAGGGTAATGTATCCGCTGCATCAAGCCCAGCCTGTGTCTCTCTGGTGACATATGATAAAGGCATATATCATGTGGTGGTAGGTTCATGAACCAAATATAGATAGAAAGTGACATACAGTCAAAGAGGCCTTGACAATCATTTGGGACGGTACTATGGCAGGGACCAACGTATTCCTGGTAAGTCCAACACAGTCAACATAACCAGTGTTCTATTTTGTTGTTTCCAACCCAGCAATGTAACAGATCGCTGCTTTATGTGGTTTGACCACCGGATAAAGTAATTGGCTTAGGTTTTAAGACAATATTCTACCCAGTTGTTTTTAAGGAGCCGTGCAATCAAGGCAGCTGGCAGAAGGAAGAGCGGATTCTTTGTTTCCTCAGCTGTCAAAAGATAAAATGCCCTATTAGATGCCTGTCCTCCTTACGACTTTATCGTGAGGGTCAAATAAGAAGATGCGAGAAAAAAGCGTTTTAGATTATAAGACATGTGTAAATGAAAAATACGAAAGAGATCTCTCTTTATGCGGTTGATGGAAAGCACCCCAGAAATTCCTGATGGTAACAAAGAAGATTGAAACAAAGATTTGAAATGTAGTGGGTGATACCAGTCATCTCTCGCGGTGGCCCAAGTTCAGATCCGTAAACAAAGGCCTATCTGATCGCAGATACCCAAGTGTGATTTTGCCGAAGGAAACTGAAACTGAACTGCTTGTATTGATCTCTTCCACCTGGGCACAGAGTTATCTGCCTGCAGGTCAGACTCAAAGAGAATCCAAGAGCAAGGTCAAGTTAATGTAACACAAATTATCTCTAGCTGATTAAAAAAAAAAAACATGAAGAACTGTCATTATCTCTTGAACTTAACATTTTTCTATCAGGTCTAATCTGTAGGGCTTTGTTTTTGTTTTTTGACATATCATAAATCCACGTGCACCTTCAGTGAGACAGTCTTAAAATCATTGCCAACAAGGCAATGTTAATGGAGTTGTTACTAACTGAACATTCACGAGCTTGGATTTAGCTGTTCACATTGTTCTCACTTCCGTATCTTAAACGCTATACAATAGAATTACCATACACCCAGTAATTCCACTATTGGGTATTTACCCAAAGAAAACAAAAACTAATTTGAAAAGATACACGCACCCTATGTTTTTTTGCAGCATTATTCACAATAGCCAAGATGTGGAAGCAACTCAAGTGTCCATCCATAGATGAATAGACACAGATGCCGTGTGTCTAGCTATACAACGAAGTCTTGTCACTTGCAACGGCATCTAGGATCTAGAGGATACAATGCTAAATGAAATAAGTCAGCCAGAGAAAGACAAATGCCTTATGATTTAGCTCATGTGTGGAATTAAAGAAGCAAATGAGCAAAGAAAAAAGAGACAAACCAAAACACAGACTCTTAATTAGAATAAACTGGTGGTTGCCAGAGGGGAGGAGGGACGGATGGAATAGGTGAAGGGGATTAAGAGCATCGTGACAAGCACTGAGTCGTGTATAGAATTGCTGGACCGCTATATCATACACCTGAGACTGATAGAACACTGTATGTTAACTGTACTGGAGTTTACAATGAATACGTAAACATTTCAAAAAACAACTCTTTCGATAAGTCTAAAATAAAAAATCTGAAGTGATAAAGAAGCATTGCGTTGCCATGTAACAACAGCATTTTCCCCTCTTCCTGTTCCTCCTCCTTCTTGGTGGTTCATAAGATGATGGTGTTCCTTGTACTTGGTGTGTCTTAGGTAAGATGAAATGCAAGCAATCCTACAGAGAAGATGGAGCTGAATTACCCTAAGTTTGAAGATTCTCCAGTGTCCTCCTTTGCCTGGTTCTAGATTGGCAGAACCACTTCTCATTACAATGTAGCTTCCTCTGCACCTGTCACTAAACACGGAGGCTAGACGAACTGTAGACATGAGTGCCCGAGGCAGGGTGTTTTTCAGCGAACACCAATAACAAGAAAGGCCCGTTTATACTTCTGTTGATCGGCTGGTTTGAGAACCCTGTGTCTGATCACTAAAGGGTACTTTGGCAAAATGCAACATTTCAACTGGAAAAGCGGTGCATAGAATGCCAGACCACAGTGATCTCATCTTATTTCTGTCCCGATGCAAGTCTGTGCCTGGGCAGCCAGCCTGGCTCCTCCAGGAGGACACTGCTGTCCTCTCTCTGTCTTTCTCTCTCTCTCTGCCTCTCCGCATCTGTCCCAGCACCGAGTGCAGCCGCCTTGCCCTGGCTCTCTGTTACTTGTCGGTCTTACACTTCGCTTGCAGACCCGCTCCTCGCCCTCCCCTGCTCTGTGTGGCAGGAGGGCTGGCCCTATCTCCATCTCCCAGGTCCTCGTGCAGGGGCTTCGTTCTGGGTTCAGCCAACACGAGGGGATGCTAAGAGATGGGAGGCTGAGAAGGGCAAAGCCAGAACACTTCTTTCCTTCTCTCTGCCTTAAAAGCTGTCCCTAGCAGCAGTACCCTCTGTCCGCTTTGTGTCTTCATCTCCCCCAGGGAAGCTCCTGCTGGCTTCAGCCCCTGCCGGGTGATCCCAGGTGACCCTTGTCCCCAGCTTCTGTTCGCACCACCTCTACCCTTTGTCTTTCAAACAGAGGGGTGAGAGAAGTTTACTGCCATCCCAATTTCTATATTGCTTCTCTGGGATCTGGTGGGCTTGTCAGCCTTTGTCCCTGTGCAACCAATTTCCAGTAGCACATGGGCCTGAACCCTGATGTGATTATGAACTGCCGGAAGTCAAGAACCCCACCCCATATCTTTGTGCACGTACCTNGGTGACCCTTGTCCCCAGCTTCTGTTCGCACCACCTCTACCCTTTGTCTTTCAAACAGAGGGGTGAGAGAAGTTTACTGCCATCCCAATTTCTATATTGCTTCTCTGGGATCTGGTGGGCTTGTCAGCCTTTGTCCCTGTGCAACCCATTTCCAGTAGCACATGGGCCTGAACCCTGATGTGATTATGAACTGCCGAAAGTCAAGAACCCCACCCCATATCTTTGTGCACGTACCTTGGGTGGGGACTTGGTAAATTATCGTCCAACTGAATTGAAAATTCCCTGGCATTGAAAGTTTACGTGACCTCTAAGCTGACAAAACTTATCGGCCTGACAAGTCATTCTTTTATATTCTTAGCATTGTTTCCTTTTTACTTTTCTCATTCTTAATTGCAATAAAAGACACGTATTATAATGTTTACCATCATTAGCACTTAAGCGAGAAGTCATTCACTTTAAGTGAAGACATTTGCTTCTATGGTTAAACCAAGACTTGGTTTAAGAAAACCTCATGCTTATGCCATTCCCAGGAGCACAGGAGCCTGCAAAATTATTTCCTTTGGAACAATCACTGAATCCTACCTGAGCACGTAGTAGGCACCTTAAAGAGAGGACTTACAGTCCTTACCACAAATCTCCACGACACATAGTACACGTCCCATTTTATAGATGAGGGAATCAAGGTTCAGAGATGATGGCTAGCTACTCCAGGCTCACACACTTAGTGTATAACTGAGTCAACATGTAATTCAGTAAGTCTCTAACTTGCAAAACTGTAAGAATCAAGTCTTTGTTACAAATGGAAAGCCCAGGGGCGCCTCGGTGGCGCAGTCGTTAAGCGTCTGCCTTCAGCTCAGGGCGTGATCCCAGCGTTCTGGGATCCAGCCCCACATCAGGCTCCCCCACTGGGAGCCTGCCTCTTCCTCTCCCACATCCCCTGCTTGTGTTCCCTCTCTCGCTGGCTGTCTCTCTCTGTGTCAAATAAATAAATAAAATCTTTAAAAAAAACAAAACAAAACAAATAGAAAGCCCAAGGCCCATACCAAGAGAACCTAATTTAGCAAGTCAGAGGTTTATTCACACCCTGGCTTCTCACACAGGTGGTTCCTCGGTCACGCTCTGAGAACTACCACCCTAGAACATGAGGAAAATGTATCCACGTTAAATGAATTTCCTGATACATCCCCAGACCCTAGCCAAGGCCCTGGTTCTTAGCCAATGATCAATAAGTAATTACAGAATTGATAAATGAATGAATGAGTGAACATTAACTTAGCCATTTTTTAAATTTAAATCCTAAACATTTTCTATTACTATTAGCTAGCTCTCCTTTTAGTCACCATGCTGAAGCTTATTCATTTATTAACTCATCCAGTGAGTATTTGACTAACTCCCACCCTACGATCTGTCAATGCTAGATCCTGGGAAATGTACAGATATTCATCAAGTATTCAAGACACAGGCCCTATTCCTCAGAGAGTTTCAGTTATTGCAACGGAGGGACCAAGCAAGTAAAGACAACAGAGATCTGTAACAATATGTTAAATGGATGTTATCTTAGATCTCTGCGCTGCAGATGAATTAGGACCGCAAAGAAGCGAGCGACCCATTTTACCTCGAGGAATGAGGTCAGAGAAAGATCCCACACAAGAGGTAATGCCCACGGTAAATCTCAACAGACAGACGTCTGTCAGTCCCACGTAGCGTGGGCGGTAGCCTTGCCACGTGCAGGTGCAATTTGACAAGCCCGATGAGTTTGGTTGGGAGGGAGGAGAATTCCTGTTACAAGCTATCCCTTTCCTCTCCCTGCCCCAAAGACCTACAGGAGTCTCCCCTTATCCAATCTTCTGCTTTTCATGGTTTCAGTGACCCGCAAGCAGATGACTCTTTCTGGCTCTGGTCAGGTCAGCAGTAGCCTAATACTACGTCACAAACTCTATGTCTTTCACCTCACTTCGTTTCATCACAAAGGCATTTTATCATCTCACGTCATCCCAAAAGAGTGAGTACAGGACAATAAGATATTTTGAGAGAAAGACCCCTTTCGTGTAACTTATTACAATATATTGTCATAATTGTTCTATTTTATTAGAGTTGTTAATTTCTTATTG
>NC_048221.1:135309743-135313308 GCF_002007445.2 Ailuropoda melanoleuca | reverse complement strand
CTGGCTGTCTCTATCTCTGTCAAATAAATAAATAAAATCTTTAAAAAAAACAAAACAAAACAAATAGAAAGCCCAAGGCCCATACCAAGAGAACCTAATTTAGCAAGTCAGAGGTTTATTCACACCCTGGCTTCTCACACAGGTGGTTCCTCGGTCACGCTCTGAGAACTACCACCCTAGAACATGAGGAAAATGTATCCACGTTAAATGAATTTCCTGATACATCCCCAGACCCTAGCCAAGGCCCTGGTTCTTAGCCAATGATCAATAAGTAATTACAGAATTGATAAATGAATGAATGAGTGAACATTAACTTAGCCATTTTTTAAATTTAAATCCTAAACATTTTCTATTACTATTAGCTAGCTCTCCTTTTAGTCACCATGCTGAAGCTTATTCATTTATTAACTCATCCAGTGAGTATTTGACTAACTCCCACCCTACGATCTGTCAATGCTAGATCCTGGGAAATGTACAGATATTCATCAAGTATTCAAGACACAGGCCCTATTCCTTAGAGAGTTTCAGTTATTGCAACGGAGGGACCAAGCAAGTAAAGACAACAGAGATCTGTAACAATATGTTAAATGGATGTTATCTTAGATCTCTGCGCTGCAGATGAATTAGGACCACAAAGAAGGGAGTGACCCATTTTACCTCGAGGAATGAGGTCAGAGAAAGATCCCACACAAGAGGTAATGCCCACGGTAAATCTCAACAGACAGACGTCTGTCAGTCCCACGTAGCGTGGGCGGTAGCCTTGCCACGTGCAGGTGCAATTTGACAAGCCCGATGAGTTTGGTTGGGAGGGAGGAGAATTCCTGTTACAAGCTATCCCTTTCCTCTCCCTGCCCCAAAGACCTACAGGAGTCTCCCCTTATCCAATCTTCTGCTTTTCATGGTTTCAGTGACCCGCAAGCAGATGACTCTTTCTGGCTCTGGTCAGGTCAGCAGTAGCCTAATACTACGTCACAAACTCTATGTCTTTCACCTCACTTCGTTTCATCACAAAGGCATTTTATCATCTCACGTCATCCCAAAAGAGTGAGTACAGGACAATAAGATATTTTGAGAGAAAGACCCCTTTCGTGTAACTTATTACAATATATTGTCATAATTGTTCTATTTTATTAGAGTTGTTAATTTCTTATTGTGCCTAATTTATAAACTGAACTTCATCGTAGGTATGTATATATAGGGAAAAAAACACATTATAGGTGGGGTTCAGTACTATCCACCTCTCAGGCATCTATCGGGAGTCTAGAACATACTCTCCACAGTTAACGAGGGGCTGCTGTACAAACTTGAAGGGGTTGAAGGGTCCTTTGTTTATTTAAATATTTGATAAGTAAGTGGTTAAAGCCAGGATTCTAGGTCAGGGGCGGCTAAGCCCAAAGGCTGAGCTCTTAATCACAACATTCACTCCATCTTCCAAGAAACTGGAGAGTAAGGGACATCGGGAAGTAAGACTCCTGATCCACTTTTCCAGTATGGGGTCCCTGGGCTCTGCTTCAGTGCAAATCCAGACTTTCATCTAGTGAAAGTTACATGGATGACCCTAAGTTCGATGTTTTTATCCTCGCCACCTCGTTTTGTCTTTGTATGATTTCCTTCATTCTATAGGTGGGGAAACAAGAGCTCAGGAGTAAAAGGGCTTGTCCAGGACCACCTAGCTGGTGAGCAGCTCTTCTCCACCGAGGGCAGAACTTGAACCACTTGTCATTCTTTTCTCCTGTTGCCGTGTCTGGTGATGTCAGGAATATCTGGATAACAACGTAAATACATACACTGGTCGACCACCTATGGCTGTAAAGCAGTTTAGCCTCGTCTCACTTTGCTCCACAGCGTATGCCTGATCCCCATCTCACAGCAAAGGTTAGTGAAAATTAGATATGTCAGTGGGCTGGCAAGCCACACAGCCACGAAACAGCTGGGCTTCTTAACTTAACTCACCTCTTACTTTAGCCTGATAGTTCATTTCCATATTTGGAAGAACTCCATTTGTTTCTGGTTTATCTTTATTTCCCCGGAGTCATTTTTCAAATATAACTATTTAATATGGAAAACTATTTTTGTTCATTCTGGAGTTAAAAAAAGGGGGGGGAGTTGGTGGTGGTGACATTTGATGGATTAAATATTAGTTGAGCCATAATCCAAGACCCTGTTTTTATTCTCTTAATTTGTAAGCAGACCACCAAACCACGAAGTTTGACTTTTGTTGGGGAACGAAAATATTTAAAATGGCCACAACATTAAAGTTTCAAAATATTTGCAGCAACAGTTTTCTATAAGCTTTAGTCTTACTCTTTAGTATTATCACATTTGACATAATTACACCCTGTAAATACCTCAAACTTGTAATGACATCCTTTCAAGAATTATTACTAATTATTATACTTGACATGACAAATTAAACATGTTGTTTGACGTAATTATACTAAATAATTCAAAATGCTAATTATGCTTAGAAATAGCAATTAGCATAATTAAGTTAAAAAAATAAGCTACTGTAAATTTTGCTACTGATTCGGTATCACAAACTGGAATTTTCTAGATTTTAATAAAGATTGACTGATGTGACTTATAAAATTATAACTTTAATCAAAAATGATGAGACATTTTCAGTAGCTTCAAGAGCCCTGGAAGAAACGATAAGAGAATAAAAGCTTGGTGGCTAGGGATCACGCAAAGGGCCAAGTCTTTAGAGGTAGCCGGACTTGAGGGGGGCCCCCCCCCCCCCCCGGCCACCACTACCTGGGTGACTCCAGTCTAGAGATGCATTCCTTTGAAATATTTTTTTTCCTCTACAAATAGGTGTTATATTTGCCTCTAAGCCTGATGTAGACATTAGGATCTTGGAGAGATTTTAATACCCTCGTGCTCATTGAAACACTGTTTCCAACAGCCAAGATACGGAAACGACCTTAGTGCTTATCAAAGGATGAATAGATAAAGAAAATGTGGCATATTCATACAACAGAATATAATTCAGCCATAAAAAAAGAAGGAAATTTTGCCACTTGACAATACAGATGAATCTTGAGAACATTATGCCAAGGGAAATAAGCCAATCACAGAAAGACAAATATCATACAATTCCACACATACAAGCTATCTAAGATAGTCGATGCATAGATTCTAAGAATGGAATGGTGGCTGCCAGGGGCTGGGGGGAGGGGGAATGGAGATTCACCAATCGACAGGCATAAAGCTTCAGTTCAGGGAGATAAATAAGCTATAGGGATCTACTGTGTAGCATGAGCCAATAGTCAACCATAATGTATTGTACATTAAGTAATTTGTAGGAGAGTAATTCTCATATTCAGTATTCTTACCACAGTAAAAGATTTTTTTTTAAAAGAATAACCTAAGGATGTAAAGATATAAAGTGCTTGACACAATGCATGACCCCCAGGGCTCAATAAATTCAGGTCTCCTGAATCTTGCTCATTAAAGGTAAGGATGTATTGACTATAAAATTCCTAGGCTACTAGGCTACCTGGAGACAAAAGAAGAAAGGTTTAAGGTGGAGATATATATATATATATATATATATATATTTTTT
>NC_048221.1:135227311-135309577 GCF_002007445.2 Ailuropoda melanoleuca | reverse complement strand
TTTTTTTTTAAGAATCAATGGTCTGGGTGGCTCAGTCGGTTAAGCGTCTTGGTTTCAGCTCAAGTCTTGATCTCAGGGTCAAGAGATGGAGCCCAGGGTCTTGCTCCCCACTCAGTGCTGACTCTGCTTGAGATTTTCTCTCTCCCTCTGCTCCTCCCCCCACTCTCTCTCAAACAAATAAATAAATCTTTAAAAAGAGAAAGACTCATTGATCTGAAACGGAAAGGAAACAGTCTCTAATTTGTAGACTTGTGAGGACGTGGTGAGGTGATATTTGTATACGTGTAACTACTAGAGTGTCAGGCACTTAGCTCTGCACAAATGATAGTTTCTTTTCCGTTTGAAATCGATTTTTAAACTTGAAGCAGGAACGTTTCATAACAGCCGAAGGTTAGTGAATAAGTTGATGTAGAATTTGAACCCAAGTCCGAGACTGACAGTCTCTGCATTATGCTTTTCTGCCATGAAGGGGGCTGCACTTCGGTGTCAAGGTCACCCCTCCTCTCATTCTTCTGGTGTATTCCATCCTCCTGTGTCCCCGCTCCAGCCGCCCGTGGGGCTTCAGATCACAGACAAGGCAGGGAACATAGTCGAGCTACCACCCCCATGGGAAAGTGATCCACCCATCCATTCCTAATGCCAAACCAGCATCCCTGCGATGTCAAAGCTGGAGAGCTAGACACCACTTTTATTTGAATCTTGACAACTTTCTCCTTATTTGTAAAACACTGTGACAAAGTAACTTTTGGTCTAGGTGAGACAGCTTATCAGACATTTCATCGGGGATGAACGACGGTCAAAGGCACACATTTTTTTCTCCAAGATAAAAAGACACAGAGACAGAAGCTTGTTCTGATGTAGGTGAGCTGACTGGCAGGAACTCTGCCTGCCGAGGTTGGGGAAGGTCCTATCAGCTCAGGAGCCGGAGGCAGCAAGTGCGTCTTGGCTTCTGCTCCAGGTCAGTCAGGGAGCCGGGGATGAAAGGCTGGACCACTCGACCTACCTGAGACCTTGAACTACACGATGCAGATGGGTTTCTGAGTCCGAAGTGAGAGAAGATCAAAACAACACGAGCACGCATTTTAAAACCTGACTACATGCAAGTTGACTTCTGCTCAGCACGATGTCTGAGAGAGGGATGAGGTGAGGTTGTTACACTGTTGAAAAGATACATTTCTTACAAGGTTATCCCAGGGACGCAGCATGAAAAACATGATACCGAACAAGAATCCGGAGAAATGATTTAAATCCTAAGAAAGAGATATAGTGATTTAATCCATTAATCATTAAGTGAATTCACTAGATACCTTTTACTCACTACTGACAGAGGTGCAAGTGTGTGTGTGTGTGTGTGTGTTACACTTCCCGGCCTTCAAGAAGATGATGGACTGGGGAGGAACCAATTTTGGAGACAGATGGGATGGGACACCAGCTTTTTTCACTCTGCTGGGTGATTTTGGGGAAGGTTTCTTAGCTTCTCTGAGTTTGAAGTTACTCAACTATGAAATGAATGAGGCTCAGAGGAATGGTGTCTATGGCACAGAGTTGGTGGCATCAACTGTGAATGGCCTCTTCGCGCTGCTCCTCAGAAATCCTCCATGAGCTCGTGCTGGTTACCCTTCTGCAAGATGCATTTTGGTTCCATTTCCTCTTAAGCTCTGCCATTCACACAGCAGCCTAAGCGAATATACTTGGTATTTATTCTTCACCCATTCCAAATGTCCAAGCCCAACTTTCCTGGTGTCTGTGCATAACTACATAAAACACCCCAATTACAGAAATGTTAAGCATAGAATGTAGAATCTGGAGGCAGAAAACTCAAGTTAGAGTCTGGCTTTGCCAATTACATGGCAGGTGGCCCCGGGAATTAGCGTCACTAATCTTCCCTGAGTTGGAGTCCATCATTTGTAGAATGTGAGACTGTTAGCACACTGTGGGAGGGAGGAACCCGGGTGCAAAGGTGGTAGACAAGACAGACCATGATATGATGCTAGCTGAGACCAGCAGAGGCACCGGGGTTGGGGACAAGGTGGCACAATAGAAAGAATTCTGAAAGAAGATCAGGCAACAGTCCACTGATCGCTGTAGGGACCTGGGCAGTGGCAGAGGTCAAGTTTGGTTGGCAGGTCTGCATGAACAGAAACAGCCGGGAGAGAAAGGCCAATGGGCGAGAGTGGGGAATGTCTGGGGACAGACGCAGGGTTTTGTGCTCGGTGTGCTGAGTCATGACATACCGAGCACTCCGTGGATGTCAGTCCCTCGGGCTCGTTCGGTGTCAGGGATGTAAGTGTGAATCATCATCCCATAGAGGTGATAGCCTGGATGAGATCTCCACAGCAGAGACGGGGTCAAGAGAGGGGAAAACAGAGTTCTGGGCCCTGTTGCCAAGGGATGTGGACCAAATGGAGCAAGTAAAGAGTGCAGAGAAGCAGGATGGCAGGACAGGAGAAACAGACAGTAACCAGAGCAGTGTGTTGCCACCAGAGCCTAGAGACCAACGCAGGGAAGCAGAGAGTGGCAAATACAGAGGAAGGAAGGATGGAGAAGGAGAACCCGTGTTGAAAGCAGTAGAGGTCTGGAGGAGGAGAGACGGAGGAAAGGCGCCCGCCCGGCGGGGCCACGGGGAGACTCTCTCTTTTCGGCTCTAGCCCTCGCTCTGCACACCAGTGGCAGTGAGAACAGCCCCTGTAGGGGATTTGTAGACTGTGTTGCCTATAGGCTTTTATTCTCAAAAGGGATCCATTGTCTGATAATAATAATAATAATAATAGTAAAAAGGCAGACAATAATGGGACACCAGGGTGGCTCAGTTGGTTAAGCGTCTGCCTTCAGCTCAGGTCATGATCCCAGGGCCCTGGTATCAGTCCGGCATTGGGCTCCTTACTCATCTGTTTTTCCCTCTGCCAGCTTCTCCCACTGCTCCTGCATGTGCGCGCTCTCTCTCTCTCTCTCTCTGACAAATAAATGAAGTCTTAAAAAAAAAAACAGTGGACAATTACTACTTCAGGCAACTACTCAGCACCCACTACCCTAACCAAATTCCTATGTAAATGCGCCATTTTCTCCCCCCATGACCGCTCTCTCCTGGTTTCTCAGCTTGGTGCGGATGGCGTCCCCAGCTTCCTCTGATTGCTATTCCTTCGGATTTGCCTCCTGGCATTTTGTACTAGGGCTCTCCTTAGTAGCCCTGGGGCACCGAAACTCCAGGTGGTGGACCTTCCAGGGCTGAGCTGGGAAGGTAGCAGTAGACAGCACTCCAACTTCAGTTCAGTGAAGAATCCACGTCCAGGAGGTTTGGGAATAAGTGTGAAATGATACCCAGATGATATCATTAGCATTGCGGTGCTTGAGACAAAATGGTAAGGAGGAAAAACAGGATGCAGGCGTGGCAAGATTAAGGGAAATGCAGGTTTGTCTTGACTGGTCTTTTCCAGATTGGAGGGAACACAAGCCTGCTCTAGGTGTGGAAAAGGCTGTCAGAGGAAATCAAGAACTGAAGTGTGTCAGAGAGCTGGAGAGAGAGCAAGCACGTGGAATGCCGGAGAGAACACCGGCAGATGGGGTTCTGAGAGCAGGAAAGCCCATCTGGCAGAAGGTAGTAAGTGCTAATTATCACTTAGACATTGCTGAAGGAAGAAGGGGAGGACGAGGATAGGAGGGAGTTATCTGGGGGTGGGAAGAAGTGAGGTTCCTTCACTCTCAGCCTGGGAATCTGGGTTATATCAAACACAACAGGAAGAATGGAAGGGAGGGAAGAGGTGGGAAGTTTATTGAATGTTTTTGGCACTTATATCCATTAGCTTATTTAATTACCATAGTATTAACCCACATATGTTGACATGACTAAGAGATATTAAAAAGCTGTCCTCAAAGGCAAATTACAGCTTGTGGTCCAGCCAGGATTTGAATCTGGGTCTATCCCACTCCATAGATTATATTTTTCCTTTTTTTTTTTTCTTTCCTATCTAGCCATGCTTCCTTCTCCTACTGTCTTCAAGTTTTTGGTTAGTGAATTTACACAGGGACAGGAGTTCTGTGGTCTCACAAACCACCAGCCAAGAAGTGTCTTTATATTTGTTCACAATGACAAATTGCCTAAGAAAGTGATTTTATTTCTTGGAATCAAAAGAAAATATCAATCAAAAAATCTCTTTCTCTTAGATTTCCTTCCTCAGCTTCATGCCACCATGTTGCCAATAGATCCGGTTCAAAATCTGAGTCGTCCCGGACCCCTCCTTCTCTTGCATGAACACGTCCCATGATGTCACTGCCTAAATGTCTCTCACATCCAGTCCCACTCTATTCTCTTGCTTTGGGTCCCCATCTTCACTTACTCAGAAGACTTGAACAAACTTCTCCAGCTTTTCGCCGTGCCAGTCCTCATCTCCTCTCTCTCTATCACCATTATCCTACACGATTTTTGACATTAGGATCTGTGTCACATTCTCAAAATTCTTCTGTCTTCTTATATCTGTGCTCATGTTAGTCCCTTTTTGGGGAGACCGTCTACTCTTTCTTCCACCCAGGTGCACCTGGCAAACATCTCTTTGGTCTTCCATCCCTTCTAAGGAGCCTTTCCTGACCTATTATCTGCAACCCCGTGCCCCCCAAAATTATGTTCTACTCCCTGCACAGAATTCCACCAAAGAACCCATAACGTACCTCTGTACTACTTGCTGATGTGTCTCCGACCTTCCCTGACCTGGGAGCACCTTGAGCCTGGCAGCATTCCAATTTATTCTTGTAGCCCAGCCCTCGGTACTGTGTGCCAAATGGATACGTCCATCAGTCAATTGGGATCGACCTTTGGCTGAACAACCACATATTTTTTTTTCTGGTCTACATTGGAATTTGTTACAATGTCTATTGGAATTAAAACCTTTATAAATAATAACCTCACAAAACTTTTTTATTGTGTTTGTTTTCTTGCATGCATTGTTCTGCCCATCAGTTTAGATCGGAAACTGGAATGGACAATCAGCATGACAGCCCCAGTGATTACTCCCATAAGTGGTGAGATCGAGGCCTCGGGTAGATTTCAAGTATATTTCCTTATTAGGAAATCACGGTGACTTCATGAAAGTCACAAAGGAAATGTTTTTACTGAGAAATCACATGTTATAACTAACAAGGAAAGGAAAAAAATATGTATTTTTAAATCCCACATACTAACACTATGCCTAACAATGAAATTACATATTCAGGAAATTCTAAGCTTACACGTGGCCTAGTTGAACAGAGAGATGTTAATTAGTCTGAACCCCTGTGTATAAAAACACATCAGAAATGATAATGGCTTGTAGCACTGTGCCTCCTGTCGGTTCCAGAGGCACTTTCTCATGTAATCCTCACAATGGGTAGGTAGGTTTCACCTGTTCAACAGAAATGGAAACGGAGGCTCTGATGTGTTAAGTGACCTGTCTGAACACTTGCAGCGATCAGGAGAGAGCCAAGTCATGAGTGCAGTTCGATTCCTGATGCTGCAGAGCTGTACCCTTGGGTGATGTATGGGCCATGAGGTATAATCCAAATAAATCAGATTAGAGGTTAGTATGAAATTATTTCCATAATTACTGAAAAACATGATAGAAGCTCCTTGACTGTCTTTGAAACTCTCTTCAATAAGTCCTTCAAAAGAGTATTTTTACATAAAGGACAAAAGGAGTGAAATAAAGCTTAAAGACACAAGCTACTCTGGTTCAAGCCCTGGCTTTGATCACAAATTCACTGTTTGACCTTGAAAGAGTCCTTTTTTCCAAAGTTGATCCCAGTCAAATGCGGTGTTTAGGTTTGCTAATTTCAAAAGTACACCCATCTCTAACTACCTTATGTTATGGGAAAACAGATGGCAAAAGCAATGAAGAAAAGATTTAGGATATCCTCTTAATGGCCAATTCTTAGACTAGGAAGGGTCCTCGGGCAAGGTTGGTGGCAGCTGACCAACACCCAGAACCCATAGGTATTCATTTTTAAGTAAGTAAATGAATTAATGAATCAGTTATTCATTCTCGTATGTTTACTTGGGTTTAATTTTTCAAGAAATGTGTTTTCTTGTAGATGCTTTATATATACCGATGTGTCTTAGCCTCTACCAATACATGGGCAAAATAAATTACTGGTATCAGGATAACATCAAAACAAAGTAAGAGAAGTTGTGCTAAAGGAAACAGAATTAACAGTACATATCAGTGAGCAATATCTCAGCTCAGCTGGGGAAGAAGGATGAGTGTTGGCAGGACTCTTAGGAATCTCTGATTCCATGAGAGTTGATATCCTTTCATTACCTGTTTTGTCCACAATCAAGCCTCTTCTTCCTTTAAAGGCAAGAATATTGGGAATGTTGTCTTTCTGCTTGACAAATGCCAAGGAGATGTGAATCCACATGGCCCAGGACTTCAGCGGAGAGTCTTTCAAATAGTCCTATAAAGACCCTGACATCACGTTCAGAATTTCCTCCTTACTACCACACACCATAATTTTTACTTTTTGGGAAGGCAAGCTCTGCTCATTTCTATAATGCATAGCTTTCTGATCTTAGTTACATACTCAACAGCTCTCTCTGATCCTAGGTTTTGATAATAATTTCTTCAATTCCTTTTCATTTAATGAATTCATCCTTAAGCAAGATTTGTGGGTCAAGAGCTCGATTCGATGCATTTGGACAACATGTTCCAAATGCCAGGCTGTTCTGGGCACTAGACACACAGTGGTAAACAAAGACACAATCTCTTGCCCTTGACGTTTTTTCCAGCTAATAGGGAAGACCAGTATGTAAAAAGCAAATGTTATTTAATCTGATACGTGTTATAATAAAAAGAGAATGCAAGGCACAGTGAGCCCTAAGAGGAAGGCCGCCTAATTCAGAGTAAGAGAGGATTGAGTCAGTATAGACTGTGGTGCGTGATGATAGCACACAACCCGAAAATCTTAGCAGCTCACAACACAGCTAAATCTCGTATGCACTTCACATGACAATCACAGATGGATTTAGGGTTGGCTCCGCACCTTCTTTATTCCAGAATCCAGGCTGAAGGTGTATCCCCTGCCTGGAACACGTGGATCTCCCGCCACAGGACATGCGGTGGAATGGCATGAGGGGTCAGAAGTGCCCCTTGTCACTTCCTGCTACCTTTTAAAGCAAGTCACATGACCAAGACTGACATTCAGGTTAAGGTTTAAGGCTCCACGTGGAAGGGCCCCATAAGGAATGGCACTGAATATTTTGGAAAATAACACAACCAACCACTGGGGGAAATGCCTGTTATTTATTACGGCTAGAGCATAAGGTGAGATGGAAGGTCACTGAGAAATGAGACTTGATATTAAGGCAGAAAATAGATAATGAGGGATTTTGTTGTACAAAGAAGCTTGGACCAGGAATGATTATAAAATTGGTAAGTCTTTGCCTGGCTGTGCGGGAAAGGGATAGGATAGTCAAATCCTGTCTGTGTTGTGGAAAATGGTTCGTTGACAGCACACTGCTGGCAGGAGCAGAGAAAGAGACCACCTCTGAAGAGGTGATGGGAGTCTGAGCTCAGGAGTTGAGGTGGGAATGGAAAGGAAAAGAGAGCCATGAGAGCTTGAGAAGGGGCTTTGACCACACTGTGCATGGACAAGACCCATGGAGAGAACACAATTTTTTTTTCCTTTTTCCATGACTTGATATGTTACTACTAATAAAATGTCTGCCTTACTTGCAAATTACAACAGAGGAGAGACAATAAATACTCCTTGTCAGGCTCTGTGAGGCCCCAGACGATCTGAAGAGTCTTTGACTCAGTGACACTCTCGCAGGTGCAGTATGGACAGGGAGAGATGAAAAACAAAAACCAGATTTGCCACGCAATCCCAGAATTGCACAGGATTGCCCTGCTTGTTTGCACAGCACCTCACAACTCACGAAGCAGGATTGGGAAAGCTGCGGGGGCTCTGGAGGGAGACAGACCTGAAATTCAGTCCAGTTGGACTACTTACAAGCCAGTAGACCTTGGGCAATTTACTTCATTTCCTTGAGCCAATTTCTTCATCTAAAAGGAAGGAAGGAAAGGGGGAGGGAAGGAGGGAAATAAAGAAGAAAGGAAGGTATAGTCGTCAAGGTTCCCCAGGGAAACAGACCGGCAGGAAAGAGAGAGAGAGCGCGCGCACTGTTTTAAGGAATTGGCTCCAGTGATTACAGACTCCTGGCAAATCTAAAATCTGATGGAGTAGGTCTGCAGGCTGGACACGCAAGCAAGAATTGCAGTTGAACTTCAAAGGCTATCTGCTGGCAGAATTCCTTCTTGTTCAAGGGAGGCCAATCTTTTGTTCTGTTCAAGCCTTCAACCCATTGGACAAGGCCAATGGACCCAATGGAGGGCAATCTGCTTCAATCCAAGTTCAACCATCTAAAATGTGAATCTCATCCAAGAAAACACCTTCACAGAAACATCCAGAATAATGTTTGACCAAATATCTGGGCTCTGCAGCCCAGCCAAGTTGACACATCAAATTAACCTTTGCAGAAGGGAAAGGAAAAGAAAGAAAGAGATGAAAAAGAAAAAGAAGAAAAAATGCACCATTCTCTGGAAGGCCCAGAACCTGGTAGCAGCTCACCAAAATGATGCTTAATTTATTATTTTTATCATCATTATATCATTTTTTTCTGTTCATCTTTTTTTTTTTTTTTTTTTTTTTTTTACAGATGATGGAAGTGAGATTTGGACATGCTACATGCCAGCTTTCTATTTTGTCTGTCTTGTTGAGGTCATTCAGTCACTGGATATGTGTGGTCATTTATCAGACTGCGGCTAATTCTGAGACAGACAGAATACCCAGGTTTTGTATGTAACTGACGTCATTCCCTATTCAGCAAGACCAGTCAGAATGATCAGTTGAGAGTACAATTGAATTCATTTGTAAATAACAGAAACAAAAACTGACCTAGTTTATGTTATCGAGTGGGGCTCCAGACTCCATTTCTGCTTAAGGGGAGCTAAGATGGCCAAGGGGCTTTGTTCCATGTGGACATCACCCATTCATTTGCTGATTTAACAGGACATTATAAACGTTATATCCTGGCTGCCTAGCACAGCGCCAGCCTTTGAAAGGACCCAGAAAAGTGGAACACACAGCAGGTACTGAATTCTCACAATCTTGCCATCGTATCTATGTCTGAGACCTAATTTTACCCTCGTTTTATTTTCAGCTGGATTAAACTTTGGGAGATATTAGTCTTCCTGGTTTTTCTTTGTTTGTTTTCAATGATGGATAGGTTGTAAGAGGACAGAGTGCTGCAGTCCTGCCTCATGGTTATGCAGATGAAAAGCTGAAACATCACAGAAGAGTGGCATCGCTGTCTTGGACAAGCGCTGCAGAGTGGGAGGAACCCGCACATCCGACGACCCGCACCCAGTGGGGAGAACGCAGCTCAGGGCAGCATCGAAATATCCCTAAAGACAGCTCAATGACAACAAGCCCCTCTGGAGGGCCAGAGGGTCCAGGGCACGCCCAAATCACACAGCTCATCAGTAGCAAAGCCAGGTCTGAACACCCACAGAACCGGGTGCGATGCGCTGTCCCTGACTTCCGTCCTAGCACCCCTCCCCAGCAGGTGCAGCCCTGCCCCAGAGCTGAGCGCTGGAGACAGCAGGGCAGTAGTGGCATAAGAATAAGCTTTGAGTCAGAAAAGAAAGATAAAAAGGCCTTGGGTCCCAATTTGCCACACGTTGAATGTGCACTCTTGGGGAAGTGACCCACCCAGCCTCTGGGTTGGGAATAGGAATGCTGACTGTGCAGGGATCGCCCAAAGGAACCATGGCATGACTGTACATAAGGTGCCAGCCCAGCACATTGTAGGTTCTCCGGATGGGGTGCTTATACTTAGTACTTTCTCAGCCCCGTGATGCACAGCACTCTTAGGGAGCTATGGAAAGGAAACTTCTGCTTTACCAAGAATTTGGCTATTATCTCTCTCTCTGGACACAGCCATCCTCTTTTGATCTGAGATTGACAAAGAGGTTATTCTGGGGACTAATTACAGAACATATCCGGCGAGTGCCCCTCTCCCACCCACACACAGTTATTGGAGCTGTAAGGTGCCATGCCATCAGCCTGGCCATGTGGCCTCAAACCTCTGGTACCTGTTGGCAGCAGTTGCCCATAGCAACAGCGGGGGGAGGGGAGCTGTGAAGAAGGAAGTTACTAACGGTGTCTGTGTTTGGTTTTGTTTGTGAATTCTCATCTTCATGTGTATGTATGTGCGAGGGAGGGTGTCGTCGGGAGTGAGGGGAGTCACGTGGCGATAGTTGGAGAGGTACTTCCTCTCTGTGTTCAGTGTGATGTATCATTTTTTTTTAAAAAGGTCTAGCTGGAGAAACTGCTTATGCCCATTTATTTGCAAATACGTATGTAAGAAGTGGAGACCCTGCTTCATCTCACTCCAGGTTATCTGACTCCCCTCGGGAGGGATAGTTCATGCTTCTCTGGGGCTTTTGCAAGATGAATTTGGAGAGGAGCGAGGCTGAAGCCCTTGACAGCACAGGCTGTGGGATCACCATAGGGAGACCAAAACAGTAAAGCAGACCCAAGGCTGCTGGAAGTGGGAGCTGGGATGGTCCAGGGTTTGCCATGTCTGCATAAGGGAGCTAACAATGAGATGCTCTGTGTTGTCAGACCACCATTCCTCCAAGCCTGGGGATTTACCGGGAATTTCTCTCGGTGGCATAACTTTGAGCACCTCACCAGTCTGTCCATGTCTCAGATCTTGGGACGTTTAGCCATCAGGTGAGAATAGCTTTTAGCCTGCCATTACCATAAGGATTCACTGCGGCCTAGAAAGTTCCCAGTACAATTCCTGACTTCTTGTGGGACTCAACAAAGGCACCTTTTGTCCCTTTAAGGGAGCACACTGTGATGGAGCAGTGTGAAGAACCGCAGGGCAGAGAACATTTTCTGCCTACCTTTCCTGCCTGCTTACCTCTGTGGTTTCCATCAGCTACAGCCAAGATTTGGCCACTCCCTGGCTACATGAAGACCTGGGTCCGTCCTTGCACCTTCTGAGCTGCTTTTTCTTGGTTTGTAAATGGAGCTAAGGGTGCCCGCTCCTGTCGGCTGGAGCTTCCTGAGTGCTGGGTATGATGTCACACAAAGCCCCCTGCCCAGCTTCGGGGTGACGAGGCTTCGTCCCCTTGTCAGGGCCCAGCCTTCTCAAGAGTAAGCATGATATAACAAGGATTAGGGGTTTGGGATTTTGTGACTATGGGGAGAAAGTCTTTTGAATGTTGTTGTTTTTCAATCTAAATAAAAGTATCATATGAAGGGAAAGATGAGTTGAGGTGAGAGATACAGCCACTTTGGGAGAGATTTTTTGATAGTGGGGGAATGAAGGGGAAGGGAAATCTGAGAAGAGAGAGAGAATTTAAATAATACTTTTCCTAGAAATTTTCATTTTCCCCAGTGCCCCAAAGAATTTCATCTGTGCCTCATTTCCTTTTTGGTTTATTATTTTTAATGCAGGTATTTTCTTTCTTAACCATCGGTTAATGTCTGTTTTTTATTTTTTTTAAAAAAGGAAGTAAAGTAAAGGGGTGCCTGCGTGGTTCAATCGGTTAAGTGTCTGACTCTTGATCTCAACTCAGGTCTTGATCTCAGGGCTGTGAGTTCAAGCCCTGCACTGGGCTCCACTCTGGCCATGGAGACGACTTAAAAAAAAAGAAGGAGAAAGAGAAGGAAGTACAAAAGAAGGCACTAAAACCATGTACAATGTCACCATCTGAATATTCATCTTGCCGTATGTATATATTCAAGTTTGTATCTCAAGTATTTTCCCAAACATTAAATATTATTCAGTAACTATCAATGTATTGATTTCTAATGTAGCTTAACTTTTTTAAAAATAGTTTACCAATTCTTTTATTTTTCTTTGAAATCCCTCCTGATGTCTTTTATTTGATCTTTGTTGTTTTGACATGTTTTCCCATTGGCTTTTTCAATTTGAATTTTAAAGTTTTAGGATATGCAAAAGACTTCAATTTGTATATATTCAGATCTAGGTTTTTTTATGATTTTTTTTTCCAATTGCTCTGGAAACTCTTCCCAGTCCTGTAACAATTAAATATTCAATTAAATTATAAGTGTGTTGTGGATTTAATTCTTAAGTCCAAAAGGAATATATTTTAGTATATGACCTGCCTGAGGTAAGAATTAATCATAACTTTAAAAACATTCTTTGCCAAATTTATAAACATATTTTAATGAAGAACTTATCCTCCCTTTTGTTTATTACATATCCTTGATTACATAGTAGATTCTTATCTGCACTAGGAGTCATTTGACTGTTGTTTTCTGCACCATACTTTCTATGCCAATTTTGTGCACCCACAATACTCTTTTAATTTTGTGGCTGTGTAAGAAATTATTACATATGATCAACTCAAGTCTTACATCTTGCTTTTGTTTTTCATTTCTTATCTACTCCTATTTGTTTGTTAACAAGATGAAATTCAGAAACATTTTGTCTTTTAAAAACTCTTGAATATATCAATTGTGTTAATTCTGTAAATTAACCTAGAAAAGGCTGATATTTTTGCAGCACGACTTACTTACTATTATACTGTCTCAATCGTATGATCAGATCTCCTGTCTCATGCAAGGAGCAGTATCCATCCCTGATATTTCTTCCCAAATCAGTGCTTAGGGTCTAACCCAAGGGCTTACATACTGTAAGCATTCATTACCTGTGAGATGACAGAGCTCCAGGAATAGTGTGTCCTTTTTTTTTTTTTTATTTTGGGTTTTTTTTTGGCAGTAGTTTTGCTAGAATCCATACATTCTAGGATCTTCTGACCTCAATCCATGACAATTTCTAAGGTATATGTACTCATTTTTTTCAGTGTGAGTTGATCCAATTGTATTCATTCTAAGGAAAGAATGTGAACATATCAATTTTTTTGGAAAATTACCTCTTTCTGATAGCATCTTTTTGCCCCCAGAATGTCTGTACAAACAGCACATAGCACATTGCCCATGAAATCTCCCACTGAAGTTCTATATATATATATATATATATATATATATATATATATATATATATGAGTGGATTAATGGTGAATACGAAAATAATTTTAGCATGAAAGCTCAGAAACATATGTTATATTTTTTCTGAGCCCAAAGGTTCAGAAACTGACATGGGGAATTCTTATTCCAGGTTCCAAAAGCCAGTGATGTCTAACAATTTAAGCAACCAAGCATGCAGCATCCTCTCGAGCGAGAGCTGGGCGCTGCCTCTGTCTCCCTCTGGGCCTCAGCTTCCTCAGTGGGAACTGTCGAAAGTGGGACAGAAGATCAGTCAGGGATCTCGGGGCCACTAGTACTCCGGAGCTCTTTCCTCACCTGTGAAATGAAGCTTATCTCAACTGGCGCGAGTGAGACGCTATTTCAAAGTGGGTGGAGCCCTTGGCACATCTGCCAAGCCCTGTCCTGATGGTGGCTGAGAGTGGAGGCAAAGAGAGCCACCGAGTTTGCTAAACCCGACGCCCCCACAGCCCGCACAACTCATGCCACCTCTGGGGGCCACCAAACAAAACCCAAAACATTTCAAAATCACTTTTTTCTATACTCTGAGAGCACTCTTGGACTGACATTGTACTTTCCTTTGAAAAATAAAAAAAAAATGTGTTATAGGAAAATAAAAGTAAATGACAACAACAGCCAAATGCTTTATGACTGTCAAGACAACGATGAAAACGAAGATGGAGCCAGGCATCTGGCGTTGATCTTACAGAAGCCTGTCCTCAGTTTCCAGCTCCTGTGAACTGGTCTCTCTCTCTCTCTCTCTCTCTCTCTCTCTCTTTTTTTTTATTATGTTATGTTAGTCACCACACAGTACATCCTTAGTTTTTGATGTAGTGTTCCATGGTTCCTTGTTTGCGTATAACACCCAGCGCTCCATGCAGTACGTGCCCTCGTTAATACCTATCACCGGGCTAACCCATCCCCTCACCCCCTACCCTCTGAAACCCTCAGTTTGTTTCCCAGAGTCCATAGTCTCTCATGGTTTGTCTCCCTCTCTGATTTTCTCCCCTTCAGTTTTCCCTTCCTTCTCCTACTGATCTCCCTGCTATTCCTTATGTTCCACAAATGAGTGAAACCATATGATAATTGTCTTTCTCTGCTTGACTTACTTCACTCAACATAATCCCCTCCAGTTCCATCCATGTCGATGCAAATGGTGGGTATTCATCCTTTCTGATGGCTGAGTAATAGTCCATTGTATATATGGACCACATCTTCTTTATCCATTCATCTGTTGAAGGGCACCTTGGCTCCTTCCACAGTTTGGCTATTGTGGACATTGCTGCTATGAACATAGGGGTGCACGTGCCCCTTCTTGTCACTACCTCTGTATCTTTGGGGTAAATACCCAGTAGTGCAATTGCTGGGTCACAGGGTAGCTCTATTTTTAACTTTTTGAGGAAACTCCATACTGTGTTCCAAAGTGGCTGTACCAACTTGCATTCCCACCAACAGTGTAAGAGGGATCCCCTTTCTCCACATCCTCTCCAACAATTGTTTTTTCCTGGCTTGTTAATTTTTGCCATTCCTAACTGGTGTAAGGTGGTATCTCAGTGTGGTTTTGATTTGAATTTCCCTGATGGCTAATGATGTTGAACATTTTTTCATGTGTCTATTTGCCATTTGTATGTCTTCACTGGAGAAGTGTCTATTCATGTCTTCTGCCCATTTTTTGACTTGATTATTTGTTTTTTGGGGTCTTGGGTTTGAGAACTTCTTTATAAATCTTGGATACCAGAACTGGCCTCTTAGGGCACCTCCTTTCAGAACCCTTGGGCCCTGGGCAGACTCAGGCCCCAGCATCTATGTTCACTGTGCTCCCATCCTCTCTCTTCCTTCTGTCCAAGCCCCAGCTCTACCGTAAGCACGCTAAAGAGAGAGCCCACCTCAAATGGCTCTTGGGGGCAAGTGCCCTGAACAATGCCTTCCCATGGGAGACTATGGAAAATACATTTTGAACTGGGGGAAGGGTGGATGTTTTATAACTGAATATTTAATGACTGCATTTCCTCCAGAATTAGGAAAGAAAATAAAACATTTCCAGAAAAGAAATTGAATGGGAGACTGGAAAGAACCCTGGCATCAGGCAGATCTGGGTGTGAATTCAGACGTCACTCAGTAGCTACAGTGATTCAAGTAAGCTCTATGAACGTCACTTTCCTCATGAAGAAACCGGGCTGATGGTAATCCCCATCTCAGGAGTGGCTTTTGTGTCGCACACACACAAGAGAAAGTGCCTCACGGTGGTGTCCTGCACGGAGAGGACTCTGGGATGGAGTCTTTCTTCGCTCTCACACCCAGAGTGCTCAAGGAGGGGGTTTGCTCTGCTGGTACTTGGTGTTTGTAACATCCCCCATGAATGCAGGCCACTCTCTGGGGTGTGAACTGCTTTCCCTTGCTTCTCTATCACCGGGAGCTTGATAACAACCCCACCGAAATAGACAGTCTATGGGGCTGTCCTCCTGGAATTTGGTCAATAGCTATGCACTAGGCCCCAGTTCTCTGGTTGGAAGGTAAACTTGTCCTGTGGCTCTCAGTTGTCCTGCAGACCCTGAAATACACTGGTCACCCCTCGGCTCCCACACCCTGGCCACCTTTTGCTTCAAGGACCCGGTGATATTGTCTTTGGTCTAATCTCTGAATCCTCACGGATGAAGGGGGTGCACACTCCTTCCTCCCTCTCTCCCTCTGCCCCCCCTTTTCTGCTTCAAGCACCTACTGAGTACCCACTGTGCACGGGCCCTTTGGAGGCAATGGAGGTGAATGAGCCCCAGTCCTGGACCTCGAAGCAGACTGGCCACGGAGACATCAGGACTCAAGGCGTGTGATGATGAATTCACGGCTCAAAGCGACGAGCCCTGCACACTCTTCGGGAGCAGAGGTACAGTGATTACCCGTACCTGGAAGGTTTGAGGAAGGATAACGATGAATTAACCAGAAGGCAGGGGTAGAGGGAGAAGGTCATGTCAGGCAGAGCAGATGATATGTATAAGTGCACAGAAAACTTTCCCGTAAAGAAGCAATTATGGTGAAAGCATGTCAAAAAAGAGTTTCATTCTCAGAAAAGGATCAAGTTCTCTTCATAAGGACCAAACAGCTGTACAATCATAGTACCCATTAAATTGTCATCTTCATATGCATTTAAATTGAATCTTACGCTTTATTCAAAATACTCTAGGGTATGAATCCTAATGTTGCTTCGTGAAAAACAAACAAACAAACCAAAAACCAGTGGCTAGGAATGAGCTTCGCCCCTTACCATCCCTGTGATCATGGCCAATTTGCCTCTCTGCCTCCAGTTACTGACCAGCTAAGTAGGAATAATACCAGGGCCTCCCTGCAAGGCCGCTGTCAAGGTCACAGGTGGTCCATAGGAAAAGTGAAGCAGGTGGCCCATGTGGCGGCAGCCCCGGCCCTTTCTGTGCTGAGCAGTCATGCGGCGCCAACAGGACAGGGCACCAACACCAATTTGGGGGACACACAAGGTTATGGTTGAAAGTCCTCCATCCAAATGCTGCCTGAGCTCTGCTCCTTATTATAGAACAGTCAATTACACCACCTCTGACAGAAGCACTGTTTTCCCGAGGAGATTACTCTTCAGTTGATTTCACAGTCCTCCCTGGTATATAATCCCTCTGGCTATGACAGCATGCAGGCTCTTATAAAGACATTCAATACCGCTATCAAATGAAATTATATCATTTATATCCAAAGTTGAAATATGCACTGTTTGGGGAGGTTAAAAAATGGATCCCCTAGAATACAGCTATAATCAGCATGAACTATAGCTTTTAATTGCCTGGGAAGGTGAGAAGCATTCTTGTAATGAAGTTCCAGACAGTAGCAATCATCCACGGAAGCACGAAGAAGTGTGTGCTGATTACTTATGACTGCAAACACCGGAGCTTAGGGTTAACATTTCTTTTTCTCCTTTCTTAGGTTCCTCTTGCTGTTCAATATTTTTTTAATTATCGTGGTCTTTCTGGGGGTAGGGATACTGGGAAATACATATATTTTGTGCATATGGAATAAGAATATTTGAGGTGGCCCAGGGTGGGGGTGGGGGTGGGGACAGTGTGGGAAGGAGCTGTTCCCAAGCAGAGTTTGGGTTTATGACTCCAAAAACAGATGTTAGATTGCAATAGCAGGCCTGTTTGCTAAGGAGAGACCAGCACTTGGGATTTGATTATTGATTATTATTACTACTGATTTGATTGTATGATTACTGATGATACATTTCAGTTGTTTTTCTTCTAAACTTCATCGCTTTCACCTCCTCCTCGACATCTGCATTGCGAGTTCCCGAAGGGCAGGCACTGGGTCTTACTTTCATTTCTCAACACGCAGCATAGGCCCACGACATGGTAGCCCTCAGTTAATGTTGGATTTCTTTCTTTTAAAAATATACGCATTTATTAAAACCCCACTCGCTCTGTGTCAGACACTGTCCTAGGAATCCAAGTTTCCTGCCCTCCAAGAAGTCAGAGTTCAGAGGGTGAAGCAGAAATGCCAGATGTCTGCCTGAGCATGCTAGAAAAAGAAAGAAGGCTCCACATTGCCAAAGGCACGGGGCAGGCTGCCCAGAGGGAAAAACACTTGATGCGGTCGCTGAATACCGATCGGGAGTTTGCTACCTAGGCAAATGAGGAAAAGACAAATGACACAGGGTGTTTTTAATGGCAAATAAGTGAATAATTACAGGAATGGTCTTTCTGCCTCCAGCATTCTGAAAAATTGAACCGTCTTGCAAAAAGAGCCCCATATACCAAGATATAGTGTGATTAGAAATCATTCTGGGGATGTACTGTATGGTGATTAACATAATATAATAAAATTAAATTAAAAAAAAGTGAAATGTAGTCCTAAACAATTAAAAAAAAAGAAAAAAAAAAGAAATCATTCTGATTCCGACAAAAAAATCACTTAGTTCCGCGCCTCCGCGAGGCAGAGATGGCCCCAAAAGCCGCGCTGGAGAAGGAGAAAGCTTGGAAGGCTTGCCGCAGATCCCACTGTCTCGTGGCAGGCATGCGGGAAGATGAGTCTGTCCAGCTGGCCGGGCCACCACACAGCCAGCTACAGCGGCAGGTGCCCGCTTATAACCCGCCCCGTCCCAACCTGTGTCAGCTGGATGCTCGAGAAGCCCACCCCGGAGGGGGTTAGGAGTTCCAGAGGTTTAGGGGGCAAAGCTTGTGAGGAAGAAGAGTGGGGGGGGATGCCGGGTTGGAGCCCTGAAGCCTTCGGAGCCCGACGCAGACTTGCCAGCCATGAACAGGTGCAGCTCTGACCCCTTGGGCCAACCCGACAAGGAGCTCCAGAGCCAGCATCGCTATGAGATGCGTCCTGTGTGGGGAAGGACGGGCCGACCCTGGTACACAGCCATGCACAGTCCTTGTTGGCGGCTGCTCGGGAAGAGCACAGCCTTGACTTGAAAAGTGAGGCGGATCTTGAAAGGGGGCTGGCAGCAGACTCGCCATTCTTTTGTGAAGGGAGATCCTGGTGCTGCACCCCCCATGGCTGCCACCCCACACGCCACGGCTCCGGCCTTCTTGGGAGCTCCTACACCTGAATTGGAGTGGCCTTATCCTCATCCCCAGCTCGGGGGCAGCTTACACTCTCCGGCCTTTGATGGACTGCCCCGATCCACCGCCTGGATCCACTGTGCTGGTCCCGTCTGGCAACTTGCCCACTCTGGGCACATACCCCTCTGCTAATAAACCGACTTCACCTTTGCTCCAGGGGCCAAGTTACCACATTCCTCCCATTCCCGTAGCGTGGGTCCCCGTCCTGCCGACCTCTACGCCGAGGCCAGGAAACGACCATGAACTCCAAACGCAGGGCTAGCCTATTGCAAGGCAAACTTTTTCTCCCTGTGTCCTGGGGAGGAATAAACGTGGTGGCAGCTCCGAGCACACATCATAACCCAGGGGAGGAAACAGATGTGAGACATGACTACAGCTCGGTCCTGGGGCTGCTGCGGGGCTCGCCCCCACCTGCTGGTGGTAAATGTTGACTTGGATGCCCCGCTTCCCACGGTCGCTGTCTGGGAGGAATGTTCACGTACATTTCCTCACGTTTGCATTTTATGTTGTCTCTTACTCCCCATTAGACCAAAAGCTCCAGGAGAGTTGTTGGGGGCGGGGTGGGGGGGCGGTCTGCTGTTTCTCTGCTGAGGACCTGGCAGACAGTAAGCACTCAGGAGGCAATCACTGAATAAATAAGTGGGATCCTCTCAGCAGCTCTCAGAGGAAAGTGAGGTGGTTTTGTAGGAGGGGAAACTGAGGCTTGAAGAGATGCATTCCCTTGGAGAAAGTCACCCAACTGCCCCAAATTCACGGTCTGATTGACTCCCCGTTTGGTATTCATTCCACTCTGACTCCAGATTGTACAGAGGTTCAGTCCAAACGCCCGCAGAGCCAAATGCTACCATCAGAGAATATCTGGGTGTCAGTTGTATTCGTCCTCATGTAATCCTCCCAACAAGCCAACGAAGCAGGTATTGATTCTGTCCCCATTTACGGATAAAGAAATGGAAGCTCTGAGCTGGGGCACCTGGGTGGCTCGGTCGGTTAAGCGGCCAGCTCTTGGTTTTGGCTCAGATCCTGATCTCAGGGTCCTGGGATGGAGCCTGGGATCGGACTCCGAGCTCAACGGGGAGTCTGCTTGAGATTGTCTGCCTCTGCCCCTCCCCCTCCCTGCTCGCTTGCTCTCTCTCTCAAATACATACATACACCCAGCTTTAAAATAAAGCTCTGAGGGGCGCCTGGGTGGCTCAGTCGTTAAGCGTCTGCCTTCGGCTCAGGGCGTGATCCCGGCGTTATGGGATCGACCCACATCAGGCTCCTCTGCTGGGAGCCTGCTTCTTCCTCTCCCACTCCCCCTGCTGTGTTCCCTCTCTCGCTGGCTGTCTCTCTCTGTTAAATAAATAAATAAAATCTTTAAAAAAAATTTTTAAAAAATAATAAAATAAAGCTCTGAGTGAAACAAATGAAGAAATAAAAAACAGAAACAGACTCATTAATACAAACTGGTGGATGCCAAAGGCCGGGGAGGAGGGGGCTGTGAGGATGGGCAGAGCGGGCGAAGGGGATTGAACTTCCAGCTCTAGAACAAAGACGCCATGGAGATGAAAAGTAAGGACACACAGTCAATAATGCCCTAATACCGTATGGTGAGGGCACCCGCAGCGGGGAGCCCCGTGTCATGTACAGAACTGTCGAATCATGTTGTGCACCTGACGCTAACATAACATCGTATGTCACCTACACTGCCGTACTAAAACTAATTTTTTTTCAAGAAAGAAAGAAATTCAAGATCTGCGAGGTCTCGTCAGCCGGCAAGTGGAATGCACAGTCCTGGGTCTGCTTGGCTTCAAGCTTCTCCTTCCTCATCCCTTCTCCTGAGGATGCTCTTTGCCTGTACGTCCACCCGGGGGCTGCCTTTTCATCCTGTGGGTCCCAACTCCACGGATCCTTCCTCTGAGGCAGAGGGCCTAGAGCACGGCGAGCACCCCGCTGTCTGCTTATCTTCCCCTTGTCCCAGTACATGAGCCCGGCTGACTCACCTGAGGCTTTGTCCTCCCACACCGGGATCAAGTCTCTGTCCAGATGAGGACTCTGTCTCACATGTTGCTCGGTCTCTGGCATCTAGACAGCACTGGGTTTGATAAACACCTGCAGACTGACCACCTCTTCCCACTCCAGGCAACTTCTTCTCTCCTCGGGCCACATTTGTGTCTCCTGGGCGGCAAGGCCCCAAGTGGGGTGGTGGAGTGAATGCCTCTGCCATGTAGACACGGGGGCAAATCGCTGTGATTGTCACATCCTCCGAAGTTGAGAGTGACGGCTTTGCTCGGGAGCTCGCTGCGTTGTCCAGCTACCCTGCCGGGAAATTCTTGTACAGATCTGACCTAAATTTGTCCCGCTGTGCCAGAAATCAGCTTTGTCCTGGGCGGTCCTCGGAGGGGGCAGCTGGTGAAAGGACTCTTTGTGTCAAGTGACACAGCGTCCCACGCTGACCTCTCCTTGAGAGGGAAGACGGGGCTTGGCGCTCGGCTACGGCCTCGCTGACCTCGCCAGCTCCAGTGAGACAGCCAGGGTGCAGTGGACAAGGCCCCAGAGAAAATCGGGAAGGTCTGGCCTTACCTTCCGTCTCCTTACCTGCCTGCTGGGTGACCTGGGCTATGTCAGCAAAGTGCCAGAGCCCCATTTCATCCCCAGCAGTGTGCCTAATAACGCCTGTCTTATAGGTATGTGAGGTGATGGTGGGAGCTGTGGCCTGTTTCTTTCCCCCATTTATTAAAAAAAAAAAAAAATGCTACTAACTTATAAGGGTTATGAGTCCAGAAGAGAAAAGTAACCAGCCCAAGCTCAAATTCATGGCAGAATTCTGACTCTTTCTTCAAAGTCACAGCATTACCTTTATGACTTCCTTATCCCTCACAGAGGTTTGAATCTCCTTCTCATTGTCAAAACTGGACAAAGGTTTTTGTAAAAGGAAGAGAGAGCCCCAAAGTAAAATCATTTTTAAACCACAGGATTTATTCCCAAGAGGAAACCGTAGATCTCAGGCTACCTAGCTGAGCATGCCAGGCTCCTGGCTTCTCCCAACAGCCCCACCGTCTACCAACTAAACTTGCCTAAAGCCCTGTGATCCCCATGACCCCACAGAGACCAGCTGGCGGGAGCTGGCAATGAGCAGACACCCACATGGCCAAGGCTTCAGATGTGGCCTGGGTTGGCCTCGGTCATGGATATAGGCAGTCATTTTGGACACCTTCCTACAAAGCCAACCCGTCTATGACTGGCCTTGTCACTGTTTCTACCTAAAATGAGCACTTAAAAATTTTTTTTTACCTACGGGCATCAGGGACAGAAGAACTCCTTAGTGCCAGAGGGAGCCTCAGCACTTTCTATGTGGTACAGATAGAACAGCTAATGGGTGCGACAGTGGAGTGTCTGATGTTACGACAGAGCGGGGCTAGAATCCAGGCCCTACGTCCAACTCTGTTTCCATCCCACAGCACCCCACTCGGGCTGTTGGGTGAATCTGACTCAGAAAATCCCACAGGCATGTAGAGAGCTTCCTGTTCTCCCTTAGTTTGAAATCACAGAGTTCTTGAATCATGGGATTCTATTCATGGGTGTGGCAGCCATTTTTCCTATAGCCTAATTTATTGCATGTTGCTGGTACCACAGTGATTCAGAACAAAGGCTCCAAAGACCAATTCACAGGGTCTGTAACCTGAACATAACACTCACTAGCTGTGTGTCCTTAGGTAAACCCCTTCGTCTTTTCTGTCTCAATTTCCCTGTCTACAAAATGGTGATAGTGAACATGAGTGATGTCATGGGGTTTGTGGATTAAATAAGTTGCTAGGCATTCACTGCTTAGAATGACTGACATATAGTAAGCACTGAATAAATGCAACAGTTACTTCATTATTTCTATTTGATAGATAAAGAACCCGAGATGCTCAGATGCAATGACAGAGGGTAAATTAATGGAAATGCAGAAATCTGCATGAAGCTTTCTGGACTCTGGGCACAATGCCCTTTCACCATGTCAGTCAAATTAATAGAATCACAACACATCTCGAGAGGTCTTTCCACTCCTTTTTGCCCATGGCTCTGTTGTACAAGAGAGCCAAGGCCCAGAAAGGAGTCCCCTTAGCTATGTACTGACCAGCTGTAAGAGGATAGGAAATGATGACTGGCTCTTACTCCAAACCAATGGAATTTCTAGAAGGGGCTTCTGAAATTTTGTGTTTTTAACCGTTATTCTCATAAAGCCAGATCAAAGCAGATTTGTGGAATGGTGTTTGAGAATCACTGAATTAGAGCATTCCAGCCCGGCTTAGATGGAATCCTTGGTTGACTGGNAAGGGGCTTCTGAAATTTTGTGTTTTTAACCGTTATTCTCATAAAGCCAGATCAAAGCAGATTTGTGGAATGGTGTTTGAGAATCACTGAATTAGAGCATTCCAGCCCGGCTTAGATGGAATCCGTGGTTGACTGGATTAATATTTCTAGGCTAGTAATCTATAAAGGATTTGATTTTACCTCTCTTTTACATACATTTGTTTATAAACTATAGGCTCAGACTACTGTACCCAAAATATTATGTCCATTATTGAACTGACAAGAAAAAATGTAAAAATGTTAAAAAGGAGCGAGTATAAGGGAAGAATAAGTAGAAGTCCCAATAAGGTCCTTCCGTTACGATGAGGCATCCTCAGCACTGCCTGAGTGAGCACACCCCATTTTCAAGACCAGAGCTCTAGAAACCAAGATACTGTTTGTTGCGAGGCCCCAAGGGACATGGACTCTAACCTCTGCTTCCCAGTCCCCTACCCTATTCTGTCACTGATGGCACGGTTGTGAAGGAGAACCCGGTACACTATCGCTGATGGTACTGACTTGCCCAGAACTGAAGGAATGGCTGAACTGGCCCTTGTGATCCAGCATGTGTTGGGGAAACTCCCAGTATGCGCCCTCCGTGTCCCTCTCCCAAGGAGCGAATGGTGCTGATCTAATTGGTCATGCATTGAGTCCGCTCTACTAGTGGGTGGGTGACTGTGTGTAGTAAGATTGTAACATGGGCGTGGCTCTTGCTGCTTTGTCCACATCTGGCTGGAGTGGTGGCCTGACCTCGGGCGGACCAGTTCCCTTCTCCCTTTCTTCTTTAACTCCAGATCTTCAGATCTGGTGACATAAAGATACAGGTGTGTTAGGCCACGTGCTTCCTTGAGCTGACTGGACGCCACACTTCATTGACAGAACTTTGCTTTGATCCTTGTGCCCTCACAGGAAGGAGGGGTGGCTGGGTCACGTAGAGATGGGCCCTTCAGAACCACCTTCAGTCCCCCTTTGCATCATCCAGATGGTCTCTGCTACTGCATATTCTCTACTCACCACAGATCAGTTTGATTCCGGTAACATTTGCTTAATATGCTTTTTCACAGGCATCCTTAGTTCCAAGCTCGGGTAGCACAAATTCTGCTGGCTTTCAACCAGCTAATGTGGGTTTCATTCACTGATGCTTGGGTGACCACGGGCAAACCAACTGATCTAACAGGGTCTATGTTCTCATCTATGCAAGAGAGGTACTAAAAACCCTGCCTACCTCATTTGACTGGTATGAGATGAAATTTGTAAATGCTTTCCATAAACTTAAAAACCCCATTCAAATGAAAAGGATATGGAGCCACCAATGGGGGGAGAAAAGACTTCTGTTTTTAATGCAATGCAACCCGAAACTCAGTGGGCTTTTTCTCCTTAAACAAAATTCTCATTGGAAGGAGCATACTAAGAAAATTTGGTAAAGGGGCGCCTAAGTGGCGCAGCGGTTAAGCGTCTGCCTTCGGCTCAGGGCGTGATCCCGGCGTTATGGGATCGAGTCCCACATCAGGCTCCTCCGCTATGAGCCTGCTTCTTCCTCTCCCACTCCCCCTGCTTGTGTTCCCTCTCTCATTGGCTGTCTCTATCTGTGTTAAATAAATAAATAAAATCTTTAAAAAAAAAAAAAGAAAATTTGGTAAATACTTTGAGAGATAGGGAAACTTTACATAAGTAATATTCACTCTTCATTCCATGGAAAATACGTACTGAACCCCTATTTTATGTCAGACACACTTTGCCAAGTATTAGGGAAAGAAGGTGAGTGAGACCAGTTGTGGCCCTCAATGAATTTACAGTCTAATGAGAGAGAGAGAGAGACAGAGAGACAGAGAGAATGGGGTGAGTAACCATATAATGACAGGGCAATGTGCTAAGTTCTGTGATGGGGATATGAACTCAGAGCTGGTGAGAGTGAACAGGAGGGCCTCCCAAACCCACCTGGGACCAGGGAGAAGTTACCTGAAATAAACACTGAAATATACAGAAGGCTAAGTAAAGCTAAAGGTGGAGAGGATGCGGTCCAAATGGAGGGGAGAGAAAATATAAAGATTTTGAGATAAGAGAAGCCTTTGCACTTTCAGAGATCGCCAAGAGTGTTGCATGGCCAGAGCCCCCTCTGCACGTGGAGTGTCTAGAGGGGGGTTGAAAGGGACATGGAGAAATGGAAGCTTGAATCTGAGAAGAGACATGCTATTGATCTGTATTTTAGAAAATCATTCTGGAGACTTCTTCAATTAATTATGTACTGGTACAAGCTCAAGGCACGGTTTTCCGAATCTGGCTGAGCTATCAGAATCATTCCCCTGAATGTACAGAATTCAGATTCCTGGACTCCATGTACTAAATTCGGATTCCTGGACTCCATGTCTTCTAAACCTGAGTCCAAAGATGTGTCTTTTGAACATGCTCCCAGGTAATTCTGATAAAGTCATACCACTGAAGGGGGCTTAATGGTGGCCCCCAAAATGTTATATCCATGTCCTGAACCCCCTGAGCTGTGAATGGTGCTTTATTTGGAGAAAGGATCATTGCAGTTTATCCTGGATTATGGAGGTAGGCTCTAAATGCAGGAACACATATCCTGAAAGACAGGAGAGGAGGAGGAAGCAATCTGACTGTGAAGGTAGACATTGGAGTGATGTGGCCACAAACCAAGGAACGTCTGGGGCCACCAGACCCTGGAAGAGGCATGAAACCGACTATCTCCCCTAGAGCCCCCAGATCGCCCAAGGTCCTGCCTGCCCTTTGATTTTATGCCTCTGGCCTCCAGCACTGGGTAAGAATAAATGACTGGTGTTTTGAACTACCCGTTTTCGATTGTTACAGCAGCCCTAGGAAACTGATACACCAGCCAACAATAACTTTATTGTTCATTTGTTTGCTTCCATGAAGGTAGGAGAAATGGTGGCAGAGGGTGAGACAAAACCCAATCAAGTATCAGAAGGAGTCTGAGAAGGAACCAAGCAGGGGCGCCTGGGTGGCAGAGCGGTTAAGCGTCTGCCTTCAGCTCAGGGCGTGATCCTGGCGTTATGGGATCGAGCCCCACATCAGGCTCCTCTGCTATGAGCCTGCTTCTTCCTCTCCCACTCCCCCTGCTTGTGTTCCCTCTCTCGCTGGCTGTCTCTATCTCTGTCTTATAAATAAATAAAAAATCTTTAAAAAAAAAAAAAGAAGGAACCAAGCAAATTGCACGGCAATGAAAGAAATTTCCAACCCGACCTGGAGTCCATCCCTGACCTAGGCTGAGCTCTGTCTGAACAGAGTACCTTCTTCCTCCCTTACCTACCCTCCACACACCCTTCCGGTGCACCCTGCTTTTGCTCCCTGGTGCTGGAAGCGGGCATGTGGATAGATAGTCTTACCCATAAACACACCTACTTCTTTCTCACCGGGAGCCTCAGTCCCCGACTCTCCAGGGAAATCTCCCAGCTACCAACCACCCTGAAAAGCACATACTCCCTTGGGTGCAAGGGGCTGGTGGTGAAGCTTCATTCATGTGGGAGGCCTGTGCCCATCACAGGTACTGTGCCGGTCAGAAAGCACATCGCTCAGTTATCCGGGACCCTCCGGACCGACCTCAGAGACTTTCTCTACTCTTTTGTGAGGCTGTAAAAAGAAAGTCTCCTTAATGGGACATGTTCACGTGCAGGTGTGTATTTGTGTATGTTTGTCTTTGTGTGTCTGTGTGCGCGTTTCTGTGTCTGTATATATGTCTCTGTGTGCATGTCTGTGTTTCTGTTTCTGCGTGTGTGCGTGTGTGTGTGTGTCTGTTCAGCTTCTTCCTAGCAACCGTCTGTTTCAGAAGCACCATTCATGATACTAAAGAAATTTCCTGACCATCTAATGTAATCCAGGCCCTATGGCGAACACAGAAGTAAATTAGATTCAATCTGCCTTGAAAAATGTTCACAGCCTAGTGGAGGGAGACGCAGTTTAATGCGAAAGTTGAGGGAAATGACTTTGGATTCAGACAAACCTTCATTCAAATTCTGGCTCTGCCTTTCATTAGCTAAGTGATTATTAGCAAGCTTCCTAAACCCGTGAAGCTTTAGACCTGTAAAATGAAAATAATATGTTCTCTCAAGGTTGTTGAAAGGATTTCTTGAGTCAATAGACCCAGAACCTTGGATGCAGTGTCTGTTATATCCTAGGCACTCGGTAAGAGAGAACTACGGTTATTTTATTTGTGCTGTAATAGAATTGGGCAGGCGATTCAGTAAACACAACACAAAAGAAAGAACTAAGTCAGCTCACCAGAGTCAAGAAAAGCTTTCCAGAGCCAATAGGGCGGCAGAAGGAAGCTGCCAAAAACTCTGAGATACAGGGTCTAAGCAGAAAGAGGGGTTGAGTCTGGGAAAGAAGAGTCGTCAGGAATGCTGGCTGCCACGTGAATTTTGACCATCTTACCTTGACCTGGATTTCATTTTAACTTCGACCACGCATTAATTGAAAGGGGAAAAAAAAAAACCTATGTGGTTTTGTAAGTCGATGTTAATTGAGAATTAACATTATCTTCTTTTAATTTCACACTCATGGAACAGAAACTGTTTATTCCACTGGATCAGTGTTCGGCCTCACAAAATCATAGTGGACACCAACCAGTCCATGGAACAATTAAGGTTTCAGTCCTCAGTTGGAGAAGAGCCATATACCTAGGAAAATTTGTTAAAAACCTGATTTTTATCCTGTTTAGGGCTAAAACGTAAGTAGCGAAATAAATGAAAGACATTCAAAAAATTCAAATTTAAAAAACTCAGCTTTTACAAAACAGTCCCCTAATGCATTCCACATGTCTCTGTTTTTGCTTAAAAAAATGCCACATCATCACATTTTCTGAATAGCACAGAGTCATCATTCCCACACGTGAATGACTTCGTGGTGCCGTTGGTGGACCTGGTCTTAGCCATTCACCCACCGTGAAGCGTCCCTGACTGAGCAGCTCTGACACTGGCCACATCTGCTCTTGTTTTGCTCATGAATACCCTCCCTCAGCTCCGCCCCGTGGGCTTTTATCAAACCCAACCACGTCTCCAAGAGTGCCTTCCTGTGCTTGATCTTGTCTAATCTTAATCCTTACAATAGTGTGGGGAGCTAAATACCATTGTCCTCATTTTAAAGAAGAGGAGTCAAGTCAAAGAGCTTACCAGCACTCAACCAACTACCCCCAGCTAAGTAATGGCAGACCAAAGCTGAATCTACTTGACTCCAAGCCTCATCTCTTCACACCAAAGCCTCTTCCATGTATATCCTTTCATTTATGAAGGGAACAAGTATTTATTGGGTCCAACCGCGCGGAGCCCCCGTGCTAGATGTTGATGTTACCCTGTGTGGTCTTCTTGCGTCTTTCACCTATTTTTGTCCTCATTTTCTCCCTTGAGATTTAGCAGACTGGCTACTCTTTCAGATTCCTGAACTTGGATGTTGGACAACCACCAACATACTTTTCAAGACTGTCTCCTGTAACCTGGTCCAGTTACTGTCCAATCCTGCTCTCTTTTCTCTGAACGTGCTCCACTCATCCATGTCCCTGCAGAAGTGCAGGGTTCAGCTCCTTATACAATTGGAGCCATCCAACATTTCACTGACCCATGCAGAGCTCAGCCAACAGTTGCTGCCTTGTTCTGGGGTGGTTCTCTCTAGTTCAGGCCAAAAGGATTCTAGGAAGATGGACTTTTATTCTAAAGCAGTATTGCTTCCCATCTTCACAAATCCCTCCCTTACACTTATTGGGTCCCACAGACAGAATGAAGATAACTATACCAATACAGAGAGGAATCACCAGATGAGAAAATTGTCCCAAGTCTTGGAATCCACGGACATCTGCATGCTTTTTCCATCCACTCATTTCCCTGAGCTGCAGATTCCGCAGTCTACTGTTTTATTAGAACTTCCTCCCGACCCTTCAATAAATCTCAATGGAGTCCTCTTCTGAAAAGCCCAATTGCTCATGGAAGAGAGGTTTAATCACGGTGCTCCATGTTTTCAAATAAGATGAGGCAAGTGAAAGCAAGTATTCCATAATTCATGATGTGCACTCTCTCAGAAAACTTTTTTTATTAAGAATTCGATTAATAGTCTAATCATATTGCACACACAGGTGACTCAGAAGCTAGAAGATGCATAACCATTTCAGGAAAACGTTCAGAATGCTTTCAGAGGCATTTTCCCCATCTAGGATGAAGGGGGTCTAGAAATCAGAATAAGAAGGCAGGCAGTGAACCTTTATTTGTACACCTGAAGGTATTCAGGGAGGAATACTTTTCAAGGAACCCAAATCATTTGAGCATTGGAGCTGTTCCATGGGTTGGTTTCCCAAGTGAGAAAGCCTGATACGCCGCAGATCATAGGTAGGTCAGCCACAGATTGACTCCAGGCTCTGCTACTCACAGACTGGGACCACACAAGGGACGGGGCCTCTCTGAGCCTTGGTTTCTAGTTTTACAGTTGTGAGGATTAAGTCAGGCAATGAATGCAAGATTCCAGCTTCACAGCAGTTGCTTAATAAGTGGAAACTGCTTTCAGGTTCAACATTAGCCAAGTTATCTATGTAGAAAATCAGGTTTTGCTTTTAAAGAAAACTAGGCAACTAGGTTTTTGCTAAATGCTGGGCTAGAAGGCCACTAACACTTGTGGAGCCCTATCACTACGCATTAGACACCGGGCTCACACAGTTAATCCTCACACACTCTGTAGTGGGTTAAATGATGGGTCCTAAAAACATACGCTCACCTCCAAATCCCCAGAACCTGTGAATGTTACCTTATTTGGAAAAAGGAATCTTTATAGAAGTAATTCAATTGAGGATCTTGAGGAGATCATCCTAGATCATCTGATGGGTCCTAAAGCTAATGAAAATGTCCCCATAATAAACACACAGAGATAGACATACAGAGGAAAAATCATTGTGAAGATGGAGGTAGAGATTGGAGTGAGGTGACCGCAAGCCCAGGAATGTCAGTGAAACCTCCAGAAGCTGAAAGATGCAAGAAACGGATTCTCAACTAGAGCTCCGAGAACGAGAACGCTCCCCACTGAATTTCAGACTTCTACCTTCCAAAACAGTGATAGAATAAGTTTTTCCTGTTTTCAGTCACCATATTGGTGGTGATTGGTTACAGCAGATTGAGGAAACTAATCCACTATCCTTGGGGCACCTGGGTGGCTCAGTTGGTTAAGCATCTGTCTTTTGCTCAGGTCATGATCCCAGGGTCCTGAAATCAAGCTCCACATGGGGCTCCCTGCTCATCCAGGAACCTGCTTCTCTCTCTCTTTCTGCCCCCTCCCCCCCCCAGTGCTCTCACTCTGCTCTCTCTCTCTTTCTCAGCAATATTTTAAAAAAAAAAACAATACACCAACCTTGTTCTATGGACATTTTTGAGCAAGAAATCTCAGAAAAGTTAAGTAACTCCCCTAAGTTCAGACAAGTATAAATAGTGAAACCAAGATGACAACGGAGACCTCCCTCATGTGAAGACACGCAAATTCTTATTTATTTTTCCTATTAAATGGTCATCCTCAAGTCATTCATAAAGTCTGTTCAATTTAGAATGAATTCTTATTACTCAGAAATGTTAGAAGAGTCATAATGAACATCTCATCAACTCCCAACCAACATAATCCAATCACTCCCATAAATCCCCTATCAACAATGGGACCCTAACTTGGCATTCAATTTTGTCAGAATGAATAGATTATAAACATAGTTAGACAGCTATTTGGAAGAGCAAAGCGTTTAGACAATCCATCTCTAGTTCTAGTTCAGGGTAACAAATAAACAAAAAGGTTTTGCAATAAGGAAAAGTAGAGTAATCAAACATGGAATGGAGAACCAAAAGACCTGGGAGTTACCAGCCGCACGTAAACAGATATGGGTCAAATTCGTATATGATCCAGAGAGAATCATTAACTTTCTCTGTATTCCATTTTCTTGACCAGAAGATGTTGGGACTGGAATACATTATTTCTAGAGTTTCTTCCAACAAGATTTACAAGTACTACCTTTAGGGACATTTCCAGAATATATATAGAAATTTGTAGAACTAGACATACTTGAAATTTGTACCAAGTTGTAGTTTATTTCTTTTTTTTTTATTTTATTATATTATGTTAATCGCCATACAGTACATCCCCAGATTCCGATGTAAAGTTTGATGCTTCATTAGTTGCATATAACACCCAGTGCACCATGCAATACGTGCCCTCCTTACTACCCATCACCAGCCTATCCCATTCCCCCACCCCCTCCACTAATGCTAAGTGAAATAAGTCAAGCAGAGAAAGACAATTATCATATGATTTCTCTCATCTATGGAACATAAGAACTAGGATGATTGGTAGGGGAAGAAAGGGATAAAGAAAAGGGGGGTAATCAGAAGGGGGAATGAAACATGAGAGACTATGGACTATGAGAAACAAGTTGTAGTTTATTTCTACGGCTACCTTGCCAAAAGTCATTGGCTAATACAAAATCCAATCAAAACTTTAGAAATATCATTCATTGGTATTTTGATCAGGATAGCATTGAAAGTGCAGATTGCTCTGGGTAGCATGGACATTTTAACTATGTTAATTCTTCCCATCCATGAGCATGGAATATTTTTCCAACTTTTTGTGTCTTCTTCAATGTCTTTCAAGAGTGCTTTGTAGTTTCTAGAATATAGATCCTTTACGTCTCTTGTTAAGTTAATTCCAAGATAACGTATGATTTTTGGTGCTATTGTAAATGGAATGGATTCCCTAATTTCTCTTTCTTCAGTCTCATTATTTGTGTATAGAAATGCAACTGATTTCTGAGCATTTGTTTTGTATCCTTCCACATTACTGAATTGCTCTGTAACTTCTAATAGTTTGGGAGTGGATTCTTTTGGGTTTTCCATATAGAGTATCATGTCATCTGCGAAGAGAGACGTTTTGACTTCTTCTTTGCCGATTTGGATACCTTTGATCCCTTTTTGTCTTCTGATTGCTGTTGCAAGGACTTCTAGTACTATATTGAATAATAGTGGCGAGAGTGGGCATCCTTGTCGTGTTCCTGATCTTAAGGGAAAGGCTTCCAGCTTTCCCCCATTGAGAATGATATTTGCTGTAGGCTTTTCATAGATGGTTTTTATGAGATTGAGGAATGTACCCTCTATCCCTATACTCTGAAGGGTTTTAATCAGGAAAGGATGCTGTATTTTGTCAAATGCTTTTTCTGCATCAATTGAGAGGCTCATATGGCTCCTGAGTCTTTTCTTGTTGATATGATGTATCACGCTGATCGATTTGTGAATGTCGAACCACGCTTGCATCCCAGGGATGCATCCCACTTGGTCATGATGGATAATCCTTTTAATGTACTGTTGGATCCTATTAGCTAGGATCTTGTTGAGAATTTTGGTGTCCATATTCATCAGGGATATGGATCTGTAATTCTCCTTTTTGATGGGGTCTTCGCCTGGTTTGGGGATCAAGGTAATATTGGCCTCATAGAATGAGTTTGGTAGATTTCCTTCTGTTTCTATTTTTTGAAAGAGCTTTAGGAGAATAGGTATTATTTCTTCTTTGAATGTTTGGTAGAATTCCCCGGGGAATCCATCAGGCCCTGGAGTTTTGTTTTTTGGAAGGTTTTTAATCACTGCTTCAATCTCTTCACAATTAATTGGTCTGTTTAAAAAAATCAATTTATTCCTGTTTTAGTCTTGGTAGTATATAGGTTTCCAGGAAGGCCTCTATCTCTCCCAGGTTGCTTAATTTATTGGCATAAAGCTGTTGATAAAAGTTTCTAATAATCCTTCCAATTTCATTGGTGTTGGTTGTGACCTTCCTTTTTCATTCATAATTTTATCAATTTGGGTCCTTTTTCTATTCTTTTGGATAAGTCTTGCCAGTGGCTTATCTATTTTATTTATTCTTTCAAGGAGCCAACTTCTAGTTCTGTTGATCTGCTCTATTGTGCTCCTGGTTTCTAATTCATTGATCTCTGCTCTAATATTGATCAACTGCTTTCTCGTGCGTGGATTAGGCCTGTTCTGTTGCTGTTCCAGCTTCTTGAGGTAAGGAGGGCACATATTGCATGGTGCACTGGGTGTTATATGCAATTAATGAATCATGTAACTTTACATTGAAAACCAGGGATGTACTGTATGGTGACTAACATAATATAATAAAAATATTATTATAATAAAAAATAAATTAAAAATGAACGAAAGATTGAACTAGATACAAATCTAAGTGCATATTAAACCTTAACAATCGGGGAGAGATTCAGTTCCTAAATATCAATTTGCCCTCTCCAGCACCTGGAACATAGGTGACACTCCATAGAAACTTAATGAATAAATGAACAAATGAGAGATTAAATTAATTCATTAATTTGGGAGTTGAAATCCAGAGAGAGAGAAAGCTACTTGACCAGAATTGCCCTATCAATAGTGTCAGAACAGAATTTATTTCTGGAGGCTTGGAGAGGGCAATTGTGAGGGATATGCATATCCGAATCTCTTTATTAAAGATTTTCTTCGGTTATGTTAAGTGGTGAGAATTTTATCTTGCCCAAGGGACAATTTAAAGTTATAAAAATTTATAAAATAAATTAAAGATATGTGGCATAAGCTCAAAATCACTGCATTTGTATTCTTGGAGTAAGGTGATGGGGTACCACAGAAGAAAGTGTTTGGATAAGCTGGAACTTTTCCTAAAATACATTTGTGCTATGTCACGGATGCTGGGTCCACAGTGAGACGTGTACCATCTCTCTGTTGTGCTCACTACTTCCTCTCCGTCCCAGGTTGTAGGCCCATCTCCTTATGTGTTCATTCCCTTCAGCATAACTTGTCCAGGTGTGTAATTGTTCCCTGCACCAGGAGACCTCAGAGATCACTCGTTATAGCGTGATGTCAAGACAAGGGCATCCTGTGCAAATCAGGTAGAAATAAAAGCAGGCACAAGCCACCCCTTCTGCCTGAATCTTGGGCACAGCTGCCTCTCGTCGCAGCTCATGAGGCTGGCGCTGAGGAATTTAAGCACATAGGGAAAATAAAATATGTCCTTGCAGCAGTGAGGACAGAAATGCTGCTGGCTCTCTACATCTCCCTGGGGAATATCACAGTGAGAGAGGAAGGAGCCCCTTTTGGTGATGCTTCAGATCATCCTGAAGGTGGCTGAAATATTTGGGAGCTGGGGAAAGAGGAAATGAAGTTCATGGAATTCACCGGCTATGCTTAGCCTGACCCTCGGGTCCAGAAACAATGAGAGCATTCCAGAAATTAATAGGTCCTAGGGGACCAGTTTAATACCTTCATTTCCTTTGCCAAGAGAGGAGAAAGGAAATACGAAAGGTCACCCAGTGAATTTGTGGCAGAGGTCAGTCCAGTCCCATTTACCCCGAGTGTCCAAGACTGAGTCAAATCTGCCCGACTGTACCAAATAACAGAACAACAGAACCTGAAAATCAAGTGTTTAACGCTCTCTAGAATTATGCCCTTTACTCTCTGCCACGATTAACAAACTTGGCAAACTGCGGGCACATAATATGTAGACTTCTATATGCAGGGTCTACCGCGTGGATTAAAAAAAAAAAATCCAAAGGAGGACCCAATACACATAAGCCTTTCAAAGTCTCCATACCTGTTCTCCCACTCTCTCCCCTGCCAGCATCTACTTCTTCACTCCTGAACACATTTTCCTAAAATCCATTCCTCAACGGGCTTTTCCAGTTTCACAGTGTGGCCCCATGCCTCTTACTTGGGCCTTGAAACCTTTACCAACTCCAACCCCATTGGATCTTATTTCTTTATTGTCCAGACGCCAGAGGTCCCTGGACTTACTCACTGCAGGGGAGTCAACAACCAGAATCTGAGCATGACTGCAATAAATTGGAGTCATTTCCAAACCATTTTACTGATTCAAGGAATCATAAAAGGGAATTTCAATAGTAGCCAGGAAATCCAGGTTCTACCGTCAGTGGTTTATTTTGTAATCCTTCTATTTTGGTCTATGTTGTCTTCAACTCTTAAAAAAGGCAATAAAACTTGAGTTCTGGCTTCTGTATTAAATGAGTATATGAAGTGGGAATATCAGACAGGGGAGGAGAGGGGCTTTTCTGAATTAATGATGTCTCTCATCAATTTCTTCATGAAGAAACTCTCCCTGGAGAATTATTCAGCTAAGCAAATGCTATGCAAACATGAGAAACGGCATTGACTTTCTTAATGTCACTTAATTTACTAAGGACAAAAAGGAAAAATGAATTGTCCTAGTCCACTGGGAGCCATTCCTCTTCTGATTTTTCCCCCTTCCTCTGAATGGAACATCTCAGACTGGAATATTCAGGATAACTTTTGAAGAAGCTAGATTCTACCATTAGAAGAATAGACGGAAGGGCAACTGGGTGGTTCAGTCTGTTAAGCATCTGCCTTCGGTTCAGGTCATGATCTCAGGGTTCTGGGATGGAGTCCCACGTCAGGCTCTCTGCTCAGCGGGAAATCTGCTTCTCCCTCTCCCTCTGCCCCTCCCATACCCCACTCCCTGCTCCTGCTCTCTCTTTTTCTCTCTTTCTCTCATATGAGTGGATGAATGAATGAATGAATGAATAAATAAATAAATAAATAAATAAATAAATAAATAAATAAATAAATATTTAAAAAATAAGAAGAAGAACAGAAGGAGTAGAACACTGTTCTGGAGCTCCCATCTCATCTAGTGCCTACTTTACCCAACTTCAGCCTTTCCCTGGGTTACCTTTCATTGTTCATGTGTCCTCTATCTCTCAGAGGAAGAGACAGTATTTTTTCTGAGATTAACCCGACTCCTTAACCCTGGATGCCACCCAACCATTAACTACCCACCACCCTTTCTAGTTCTTCCAATACCTGCCTCTTAATTGATTCCTCTTAATTAATTTCCTACATTGTAAGAAATCCCAGACAATCTCATCCACATGCAAAGGACCCACTCCCTCCTTTGCTTGTTTACAAACACCTATTAGAAACAGGCCTTCTGGGGTGCCTGGGTGGCTCAGTCATTAAGCGTCTGCCTTCGGCTCAGGGCACGATCCCAGAGTCCTGGGATCAAGCCCACATCGGGCTCCTCTGCTGGGAGCCTGCTTCTTCCTCTCCCACTCCCCCTGCTTGTGTTCCCTCTCTCGCTGGGTCTCTCTCTCTGTCAAATAAATAAATAAAATATTAAAAAAAAAAAGAAAAGAGAAAAGAAACAGGCCTTCTTCTTCAGAAACAGACACCTCCTGGCCCCTTTCATCTCTTACCTGGATTCTGCATAAACCCTGGCTCATGACTCAGCCCTCAGATCTGCTCCTGTCCACTCTCTGTCTTCACAGCACAGCCAGCATGAGATGTGGTTTTCTCAGGTCACTCCCTGCCTAAGGGTCTCTGTGTTTACTCACTGTCTCCAAAAGCCCATACTTCTTAGAGTCCGTCATATGATGTCACTACTGCGCTTGAATGCATGTATGCCTTTGTTAATTTGCACCTTCCTTCCCTTACTTTAGGAAGGAAATGTCTGGGCAAACTTTATTAGCATTCCTCATGTGGTTTAATTAAGAATGGGCACCCTAAGCCCGCCTTTCACCAGCTTCTATTCCCATGAACTAGGAATGTTCATGGCGTCCTCAGGAGAGCGCAGCCAACCCCAGAAAACTCTCCAGCCAGCCTCGCTCCATTTCCAACTACAGATCAAAATTGTCATCCCAAGGCTTTGTGATGGTATATGTATTTTTAATTCTTTCTCATCCTTTACTTCATGTTTATTCTCTATAACCTCTCTCTATAATGTTACTTGTACTAGTAACGGTGATAAAAGTAAAAACTATAATTAATGTTTGCATTGTACAATTTTATATCACATTCAGACACAGGATTTTCCAAATTAAACTTTTAATTTCAGATAATTTTTAAGGCTTTTATTTATTTTTTGAGAGAGAGAGAGCCTGTGTGTGGGGAGGGGGTACAGAGGGAGAGAGAATCTCAAGCAGATTCCCTGCAGAGCACAGAGCCCGATTCAGGGGCTTAATCCTACCACCCTGAGATTGCGACCTGAGCTGAAATCAAGGGTTGGATGGTTAACCGACTGAGCCACCCAGGCACCCCCAATTTGAGATAATTTTGATTCACATTCAATTATAAGAAATGATTCAGAGATCTCATGTACCTTTACCTACTATCCCCCAATTGTTTGCAATTTTGCAATGACATTGCAAAACAGTGTTACAATATTACAACCAGGATGTTGACATTGATACAGTCAAGATACAAAACATTCCCGTCACCCCAAAGTTCCTACATGATGCCCCTTCACAGTCACACCCACAACCCATTCAACCCCCTTTTAACTCCTGGCTCACTAATCTGTTTTAAATATTACTTCCAGAATCTTATATGAATGGAAACATACAGTACACAACCTTTTGGAATTGGCTTTTTTCATTTCACGTAATTCCCTACAGATTCATCCAAGTTGTGACATGACATGTGTCAATAGTTCTTTTTGTTGCTGATGCTTATATAATGGCTATGACGGCATGTGGGAATAAGAGTTTGTACAATTGTCTACATATTGAAGGATATCCGAGTTATTTTCAGTTTTCAGCTCTTGCAACTAATGCTGCAATGAACATTAATATACTGATTTTATGTGAACATAAATTTTCATTTCCTGAAAGAAATGCCTAGTAAACAATTGCTGGGTACTATGATAGTTGCATGTTTAGTTTTTTAAGGAACTGCCAGACTGTTTTTCAGAGCAGCTATACCATTTTGCATTCCCACTAGCAATGTATGCATAGCCGGTTTCTCCACATCTTCACCAGCATTTGGTGTTAGGTGCTTAAGGGCACCTCCACCTTAAGGGGGTACTGGAAGGTCTAGTCTCTGCAATAACACAAGAAAAAGAAATACAGGGACGCCTGGGTGACTTGGTCAGCTAAGCATCTGCCTTCAGCTCAGGTCATGATCCCAGGGTCCTGGGATTGAGTCCCACATCGGGGTCCTTGCTCAGCAAGGAGCCTACTTCTCCCTCTACCTGCTACTCCCCCTGCTTATGCTCTCTCTCTCTCTCTCTCTGACAAATAAATAAAATATTTTAAAAGAAAAAGAAACACAATGCACACAAATTGGAAAAGAAGAAAAGAGAACTTCCTGTATTTGCAGATGACATGATTTTCTACATAGAAAGTCCCAAGGAATCTACAAGAGAAATAAATTCGAATTAATACGTGATTCCAGCAAGGTGACAAGATACAAGATCAACAGAAAGAAAGTCATATTTATACATATGAACAACAAAAATGTTCCAAATTACAAACACAATATCATTTACAATTGTCCCAAAGGAAATAAATATTTAAGTATGCATTTAAAACAAGTACAGCATTTGTTTGGTGGAAATTATAAACTATTGGCAAAAGAAAGCAAAGAAGACCTAAATAAATGGATTGGAATCCACTGCAATCTCTATCAAAATTCCAGAAAGTTTTTTAGATTTGGACAAAATTACTCTAAAATTTACATGGAAAGGTATAAGCCCTGGAACAGGTAAAGCAATATTGAACAAGACAAAGTGGGAGGAATCACTCTTCCCTGTGATTGGGGTTACCAAGGAGCTATAGTAATCAAAGCAGTGCAGTAGTGGTCAGGGATAGATTCATGGGTTACTGGAGTGGGGCAGAGACCCCAGTAATAGACGAGACAAAGACACTCAACTGATTATTGACAGAGATGCAAAACCACATCAATAGACCTTTCAATAATTGTTCCTGAAGCAATTGGACACCCAGAGGCAACAAATGAATGAACGAACTAAAGAAAAGATGAACAAATTTTTTAAAATGAATGAATGAAAGAATGAATGAATAAACCTTGACCTAATCCAGCTTCAGGCATTGAGCTCCTTGAAGACATTTCTGGCCCCTCTCTGGAACCTAGCACAGTGGCGGGAATATGCCCACACTCCGTGGATAGCAAATAAGTGAATAATTGGTGAATGCATGTGTTACGTAAGACATAAGTGGCCCAAACATGCATTCGAGGCTCTCTTGAGGAAGAAGCCTCTCCGCTGAAATTTCAGATCCCCACGGGATTTGTCTTGAGGGGGACTCTGAGTCTGATCAGGGGAAAGAACACTAACAACAGATAACTCTGGAGAGAGAGGAGATCTGAGGTTGAGCCCTGCAAGGCACATACCTTTTCACCCTGAAACAGTGAATTTCACTGCACCTGAAGTTTCTCATCTATACAGTGAAAAAGAAAATATTTCCCCGAAGAGTTTGAGAGTATGAAGCACTAACAGAGGTTCAGCATGTAACAGATGCTCAATAAAAGGCAGTGGGTCTTGTCCATTCAATAGTCTTAAAAAAATATTAAACCAGGATCTGTCTTTATAAAACAATGTGAAATACTGGAATAGTTCGTAGTAAGTTTAAGAAGTGTTTTGTTTGGTTTTATTTAAACAGCTTTTTCTGGTCTTAGAAATACCCCGGGTAGAGCTCTCAATTCATAGCCAGAGTCATGTCCATTACCACTTGGTATTCTCTAAATAATTTGTACTCATGGAACCTCAGCCAATAGCCAGTAACAGGTGAACGAGTGGCATTATTCACTTCTCTCAAGCCAACTCTGTTTTGAGCTCTTTAAGTAAAAACATCTTTTACAATTAAGTGTTGCCAGTTGGCTGCTTAAGAGTAAAATATCTTTATGAAAAGTTTTAAGTTCAGCTTCAAGAGGGCTGGAGATAAAGCAAGCTCTCAACATGGCTGCTATCTATTCTTGTTTCAAATGAACGGTTTTGTTCTGAGTTTGGATTTCAAGTCTGTGCCCTGTCTAGACCTCAGAACACTACTCCAGCGAGGGATCCTAGACACAAAGAAAGATGGAGGGAAATTCAGAAAAGATCTCAAAGCAGGAGGCCCAATATCACAGCCCCACTGCACCTGAATTTGTCTTTTTGGATCAAATGGTGGCCTCATCCCAATGCATAAACCCCAAAGCAACAGATGGTTGATGAGAGGTCACCAGGCTGAGAATTAGAACTCCTGCGTGAGCCCGGGCATCTCTCCATCTGAGGGTCTCAGCCCCCGACTTACAAAAGATGAGACTATACGTGTGAATCTCTGAAATTGTTTCAAGATCTGCATTTCTCTGAATTTTTAACTGCTGCGACATCTTCATTTCTGTCTTCCCTCCCAGCTCACGTGGTCAGGCACAAACTCTCCAGCCATTAAATAAAGGCACACACGGTTTCACAGCAAGCCTGGCGAATCCAAATGTTCAGAGATGAGAGGAAGAAAATCAGGATTGTGTTCCCTTGTCATTAAAATTCCTTCCTAGACTGCTGAGCTCCTGAGTATTTGAATGAATTATCTAAGAATCAGTGTTAGTGTTTAATTGGGAGACAGAGAAAACCGCAAAGAATCTGACAAGAGAAGGCAGATGAAATAGAAAAGTCTCCAGGCATTGAAAAGTTTGACAAGCAGAAGAGCTTGTGATTTGAAAGACAGCTAATGGAGAACATGAGTCAGCATGAGATAACTAAAAAAAGTTAAATAATTAAGCTTACATAATAGGTATCTGATTGAATATCTCGATTTGGACTTAATTAACATTTCTAACCTCTGTCAGTAACTATATATTATTCAATTTAAAAGTGGAGAACTTCCATTATTTAAAAAAAAGATCATTCATCTACAGCACGTCTGTGAATTTATTTCCAGATTTAGCAAAGAAGCTATTGCCCTTCCAACTCCCTCCTCCTCCCAACACACAAAGAAAACCCTTACAATTAGATTTCCAAAAGGAGAAAGAAATTGAAGATGTGGCTACCCCATCATCATTTGCCATAGGTCAGTTGGAATGTAAATGATATCATAAGCGTAATTCATTAGCATATGCGCTGGATGGCAGGCCCTTCCTAAGCAAACAGTGGAGGCTGTGGCTGAGCCTCCTCAGAAATGGTCATTGCCACCCTTGAGGGGCTCCCAGGCAATGGGAGAAATAGATCATTAAGTAAATGCCTTGCAGCTCTTTGCCTCCCTGGCTGCTTGAAGCTCAGCCGCCATCATGAACTACACAGGATCTATCCAGACCAGGAAGTTCATGACCAACCACTTCAGTGGGAACAGATGGTCCTTGATGTCCTTCACCCTGGGAAGGTGACAGTACCTAAGACAGAAATTCAGGAAAAACTAGCCGAAATATAGAAGACGACACCAGATGTCATCTTTGTATCTGCATTCAGAACCCATTTTGGTGGTGGCTAGTTACATTATATGCAATCCTGCTTCCCGAGTCGTAGTAGTATGATTTAAATGGCAGCTCTTTCCAGTGTGACACACTGACTCGCAGGGCTGCCTTCGGGACGTGCTTTAGAAACAAAAAAAGTTAAATAACATTTGATTCCTCACCTCCCAGGAAATAACAGTCTAGTGGGACAGGCAAACGCATATAAATCCATCCCAAATTATAACAGTATACCAAAACTTTCTCATAACCCTTCAGAAATCAATTCAAATATCCTATTCCCTGAGAACTTTTTTTTTTTTTAAAGATTTTATTTATTTATTCGACAGAGATAGAGACAGCCAGTGAGAGAGGGAACACAAGCAGGGGGAGTGGGAGAGGAAGAAGCAGGCTCACAGCGGAGGAGCCTGATGTGGGACCCGATCCCAGAACGCCGGGATCACGCCCTGAGCTGAAGGCAGACGCCTTAACCGCTGTGCCACCCAGGTGCCCCCCCTGAGAACTTTTCTATAAAGATTCTTATCAGAGGACTACAATGTGTCTTACGTTAAACTGTTATGGGTCTATATGCTGATTGGACCATATCTTGCAATGTTTTAATGTTAAATGTAGTGTGCTAGTAGAAAGCAGTATTGAATATAACATTAACGTGCTAAGTTCTCGTTCGCTATCTATTTATGCAAGGAATAGTCACTAGTGCGGATTAGGATCCAGTTTCCTCTTTAGCTGTCAAGAATATAAATGCAAATACAATGTGAGTCCTGACCTACAGGGACTTAGAGTTGGTTTAATGACTTTCTAAGAGTGGGTTGCACAATTCTAACCAGATGTAATCCTGTTTGTAAGGACTGTGGGCTACACTTCTTAACTAGCTCATAGCAATTCTCATTTTGTCAGGACACAGAGGGTGTGCAGATAATTCTTGCCAATCTGGAGTACCGTTCTGCTGCTGGGTTGGATCAGCGGCCACCCAGGAAAAAGCAAGGGGAATCACCCTGTTATCTGGAACATAACCACCAAAAGGACTTTCCTGGTATATATTTGGATATGAAATATTTAGCACAAGAATGGAGCAATAAATTCCGCGTGCTATACGCAAACTTTTGCTGAATGAAGCATCGCCCTGTAGCCCCCTTCACTGTTCCCTAGGGATTTTTCTGGCTTATGTGTTGGGTTGTAACACAATTTTGAAGCTTTTCCATCTCAGGAAGCATACATATGTATTCGTGAACACTAGCAAGAAAAAAGACAAAAAAGAACCACTTTTTAAAGGAAAAATGAGAGCCCTTGCTGCCCTTTGCCATCACGAATATCGTTGTGGGGTGAAGTGAGTTTCCTATTGTTCTGGAAGCAGGAAAATTGGTGCCTTGTCCATTGCCTCATGTGCCTAAGGGGAAGGGCTCTGCCATGTAACACAGCAGAGAAGCCGTCCTCCCAACACGCCTGGCTGCAGGGGAGACATATGCCAGCTCCAGGGGGCTCCCTGGGTCCAGTCACACATGGCGCACAATGTGACAGATCTTGGTTGGAGGGACCCCAGCCAGTCTCACGGTCTTGGTGGTGGCATCTTCAGGGGAAGCCAAGCTCCTGCTGTGACAATCCGGGAGAGATCATCCTATACCTCACTTTGCATGGGGTTCCCTGCTTCTGAATTAAGCCACGAGCTTCCTGGAGTGCAATATACCTCATCAAGAAAGTATCTGCCCCAAAGCGAGGCAACATGTCTTCTCCAGAAAAGAAAAAGCAAAAACTACAAAGCCCAGGGACATGACGTTCCTCTGTCCTCACCCTCTGAAACAGTGGAGACAACAACTTATCCCCAACAGCCTTGACTTTCCGGGTGGGCTGCTGGAGCTGGGGCCATGGAGGCTGAAAAGTAGTGGTAACATTCCACAGCAAACTTCTCAAAAATCTCTTGCACATCTTCCTCCCCTGCGCAGCCGTGAAAACATGGCACAGGAAGGCAATCTCAGCAAGACCTTTGGAATAGAAAGACAGGCAGGTACTCTGCCAGGACAAGGGGCTTGGGGATGGGACACCTGCATCCCAGCTTTGCCACTGACCAGTGGATCACTTTACATCGGAGAGGTTCACTGCCCTCATCCATGAAATGGGAATAACAGTAATCCTGCAGCATTGCTGTAAGATAATGCCCTTTCTGATGACCTCTAAAATGTAACGAAAGTGCTAGCTATCATTACTGATGATAATAAAACAACAGTCATCAATTTGAATATCATCCTTTCCATTCCAGAGTTTTTTTCCCTGCCTACTCCACCCTCCTGCTGAAGGTCTGTTGGTTTTTGACAGTGATCCTTAACACAAGACCTGTCAGAGAATGGTGTGGGGTCTTAGGTTACCACAACGAATCTAGGCAAATTGGTATTGAGGTTTCAGTTTCTAAATGTGGTAGAAAGGACCTCATCTTGGGGACAATACAGTAAACTCACTTTTGGTTTCTCATTCTGGTAAGCTTTCCAAGGGCATGAGTGCTATCTATGTTGTCTACTGCGTTGTTCCCAGCATCCCCCTCATGCCTGCTGATACTCATTAAATGTCTGTTGATCAGTAAATGAGCTAGGGAGACCCTTGAGGAGACCCAAAGCCTTATTTCTTGTGTCCATGAACTTATTATCAAACCCAAGTGAGACCAAAATTCCTTTAAGCACTCTTTCTATAGTGAATATGTCAGCAACACTTTATTTTCACATAATGGAAGTTTCCACCCTGCCTCCTTCTTTTAAGTGAAACATCAAAAAACAAAATAAAACACGAAACAATGACAACAAAACCTTAAGTGGTAAAGCATAGGTAAGGGTATAGGCTCTATAACTTGATCTGGGTTTGAGTCCTAATTCTACTGTTAGTGGAGTGACCTTGGGCAAGTTAACTTCCTTCTCTGAGCCTTGGTCTCTTTATCTATAAAATAGAAATAAAGTGAGTACTGACCCTTTGGACAGCAGTTGAAGATCCAAACATGAAAGTTAACATCAAGCTCTCAAAACAGCATCTGGCACATGCCTAATGCTCTAAAATTGTTACTGAGAACATGATGCCTGAACGTTGGAGACAAGCCACTTCCACCTGCATGCTGCGGGAAGGCACCATAGTACAGGGTTTTGTAAGTCATAGAACCCTGAAATAGGACCCAGTCCAGGGCCATCTGCTCCTATGGGGTGCAGGGATCACACACAGTGATGCTGCTTGCTGCGATGAGCTCCAGACCCTAATCCACAGCTGTCTTCAACTGCCTGGAGGTGTCCCTGGAGAACTTCAAAGTCAGCACGTCCAAACTTGAACCCACCATCTTTCAGAGTCCCCATCTTAGAGACTCATTCGCCATTGTCTGGCCACCCACGTCAGAAGCTCAAGCTACTTCCTGGTCTCCTCCCTCATGTTCTGAGCCAAGTGATCATTAGGTCCTGCTGAATTGACCTCCTCGTGACATCTAGAACCCAACACCAACTCTTTCATCTCTCTGCCAAGCAGGCTTCATAACCCTCCCATTGTCAGCAGATCTGGTCTCCAGTCCTATGACCTGGCAGTGGTAGAAAACCAGTCCTTCCCACCTCACAGCCATGGACGTGGCCATTCCAACAAAGAAATGTAATCGCACCCTGCTCTTAATCAAAGTTCTTCCATGACCCTGGCCTGCTGCAGAAAAGAGCACACTTTCATCATGACTTGCAAGGCCCCATGTGCTCTGGCCCCTGATGTCTTCAGCCTCTTTCCTACCATACCCCTCTCCCATCCTTTGCTCCTGCCACCAGAGGACCCCACTGTGTCCCTGAGGGTGCATGAACGTCTGCCTGGAATACCCTTCCTCCCTTGGTCCTCCTGATAAAGTTCCCTCCAATTATTAAGGCTTATTTGACTGTCACATCCTTTGTGACTCTTCCCCAGGCCCCAAACCCTGGCTTTCTCAGCCTCACCTTTGGTATTCAGGAATATCTCCCCTCCTTCCCATTGTTCCCTGAGCTGTAGTCTCTGTCGCAAAGCATTGTCACTGAAGATGCTACATGTGTGTCACACAGTAATTGCCAGGATGGAGCATTGTTCATTTGAGGCCACAGCACCCAGGACAGGGCTGAGAACAAAGCAGGTAATCATCAAATACCTAATAAATGAATGAAAATCATTACTTAATTAATTAAGTGTAAAGGTAGGGTTCTTTCCTCAGAGAAATCAATATAAAGCTATTAGAGGACACACAAGGAATATTCTGTCTAGGATGCTATTAACCCAGGGAGCTGTGTGGGCCGCTTGCTGATCTCATGTCCTGGCCCAAATGTCGCCTTCCTGGTAGGTGACACTGGTCATTGCATTTAAAGCACCCTCACCCTGCACTCCATATTCTCTTTTCCTGCTTCACGTCTCTCCGATGCCATGGTTATCAGGGAACATGGTTTTCTTTTCTTTCCCCTCCCTCTCCCCTTCTCCCCCCTCCCTATTCCTTCCCCTCCCTCTCTCCCTCTTCCTTCTTTCTTTCTCCCCCTGACTAAAATGTAAGTCTTATGAAGGCAGAAATTTTGCCTGTTTTGCTCATTGCTGTATCTAGAACAATGTGTGTCAAACCTTAACTGTTCCATGCATGTTATATTGTAGAAGACGGAATGAATGAAGGAATGAATGAAGGAATGACCTAAACTACCTGTGTTGTGGCTGGCAGTTTTGGTAGAAAAGGGAGTGATCCCTTTAGCCTAAGGGCTCAAGGTCCCTTGAAGTTCAAGGTCCATTAATCCAATTTTAATAGATTCCATTTATCAAAAAAGAAGAAAGAATACCTTTCTTTCTCCCCACCCCGGGGTCATCTTAACTCATTTTTAGTTTCAGAGTGAGCTGATAGAAGGGTCAGATGCTATCAATATAAAATTATAATATTGAACCAAGTTCTTCTGGAAACAAGAATAGGAGCAGTGGGGGCGCCTGGGTGGCACAGCGGTTAAGCGTCTGCCTTCGGCTCAGGGCGTGATCCCAGCGTTATGGGATCGAGCCCCACATCAGGCTCCTCTGCTGTGAGCCTGCTTCTTCCTCTCCCACTCCCCCTGCTTGTGTTCCCTCTCTCGCTGGCTGTCTCTATCTCTGTCAAATAAATAAATAAAATTTTTTAAAAAAAAAAAAAAAAAAAAAAAAAAGAATAGGAGCAGTGAATATCCATGGTACGGCTAACACTCGCTTGGTTTCTACTATGTGCTCAGCCCAGTCCTAAGCCCATTGCCATACATGAACTCATTTCATCATCGCATTAACCCTGGGAGTCAGTATTATTGTTATCTCCCTCTACAAAGCAGAACATTGATATGCACAGAGGTTAAGTAACCCCCGATGTCACAGAGCTGTGATGCGGGGAGCCCAGGATTCATGCTGGATTACAGGAAATAAAACAGTTGAGGCACAGGGAGTGGATTCAAAGTTCTGCCTCTCGACAAAGGAGCCATGCAAGCAAGAAAACTCAACTTTCTGACAACAGTAACCTCAACTGTAAAATAGGGATGATTGTATCCACTCCAACGGCCGACAGGCTGAGAGGCAACCCCGTATGAAAGTGCTATCAAAGTGTGAGCTAACGTTACTCACTGGGCAATGTTACCACACTAATGCTTCCATCCCACTCCATGCTATGAGAGTATTACAATCATTACATGATTGCTTCCATCCCACTCCAGGAAATAAACACCGTTATCATTTGCCATTCATTCATATAGCCTGGGTGCATTTGCCAGGAGTTGTTACTGATTGTAACAGAGCAGCCCGCACCCTAAAGCTGAGGTTAGAGTTTTTTCCTGGGTGGTAGAGGTGGTCTTGTTAGACCACAGCCAGGCCGGATGCAACAACAAAAACTCTCCATTACAGCAGGGGAAGAGCCTGGCAGCCGGCATCGAAAGGCGTGGATCTGAAGGAGACCTCTGCCCCTTGATAAAGGTCTTCTTTTCACGCTCAGACAAGTTCTACCTCGGGGTCTTTGTGCTTGCTAGTCCGTCTCCTTGACAGGCTCTCCCCTTCCCTCTTTGAACCAGTTATTCTAAGTACATGTGCTGCTTCTCCCGGCCTCCAGGACTGCATGGGGTCTCCCTGCTTTGGGCTCAGATGTCACCCCATGAATCTCCACTGGCACCGCACAGCTGTGATGAAATCATCGTTTGCATAAATAGTAAATGTCTGTCTTCTCTGTTAGGATTAAGTTTAATGTTAGGATTAAGTTTGATGAGGTCAGGGACAATCTCCTCTTTTTCAACATCGGAACCCAGGATCCGTTGTGATGACAACACCGTGCTGGTAGAAGGTGCTTGCTAAAATATTTTGGATGAATGACAGCACCAATTAAGTCACCTTGGGGAAGGCCCAAGCTCTCTCTGAGCCTTGCTTTCCATATTTATGGAAGGATCTCTGTGGCCAACTGCATTATTATGGTGAGGACTGTGGAATCTGAAAGCTCTTTAGACATAAAACATTAACATACTGTGTGGGACTGAGGTGCCATAGTTTCTATGCAAAGCATTTTAGGAGGTGAAAACTGTATTTCAAGATACAAACAGATTGATGTACCTATCAGGCATTGAGTTAATCTGGAGTAAAAGGAGGCAGGAGGAAAAAGAGGAAACACATCGCGATGTGAGGGCAGAAGAAATCCCAGGGTCCGAAGGATCTTTGGAACTCTTGGAGCCCTTTCAGTGAGCATCCCGTTACACTGGAGATATATTTAAATTTTGCCATCCTCTAAGTGGTGTTTCACGTTAGCCACAGAGATGAATTCTAACTTACTGTAAATAGAATGAAAAGAGCTCTGTTGCTAAATTATTTATTGCACATTACATCTGGCCCCAAGCAATGATGTTTTTAGGGTCCACAAAAGTAGCTGGGTATAGTCTATTGTCATTACCTAAAGGAAACTCTGACAACTTACATTATAAAATATCAATTATCCATTTATCAACTGCCAAATAGCACAATGGTTCCCCCCACTGTGGCATCGTAGGAGGCTAGAAATAATTGCGTGCATCTTCTCCCAAACACCAGGTCAGGTTTGCCATAAAGATCCACCAACCAATTCTTTTTCGATTCTGTAGAATACATGAAAGGCAGACTGTCCTGTCCTCTGATAAACCCCATACAGCTTCCCAACGCCCACGGAGTGGTAGCCTCCAGAAAAATCTTCTTAATGGGGGTTGAAATACAGAGTAAGCCCCTTAGAGAGCGTCATGTTATGAAAGACAGATTGAGAAAGGCTTTCACATCCTTCTCTCTAGTTGCAACAGGTTTGGGGTTGAGGGAGATTCTATATAGAGAAACATCCCATATACCTTTTTTTTTTTTTTAATATATAGATGAAGATACTTTTCTTTGCTGGGCAGGTCGCTTCATCTCCAAAGTTTTATTCTTTTTCTTCATTTCTACTTCCCTTGGTCCTTTTTTTTTTTAATTTTATTTATTTATTTGACAGAGATAGAGACAGCCAGCGAGAGAGGGAACACAAGCAGGGGGAGTGGGAGAGGAAGAAGCAGGCTCATAGCAGAGGAGCCTGATGTGGGGCTCGATCCCATAACGCCGGGATCATGCCCTGAGCCGAAGGCAGACGCTTAACCGCTGTGCCACCCAGGCGCCCCTCCCTTGGTCTTTTCTGACTATCATTTAACCAAGGGGCTTATTCATTTGGTCATTCATTTAGCAAATGAGTAATCCCTTCTATAAGCCTAAATTCCCCGCATCTGCAGAAAACCCCACTGCCCTTCTGTCGGCGACTCCAGTGCCCCTAACCAAGAGCAAAGGTGAGTGGGAGATGTCCACCGTTCATAATGAGCTCTGCCAGTGTCTGTCCCAGGCACCTGAAAGGGTGCTGACCATCTTGATAGGCAAAGACATGGAGGGCTAAGCCAACCGCATGAACAAGACCTTAAAGAGGGAAAAGAATAAAACTAATATTTTAAAAATCGAATGATTCGAGAGCAAGTGCAATCAACCCAGAGCAGCCTTATAAAGATGTCTAGTGCCTCAAGGACAGTGGGCTTAAGAGAGAAAGGGACAAATCAATGAATGGGGCAGACGTGTGGATGAATGGATTGTGAATGGGGCAGACGTGTGGATGAATGGATTGGCGCCTACAGCCCGGAGCTCAGATATTATTCTGTATCTATGGAGGACGTAAGTTGAACTTGAACCCTAGTCCCCTCAGCATCTTGTTGTCCTTCCACCGGTCAACGAAATGACCACGTCAGGTGCTGCAGAAATGTCGGTACCCCGAGCAGAGCGGCAAGGAGCCAGATACCTCTGCTGAGAGCCCTGTTCCTGTGCTTTGGAAAGCTTATCCCTTTGCTCTCCTTCATTTGAGAGTTTAGTCTCTCTGACCCCATCCTGACAATGGGGTCAGATATGGAAGGGGAAATACCGGTGTGATCCCCTTGCAGAGAGGAGGGCCTCTCAAAAAGTGTGTGTGGGCTAACACAATTGAATTTATTTATTTATTTTTTCCACAATTGTATTTAAAGCACGGAGGCATGTGGGAGCTCATCTAGACCAGCCCTTCCATGCTGGTGACGAGGGCACAGAAGCCACCACTTGTGCAGGAAGAGCAGCACAAGCAGCCCAACGTCTCTCTCCAACGGCATCACTCAAGAGCATCACCAAGTATGTGAGACAATGCCACATGCGATGGGGAAAAGGGAAATTTAATAGATGAAGGAGGATCAGAAATGCCAGGATGTTGGGCAATGTGTGGGGAATGAGGTGTGATTTTAAGTAAAAGAGTCAGGGGGGGTCTCAGTGACAAGGTGACATTTGAACAAAAGCTTAGGGGAGCTGAAGGGTTCATTGTATGGGCATCAGGGAAGAGGCTATTGAAACAGTCACTGAGAAAGCTCGTGAGCCCACCCACCCAGGGAAGAGCAAGGAGGCCAGAGTGGTGGAGTGCAAGGCATTGGGGGGGGGGGCAGAGGGAAAGGAGACAGCGAATGCCCATAATGAGAACCAGGTGACACAGAGTTCTGTAGGCCACTGGAAAGACTCTGGCTTTCACCCTGCGTGTAATGGGTGCCCCAGTGGGACTGCAGCCAGGCACGAGACAGAGATCCAACTTACATTCTGCAAAGATCACTTCTGCTGCCGTGCTGGACAAAGAGAGTGGGTGGTAGGAGAGCAGGTGGAGGGGGGTGCATGGGAAGGCTATGGCAGTGATCCAAGCAGGAACAATGTACTAAAAATGATTAATAATCAAAACATAAGTTCTGGGCAAATGCTTGAGAGATGCCATCAGTCATTCATATAGAAATCATGCAGAGTAAATATCAGGAACCCCCATTCTATTTTTTAATGAGAAAATTGAATTCAGAGGCAAAGGCCTTCCTCAGTGACAAGTATTTAGTCAATGGCAGAGCCAGATTTCAAATCCTGACTCTCAAGTGTTGGGCACCTACTGTATGCAGGGGCGCAGTGAGACCTGGAGGGCTGGATCCCTGCTCCCTGCTCTCCAGGGCTATAGGCAGCTGGCTGACGAGAGGGGACAGGCCACGGGGACCCACAAACATGAAGAGGCAGCAGGGCATCTTTCTGGGCCTCCAGCACATTCTGCCCCCACGAACTTTTCCCTAGATGCCCCCGCAAGTCCACTTCTGAGCGAGAGACCCATTAAATCCTGGGCATAATTTTAAAAGGTATGGAGTAAAAAATGGAGAATCAGAAGAAACTAAAAAAATAAATAAAAATAATAATCGGAAAACACATCTGCAGACTCCAGAGTATAGAGGAAGAGAGATCCGAAGGAGACGGTCCTCCAGCTCTGGCTCTTTTCTCTTTCTCTGCTGGAACATGCTTTCTCCTCCTCTCTCAATTTTCATCAGGCTTTATCCAAGAGGGGCCTATACAGTCTTGCCCCTTCTCCCTGGCCAGGCAAATAATGCCACTGGGAAGGCGCCTGGGCAGTTCAATCAGTTAGGCGTCTGCCTTCAGCTCAGGTCATGGTCGGGGGTCCTGGAATTGGCCCACATTGTATCAGGCTCCTTGCTCATCGGGGAGCCTTCTTCTCCCTCTCCCTCTGCTCGCCAGCCCCCCAGGTCACCACTCATACTCCCTCACTCTCTGTGAAATAAATAAATAAGATCTTTTTATTTATTTATTTATTTATTTATTTATTTATTTGACAGAGAGAGAGAGAGAGCCCAAAGACCCTAAGCAGGGGGGAGGAGCAGAGGGAGAGGGAAAGGCAGACTTCCCACTGAGCAGGGAGCCCAATGCAGGGCTCCATCCCAGGACCCCCGGATCATGACCCGAGCCGAAGGCAGATGCTTAACCGACTGAGCCACCCAGGCGCCCCAATCAATAAGATCTTTAAAAAATAAATAATAATGCCAGTGGAAAGCTGACAAGCTGTGTGGCCCCCAGGCCCCTCAGCCCGTCCGTCTATTCCTGGCCCCACCACCTGCACGGCACCAGGCTGCCCCAGCCGCTCCAGGCTCCCACGTCCACCACTTTGGGCTCCAGCTGACCCAAGAAGATCTTGAACAAGAGATGGCAATGCTAGAGGAACAGAAACTAGGTGGTTTTCCTCTCCCTCTTCTCTCCAGCCTCAGAGAGACTTGCCAGCCTAGCTGGTGACTGGCCCCTGACCTTGGGTAGCTCAGCTCTGACCCTCTCTGACTCTCTATCCCAGTTTGGGATAGCTTTCCTCCTTTTGCTCATCTCTGGGTCGCTTTGTTCCACGTGTAATTTTTTCTAGTTGGCTTTGCCTATCTTTCGTCACCAATGTAGCTAATTCCGTGGATTAAATCCCTCCTGCTTTGAAGGCTTGAAGTGGCTTCTGCTTTCTTTGAATGACACACAAGCTTACTTTCATAGAATAGAAAGCCATGCCCTCAAAAATGTGCTGTGTTAGAAATGATGCACGACAAGGGCTCGCTTCAGAAGCACTTATACTAAAATTGGAACGATTCAGGGAAATTCAGCACGAATCCCCACGCGAGGACAACACACAAATTCGTGAAGCAGGCCGTATTTTTTTTTAAATGAAAAAGAAAATTTAAATTTTGAAGTCCCTGCCTTGAGTTCCACTACAGATTTATAATTTTACAGTAAAAAAAAATCGTTTCGGTAGACATCCAAGTGTTTACGGTCAGATAGGTAATTTTGAAAAATAACCATCAGTTTCCTTAAAAGTTTTCATAACGAGGTGCAACGCATTCTATTTCACAAATTTTCTAAAAGGTTCATCAATAGTTAATTTTCCTCTAAAAGCCACATTACGATTAACATTACAAAGAAAACAGGCTTTTGTTCCAAGGGAAAAAATGTATCTCTGTGATGTGGCAGATATCTCTGTTAGCATAATACTGCGGAGGGGAGTATATTTGTAATAACAACAGATTCGTTTTCTGAATTTCTGCCCCTTGCTCCTTTTACAAACTAAGCATCATCTTACCAGCGGGGAGACACGGTACATAAGACTCTGCACAGGTTCTCTTCCTTAATGTTTGGCTAATCTTTGGGTGATCTCAAGGGAAGGTAATGGAAAATTTGTCACAGCAGGGCTTATGTGACCTTCTCTTTCTGTTACCTGGGTCAGCTAACGCTCTGAGAGATGGCAGGGAACGAGAACCTGATGAACGTGTCCAAATCTCTTCCCTGCTCTATTCAGAACCAATTTGTAGCTAGTCCTAAGTGCTAAGCTCTAATAGATACGCTCTTAATAATTAATCCTTTCCTTAAAGTGCTTTGATTTTTCTGATTCACATTGAGTTGAGTATATATTTGGCAACTCTAAGCCTATTGGGCCAAACCAAAATTGTGTTATATTTCTGTCCCCGTGAGATTCGAGTGGAAGAAGCTAGAAAGGTGTGCTCTCTTAACCCATGAAGGGAAGCTTGGCATTATTCACCTCACCTGAAGGGGCACGTTTACCCCAAAGTAAAATATTCACACGCACCGGTCACTGTACCTCCTGGTCAACACATGTGTGCTTCACACGTCTGTGCCTTTGCTCATGCTGTTGCCTTCCTCACGTTACCTTGCAACGCCATAACTCAACTCTGAAGAGTCAGCTGTTGCCTCCTCCGAGAAGCCTTCCTTGACTCCACCCCATCCCCAGCCTTGCTCCAGAGCCTCCCCTCAGCCTTCCTTTCAGCCCCCCTGGTTTTTGCTGCACTTGGTTCCAAGGTGATCTCTGTGGGGATCCGTAGCGCCTGCAGACTCCCCACTCCTGCGGGGCATGGACTGTCTCTGTACGGGAGCGTGCAGCCTACACAGCTTCTTGGGACATGTGTCCCGAGCACAGCTGAGCTGAGCGGAGCAGAGTGGCTGATAATTTATGAAGTCTAGATCTCGCCTCCGGCAAAACTGCAAAAGGCAACAGCTCCCCCAGCCCTGTGCTGCATGACCATTTCAGGACACAGGGGAACATTCATCTCTTTTCTGTAAAGTCGCCTGTGTGGGTTTGCTGCTTGCATTTTTCCTTTTCTTTTTGGCTTTCTTCCTATAAGAATTACACAACCTCCTGTCCTCCTCTTACCTCCTCCTCCTGCACAGCTCTGTACCTCCGGCTCCGAAAAGCTATGAATAAAGAAAGACAGCTGGTACTTCAAGATCCTGTTACTAATTCAATACGTGCATACCTTTCCTGTGAGTCCTGCAGAGAGAGCTCCATTTTCTGGAGAATGGCAAAGCCAAAAAAGCCTTTTACTCCAGCCCTACAGAAAAATACAGACCTCAGAGGCCTGAAAGGGCTTTCAGAGCTCAGCCTCGCCCCATCCTTTATGGGAGCGTGTTGGGTAACACAGCCAGACATGGGGGAGGTGAGGCTTCACCGTTTGCCTGCTCTCCACGACCCCAGGCCAGCTCCTTCGGCTCTTCGCTCCAAAATGGGGTCAATACCATCCACTGCTCAGCGTCCGGGGGAGGATTCATAAGCTCGTGTTCTGTAGAGTCTGGCCCCTAATGTTCAGAAATGGATAGAAATAATAATAAAGAGGATGATAACAGTAAATTGTTTATTCGCAGTGGTTATGGGTTAAATTTTATCCTCCCCAAATTCAGAGGTTGAAATCTTAACCCCAGTACCTCAGCATGTGACCTTATTTGGAAAGAAGGTCTTTTCAGAGGTAATCAAATTAAAATGAAGTCATGAAGATGGGCCCTCATCCAGTATGACTGTGTCCTTATAAAATGGGGAGATTTGGACCCAGACGCGTGCATGGGGAGAGCGCTGTGTGAGGATGAAGACAGGCGTCCCTGTGATGTTTCTAGAAGTCAAGGACCACAAAGGATTGCCAGCAAACCACCAACAGCTGGGGGACAACCTGGGAACAGACCCTTCCTTGCAGCCTCCAACAGTACCAACACCACCAACACCTTGACCTTGGACTTCCGGCCTCCAGACCTGTGAGGGATTAATTTCTGCTGTTGAAGCCCCCAGTCTGTGGTAATTTGCCTTTGAAGATATTGAGAACAGAGACGTTAGACAAATACCCGAGGTGACAGAGCAGCGAGGAGAGGGCGAGCCAGAGCACACACCCATGGGGAGCACACTGGCTGCCCCCCCTCTGCAGCCACACCCCCCACCTACTGCCTCGTCCATCTCCCACTCCTCAGGCCCTTTTCTCTACACACTCAGAACGTGTCATCTCATCTTCCCCAATAACCTGGCCACCTTCCATCTCCTACCTTACACTTCAATTAGGAATGACATCCTTTCCACGAGAGATTCTGATTTAATTGGTCTAGGGTGGAACGCAGCCCTGACATTTTTAGAAGCTCTCTAGGCGCTTTTCATGAGAAGCATGGTGAAGACACTGCACTGGGCCATATGCCCCTTAGAGCGAGGTCATGGCTGCCTTACCTGGTGTCCACCATATTTGGTTCAATGGGTGTTCCAATGGGTAGGGCTTAATGACTGCATCCCAGGTAACAGGCCAAAACACAGCTGCAATGCTCCAGGCCATGTTGGACCCATGTGTTGGTTGTGTGAACTTAACTGTGAAAGTTGCCTGACTCCCCAACACCATTTTCCCCTCCCTCCCTCCCTCCCATGCTCTGTGCCCTCGGGGGGTTGCCCTCCTTGTATCAGATCTGCACTTTGCTCTCCACCATGGGGCTCTGACTCACCACACCTCCATTTTTAAAAATAAAATTTAATTTAAAAAGTCAGGCTCTATGCTCAGCGGGGAGTCTGCTTGAAATTCTCTCTCCCTTTCCCTCTGCCCCTCCCCCCACTCCTGAGCTTTTTCTCCCTAAAATAAATAAATCTTAAAAAAACAACATTTGATCGTCTCTCCATCACATATTTCAGAAAGTTCAAACTCTTTTTGTGACTCACCACACCTGTTGTTCTTCTCCCCCTTCTCCCCCTTTCTGTTCAGCAACATGCTGAGATTTGCTCCCCTCGTCAAACTCCCCTTCCACAGCAAGCTTTCTCTTGCCTCAGGGCTTCTCTCCTTCTCTTCCTTCTGCCTCACAAGCCAACCAGGACTACTTTCCAACACTTAGTTCAGGAATCTCCGCCCCTGAACCTGCCCTCTCATAGACGCTCCATCCCCACCGGCCTCCCAGGCAGGGTTAGACCTTGGGGTTTCTACTTGCCCTCTTGGTCTGGCGACTGTGGTTATGCATTTATATTATCTGTCTCCCCAACTCTCTGCTGTCCTGGGAACATTGACTGTCCTATTCACGTCTGTGTGGCCATTGCTTAGCCCAGCATCTGGTACAGATTAGATGCCCAGCAAATATTTGCAGAATGAATGAGTAAATCATATTAATTGATATTTACTAGTGCTTTACAGTTTACAAAGTGTTTTAAATGGCAAATAGTAGGGGTAAAAGGGAAAGAAAGATCATGTGGATCTAGTGGCTGTTTCACCGAGGCTCCTGCCAGCCCTGACTCAATTTTTCAATGAGTTACTGTTCTCCGAGGGCCTGCAGTGGCGATACAGCCATTAGGGGAATGTGTTGGGTTTTGGACTTGGACAAAGAAGGCTGAGTTCACACATCAGAGTGGAACTGGCTTCATCCCCCTGCTTTATTGACACCAGACTCCGGGCCACTCCATACTCCAACCAAGACCCCTTGAATGCTGCCATCTACAAGGACAGGTCAGCACAATTAATAGATGTTGCCAATGGCCATGCAAAAGGACAGGTGGCAGTGTGTCCATCTGTCTGCAGAGGTCACTTCTTGAAAACAAAAAGCTTTCCTGGTGGTTTGTTCAAGGCCAGAGCTCCTAGGGAGTCTTCCTTGTCCATTTGGAGCACCAAGCCCATGGTCAAGACTTCTGGCCAAGCCATTGCGAAGTGATGAGGAACAGGGGATTAGGGTCACACAGAAGGAGGACTGTGAAGTTACTCCTGGGAAAGACCTCCCTGCTGGGGTTCCCAGAGAAACTAATGGACTGATAGGCAATGGGCGTAATCTCAGGCCTGTCTACCGTCCAACTGTTCCAGCTCCTTTAGTACACCCCGTGTGGCCCCTCAAGCTCGTGTGGTGCCAGCATTAGAAGTCACTACTGTCACCCACATTCTGCCTTTGGGATTGTGCCAGAGCCACCTCCCATCCATCCACTTTGCTCCTGCTTCCATTCTGCTTTCCTTCCAGGATCCACACCCCCTCTTAGCTTCATCTCCTTTTGGTTCCAATTCTGAGTCAATCTCCATGGATCATGGCACTTGATTTCTGGCTAGAAGTCTCAGCTTCGGCGCCACCCACCTGTGCCCCCAGTACACCCAAGGGCAGATCTGCCAGTCTCTGCTCCTGGCTTCCTGTGCTGAAAACCACAGCAAAAGGCTGTAGATTCTAGGTAGNCCACCCCACCGCCCCCGCCACCCACCTGTGCCCCCAGTACACCCAAGGGCAGATCTGCCAGTCTCTGCTCCTGGCTTCCTGTGCTGAAAACCACAGCAAAAGGCTGTAGATTCTAGGTAGCCCTCATTTGCTCCTCTTCCTTCAGGGTCCCCTCTGGCCATCTACAATCTGTGTTACTATCAATCCTGTCCAAATTTCCATCCTTGAGCCCACTCACTCCTGAAGCCCATTTCTAAGTTAACCCCGTTGATCGCAGAGCCATGGAGTGGAAAGATGTGGCGTGTATTATAATAAACATGCTACTCTCAATAGAAAGAAATATATCAGGAAGGTGTTTACCCAGTTGTTTGAGAGAAGAAACACCATCTCCTCTGTATGATACAAAATAAAATAATAAACTGCCTTGTTAGGCATAAGCCAGACGCAGAGGGCCTTGGGCACATCTTACCATCAACCCCATGAGTTGTTTGAGTTACCTGGTGAACAAATTGAACAGATACAGAGTGGTGGGCTGTCATGAGTGCACACAGATGCCGCTTGAATCCTGGACATATGGCAGCCTTTTTCCAGGTACTTTGTTTCCTTTAGCCCCAAAGTCTTCCCGATATTTCAGATTCATGCTGTGATTTTTTAGTGGAATGAAATTACAGCAGCTCAAAATTATATCAATAATTATATTCTGCTCAGATGAGAATGAGTGTGTTCCAAACTGCTAGCGGGACCTCTAGCAACCATCAGGAAAGCAATTTCTTTGTGCCAAATAATTAAGTAGAGCATTTTAGGAAAAAAAAAAAATGAAGAGGAAAGGCTGTGTGTGAGCTCATGCAGATCTGAGGAATTTTGCCTCTGTCATCCACCAGCCAAGACTGAAGTCTTTGAAGCCTTAGTTCTCTTCTTTGTAAATTAGAAAGGATGTTACCCTAGCATATGTAATTGTGATGATTGAATGAGGGATGCATTGTTACATGTATTGTAAATTATATCACAGGAGGTGATGCATAAAAAATAGTCACGAAATGAAAGATGAAAACTCTTAACTGGGGGTCCCTGGGGATTCCCTGGGTGGGAGATTGGGTTACAATTCAAAAATATTAAAAAAATTATTTCTAGTTCCAAGAGCAAACTACCTCTTGACCCCTTGACTCTGGAATTGGCCGCATGACTTGCTTTGGATTATGAGATGTGAATTGCTGTGACGTAAGCATGAAGAGTTGCAGGGTTGTTCTAGTCTTCCTCTAGTTCTGTTATTGCTCTGAGCAAAACTTTATGCAGGCGGAGCTGCCTGGCAGGGAGGGCAGGGCGGGGGGGAGGGGGAAGCGTGGATCAGAGTCCAGTCGCAGTGACCAATCTCAGTTGACTGTTGGAAGCATGTGGAAGCCCAGCAGAAATAAGACCCTCAGCTGATCCACAGAACCATGAGCATAAGTGACTGTTATTTGAGGCCACTGAGTTTGAGAGTGCTTTGTTTGCAGTAATTTTGTGACATTAACTTTTCCCCTCTCTACATAGGTTGACCGTATATCTCCGTTATGCAGAATAGCCTTGGTTTATGTCTGGTTTAGGGTCTTATCCTTTTTACCATTTTCCCGGTCTGTCTTTCCTTCCTTCCTTCTTAATCTTTCTTTCTTTCTTTCTTTCTTTCTTTCTTTCTTTCTTTCTTTCTTTCTTCTTTCTCCTTCCTTCCTTCCTTCCTTCCTTCCTTCCTTCCTTCCTTCTTCCTTCGTTTTAAACAAAGTATTGCTATTTGTTGCACTGAGATAAACTCAGATGGACTTGGTAGACCTTGACTTTGCACTTCATCTTTCTGCATGATCTATCTACTGGAGTTGAAATGAGTGCACTCAAGAGAGACCCATGTTAACATCTGATTAAATCTGAAAGGTGGTTAAAACAATACATTTCTCTTTTCTCAACCTTCCCAGACAGAATGTAACTAACACCTCTCTTTTAGTGACAACATGCAAGGGACTTGCAAATAAAGCAAAATGTGCTCGGGCACTAGCAGCTAAGGACAGCTAACTCTTTCCATCCCTGAACGGCCATGGGAGAGAAGCTGGAGCTGCTGCCTTCGGTCAGCTGGCATACCATCCATCTGTGGCAGCACCACAAAGAAACTTGCAGGCTTCACAGAGCTCCCAGGCCACCAATCAGAGGGGTTGTGTAGGAACCGGTGAATTACAGCTTAGATGTAGATTAAGCATGGGCAGGAAATAGTTTGAGAAGCCCGCTTTAGAATGTTGTAGCAGAAGAGGATGTCATCTATTAGTCAATATAAATCTACAACTATTTTTTAATGGTTTTATTTGACACACTTTTTTTCTCTTTTGCTATTAATTTTGTTGGCATAAAGAACCAAAAAAGGTGCATAATTAATGAAATACACAGTATAAATTTTTGTTTTCAAGAAAGTTAATTATGCTATATCACCAAATGCTTGCACTTACCTTCCATCGTGGAGGGCTGTTGTGATGTCACTAACCACAGGGAAGCTAAAAGACCAACCTTGCTGTAGAAACATCAGTATCCATTGCAACATTATTTAAGAAGACAGTGCCCGACCACCATGATTTAACACACAAAGAGCAGCAGGTGTGTTTGTTTTCACTGTCTGAAGCATGACTTTGAATTTAGATCAAATCACTATTCAAATTAAAGTGGCTCTTGTTTCATTCTGTGTTTTCCTGTGCACATACCCAATGTGAAACTATGATGGTTTATGTGTTGTCTCTATGCCCCGAAGTTCACAGAGTGTTTAATGATTCCACTTTGATTACACAAATAAATACTTCAAATGGAAAGTCAGATTATTTAAATAATTAATCTTTTTTTAATTCATGAAATCAAGGCCGAGCTATTTAAATGTTACCACAAATTCAGTTTGGACGTTCAGCATTAAAGATCAAATTATTTGTCTTTACAAGGTAAGGTAAATATAAGATTGAGGAACCTACATGACAGAACCTAGCTTGGAATTGGCTATGAGGCAAACATACTTAACAATGACTTTCATGCACACCGGAAACTAATACAATGTGTATGTCAATTGTGCCTCGATAAGAGGGAAAAAAAAAGCCATTCAGATAAACTATAGTGATCTGCCAATCAAAATAAAAGCTGTAGTTGTCAAAATGTAAAAATGAAGACACACACACACGGTATGTACACCCAGAGGCAAATAAACATCCCCAGTAGCTAAACTGCAAAATTGTTGACAGAGTTCATGTTGAGTATCTTTTTTAAAAACCAATCTATGTATGTCTACGTTGTTTGTTCCCTTTCTTTAATCAGATTTAGAAGTGTTTGATTTTTGCAGAACTACTCTGTAAATCAACCCAAATGTCCTACAAGGCCATTAAACTTTTTGAAAAAAGACCTCTACATTTTGGCCATGTTCTGTTCAAAACTAGATGGAAATCTTTAATCAAAGAAATGGAATGCACATCCCCACTGCCCGAAATAAAAAGCAAAATAACTTCTGCAGCTTTTGAAGTGTTTAACAAGTTGCCATTGGTAAAACAAAGCTTACAAACAAGATCTTGAAATACCCCCCCCCCCGGCAAAAGCAAGGGGAAATATTAACAATGTTGAAAGTGTAATTTACAAGTTTGCATTCTATAATTTCTTAATATGTTTGACAAAATATTCTCAAGAATTATGAACAGAAATAACATATTGTAGACTTTTGTCTACTACTGCATCTGAGGAAAAAAGGTACTCTGAACTAGGAAAAATTATGCCCAGGGACAAACTTTGAAGAGTGAAATACTTAGACTTTTCAGTATGAAAGGAACTTTTTAAAGTGTGTTCTAGAGAAAGGAGTCAGAAGTGTCAAATGTCAAATTTTTAAATTTTAAAGTAAAACTTGGAAGAAGATTAAAGACAATTTTATTAAAATGAAAGATAAGACTATTGAATAAAATTTTCAGGAAAGTACATAATTTTAAAGACACAAATAGTTTTAAAACTGTTTAAAATGTATACACTCTAAGATTATTCATTCCACTTAGATTATTTTTTGTTTGAGATAATCGGTATAAAGAAGTTTTGACATTTGCTTTAATGTACTTGGATATATATTGGTTTTTGTGGGTATTTTATTTTTATTTAAAATTACTTTAAAAAATAGGTTTGACTAGAATTAGGTTATAGATCATCAATGTTATACAATTAATTTGTCAGTCAATAAATACATTTTTAAGGGGCACCTGGGTGGCTCAGTTGGTTAAGCCTCCATGGGCAAAGGTCATGATCTCAGGGTCCTGAGATCAAGCCTTGCGTGGGGCTCTGCACTCAGTGGGGAGTCGGCTTGAAATTCTTTCCCTCTCCCTCTGCCCCTCCCCCTGCTGGCGCTCTCATAGGCACACTGTCTCTCTTTCTCTTTCTCAAATAAATAAATAAATCTTAAAAAAATACATTTAAAAAAAACATATTTAAGTTCAGTTCTTTCAGTCTCAAAATATATCCTGGCTCCAACAATAAATCGGAAAGTCACTGTATTTCTGGGTCCCTTTCACTGTCATATTGTTGTTTGTTTTCTAAGTAAAGCAATCAATGAGCACTTCAAAAAGTCCCATTTAAATTGTGCAGAAGTAAAGATTACAGAACAGTGCTTCAGTATCCAGCCACCCTGGGTCCAATAACCCTGAACGACAGATGTTTCTGGAAGAAAATCCAGGATTTGGGTCCAGAAAGTTCTGGGTAAATACGTTTAAGGGCCATTTGTGGTACTGCAGGACTCTGATGTTCTTTTTAGGGATGACTTGCCCTCTTTTAAATGTCCTTGAAAATCACTATTCGTGTTTACTTAGGAGAACCTCTCTATTAAGTAGTGAGAAATGTCGAAGATGTGGTGAAAAACAATGCTCTTTTGTTGTCACAAACCAAAAAAGTTTTAAAACCCTTAGGTCAAGGCCATATCGTTACCGATGTGCTAGCTATAAAATAATATCTCATGGGATAACCGGTGTCACGTCTGTTGCACTGGCCTAGGGGAAAAGAGACGTGTTTCAAGGTCTTTGCTACAGCACGTGGCTGGAGAATGTCAGAATAAAATGGTCACAGAGGGTTTTCGAGAATATTAGGATTAGCTTTTGGCACAAAGACCAAGAGATTTCGGTGTTTCCTTATTGTTCAAAGTGAACCTGAGTTGTCAGAGCAAACAAACGTGTTACAAAGTGTTTTCTATACACCGTGAATCACGTATGGTACAAGAGTGCACTTCCCGAAGGCGTACTTCTATTAGTCATTTCTATCTTTATTGGAGGCTTAACCGTTAATGCCTCAGGGTTTACCTTTTAAAAATAGCTCAGACAAGAATGTTGAGGCCGTTTAATGTGACAATGTGTAAGTCGTCATGCATGTGTCTTCGAATTCCCGGATGTATTTCCTAGTTATAAAACACATAAGTTCCAAATGTCACAGATACTTGTAAGAACTTTGCACCTAAAGCGAAAGCAACATGAAACAATCCAATAACAATCATTCATGCAATCCTCGGAACATTCTAGATACAGCTTTGGCACATGTGAGCAGTGTAATCGCCATTCTCACATGCATGGCTGTGATCCTTTTTTTAGATGACACTTACTCATCTGTCATTTCATTGGATTTAGAAATCAGCTGTCAGGGGGATAGACCAATGTTACAATTCTCTGATATTTCTATAGAACAATTTAAAAGGTCAGATTTCCTATTTTGTAAGCTTTTTACATTGTTTCAATTGATCCTGAAAACAATCTGATGAGAAAGTCAGCATAAAAATTAGATCTGCTCTCTTGCCCCAGGCTGTTGGAGTTTGAAAGTAACATCTTGCAAACTCAACTCCATCAGTTGAAAGGGAAATGTATTGTAAGGATCACCTTTCCAACTCATGTGACAAGTAACAGCATCCCTCCAGCCAGAGAAGACTGTTCTCTCTCTCTACCACAGGTCACCTTGAATTTTTTATTTCTGCTTTTCTTCATCTCTTACTCGGTTCAATTGATTTCCTCAGGACCTACCGTGGCTGGCAGCCCCTAGCTCTCTGTCCAACTGCACCATCCTCAATCCACCACCATCCTCTAAGAATTTTCAGGGTTGCCTAAAAACACAGAAAATCTGAATGACTCATCCCTTCCTGTGACCTGGTTCCCTTGGGTTAGAGAGTCACCCTAACCCAATCAGCCATAGTTGGGAGTATGGGAACTTTCTGGAAAATGTTGGGAAGTTAAGTATCTAATTAATATCTGTTAACACTCTCTGTGCCAGATACTGGGATAAATATTTTATATGCATTTTCTCATTCTATCTAGTTAACAACTGTACGTGTAAGTAGTATTATTTTTATTTTCTAGATGAAGAAACAGATTCACTGACTTGTCAAATACCACAGATTAGAAAGTTGTAAAGCCATTCTTTTCTTTCTGGGCATTCAAATCCAAAGCTGTGCTTTTATTCACTGCGCCATGTTGCATTTCATAATCTCTAAAGTTAGCACTAACTCAACTTTAGGAAATCATTCTGAAATGTTGATGGAGCTTCCTCTTAAAGCCTAAAGTTTATCTGGTTCCTGAAATGTCTAAGAATTACTGGAAAATCCTGGAAATTAAAGGAAGACAAATGAGGGATACACACACTCACAGATGCACACGGATGAAATCAGCATGGCATTGTTGTAAGGTGGAAGGTAATAAAATAAGGATTTCAGAAAATGATCCATTTTACATGAGTACTTAGTATATGAATGAAGCTAATAATTCAAGTCACCAGAGAAAGAATAAACTGCACAAAATGAGGCAAGACATTAGCTATCAGGATAGAGTGATACTGCACAACACATACAATTTTTAATTTTAACTTCTGGATGCATGAAAGGCATACAGTATTTATGTAATACATATTTATGAAACATCCCTATTACCTAATGCTACACAAGGCAGCATTATTTCATATCCAAAATGATTTTTATATCAGCTTTGTCATGTCAGTTCTCCTTGAGTCCAATTTTTTCATTCAGCAAACACATACTAAGCACTTTTTCTGGGTCATGCGATAGGATTACAAAGTTAAAAAGCACCGTCTCTGCCCTTAATTAGCAACTGTGTTATTCTTCTGTTTCTCATAGTATCCAGTTCGATTCCAGCCTACCAAGAGTTTTGGATACTCATTGGTGGCCAAGAACTTTGCAATACTCCGAGCATAGAGCGGAAGAAAAAGAAGAGGAGGAGGAAGAGGACCAGAAGGAAGAGGAGGAGAAAAGGAAAGGAACCAGGAAGAAAGGAAAGAAGAAAGGGAGGGAGGGGGCTATGATTAGTTCCTGCATGAAGGAAAAGTATATTCCAACTGGAAAGATGTACAAACAAATAATTTCAATATAATATGACAAACGCCAAAAAGGATGTAATGGCTGATTGTAGAGGACGCACTGAGGAAGGGCATTTAGAGGGGCGTGGGCATCCCAGGAAGACTTCCTCGAGGTGGTGATGCTAAAGCCGGGAGCAGGCCAGCAGAAGCCGACCACCAGAATAAAGACTCGTACATATTGAATACGTACGTACTGAATTATTGAATAAACAATGAATGGTTCATTGACTAGATCAATAGTAAGTGGATGGAGGAATCAGAAAGAGCTAACATGTGATGTCTGACCTCTAGGCTTTTAATTCCTCACTGGAGAAAAGAAACAGAAGCACAGGAACTCAATTATTCTTCCAGAACAAATCTGAAGAGAACTTCTCCGTCAGAGTGCTTTTGGCAGCTTGGAACAGAACCCATGACTGAAGCAAGGCATAAGCGCCGAGTGTTTGTCGAAGAACCTCTGGGCATGTGAGTGCCCCCGAGAGGGGCTTGCTCATTTCACAGCTCAGATAGACCAGGCCTCTGGGCGGCTTCTCTCTGGTTCTTCCAGACAGGAACAAACAACACCCTGGGGGCGTGTTTCCTTTGCTCACAAGACTCTCCCCCAACACTACTCCACCTGTGACGCCAGAGGTGAGGGTTTTCCACACATCAGGGGATTCTGGGACGCTAACTGGATGGCCCTACTATTGAACTCAACTATGGGCCGGAGATGGTGTCAGATTCCATAGGTTCAGGGCTCTGTCCCCCAAGATTGCCCCCCACGCCCAACTGCCACACACACACACACACACACACACACACACACACACACACACGCTTCAGATGCAGATCCCAAGACCCCTAGTCACCAGTGCTTCTGACAGATAGGCTCTAAATCAATTTCCTAAAACCCCCTCCTAGGGTTCAATTTAGTTTTCCTGGAGGGACTCACAGAACCTGAGAAACCAGTGTAGTTACTATATTACCTGTTTATCACAAAGCGTATTAAAGGATACCAATGACCAGCCAGATGAAAAGATACATAAAGCAGGGTCAAGAAGGGTCCTGAGCACAGGAGTTTCTGTCCTCATGGAGTTTGGGGTACAGCACCCCCCGGTACACAGGGGGTTCACCAACCTAGAACTCTCTGCGTCGCCTTTCTGGGGTTTTATGGAGGCTTTATCCATAGGTATGGCTGACTAAATCATTGGTTATTGCTGATGAATTCAGCCTCCAGCCTCTCTCCCCTCCCTGGAGGTTGGGGTGGGGCTGAAAGTTCCAACCCTCTAATCCAGGCTGGCCGCCAGCCCCCCACCCCGTCCTTGGGAACTTTCTAAAAATCACCTCATCAACATAAACTCAGGTGTAATTGAAAGGGGCTTGTTATGAATGACAAAAGTCACCCATTTCACCTTTATCATTCTTGGAGCTATTTCAGGAACGGAGGACAAAACACAGTATTCTAACAGAAGATGCCCCTTTGGTTGTTATTTAGGAAATTACAAGGGTGTTGGGAGCTGTGTGCCAGGAACAGTGGAAGAAGACCAAATGTCCATTTTCTTAAGTCCCACTATCCCATCTTGGCCTTCCTTTGTGGTCGCAAGATGCTGTTAAAACCTCAAGCTTCACATCTTCACACAGCAATTTCAAGACAAGAGAAGGGCTTCTCCTTGTGGAGCACTTTTTTCTTTCTTTCTTTCTTTCTTTCTTTCTTTCTTTCTTTCTTTCTTTCTTTCTTTTTTTTTAAACCAGAGGGGGAGGAAAACCTTTCCAGAAGTTTTCTCAAGTATACTTTCCTCAGTTCCCCTGGGCAGGATTATATCCTATGGCCTTGCTTAGTTGCAAGGAAAGCTGGGGAAAAAGCATATGGCATTTCAGTCGCCAGAGAGAGAACTCTAGAAGGAGGGTGGAGAATGACTGTTGGCTCTACAGACAATCGTGTCTGCACATGAGCTAAGCAAGCCCTAAGAAGGCTTACCCGTACCCGGGATCATGTTCTGTATGCTAAGGGGACACGTGGGAACATCAGCTCCTAAGTACGAAGACGTAATAACAAGTCTGCAACCTTTACTTCTCTTCATGCTTCTTTGATGTACAGAATTGTCCCCAGAATAAAAGAAGGGCCTTTCTTTTAAATATTCTATTCACAGAAATGCAGAAAAGACCTTCCCTCTTCCTTGGTCGATATCTCGCATCGACTCCAAGGAAGTCACTGACCCGCTAGAAACTGGGAACTGAGAAGAGGTGAACATCTACCTATTCCGAGCTGACTCTTTACTGGATGCCTGTCACACATCGTGTCACGGTCCATGGTCACACTTACCTCATTCGATGGAGATCTGATGTCACCCATGGCTCAGTGGGTCAAGTTCGTGTCTCAAGTCAGAGAGCCGAGAGGGCCTCGCCTGGTGTCCGTCTTTGGCTCGTCTGACTCTGAAGAGCATCCCTCCATGAGACCATCTACATGTCCGGAGGTGACATCACGAGCGTCTGAATGTGCCAAACATCCTTGTCTTCTAAGCACTCCTGCTGGAAAAACTCAGGCCTGGTGGTAGGCAGAAGACGTCTCCTTTAAGCCCACTCTTGCTTATTAATTGATTACATCATGGGCCTCACACTGTGGCGCCCATTTTCACAGCCCAGGAAATTTACACGGATTGTGCAATGACAACCATAAATCATAGTCGAAACAACTCTGAGAACAAAAATACCAAGGGTTTGCCTGAGGTTTGCAGAACCTTTCATCCGAAGGATTACGTAATTTGTTTTGAACCTACACATTCATTATTCATTCAACAGATATTAACGGGGCATCTACCGTGCGCAGAGCCCTGCACACTCGTGGCTGTTTATAAATGCTGACTTGTGATCTGCCTTGGATTCAACATGTATTTCCTGATTGTTCACTACGTGCCAAACAATGTGATAGATTCTGCTGGGTTAAAAAATGAAGCAAAACCTGGTCCCTGCACTCCAGAACTCTGTCACTGGAGAATCATTCTTCAGTCTCTCCAGGAAGAAGAAATGTGTTCTGCCCTTTTGCCTATTGTAGAAGCCTAATGACATGTATAAAGTCAGAGAATACGTGCTGGTATTTTTGTTTTCACTCCCTCCGGACGTATTCTCTACCCTTCTTTTCACTTCTCTGTGCCGCAGGAGGCCAGTTCCTGTGGCCTGCTTAATGTGAGCTCCCTTGCCTGATGTCATCGGGTCTGAGCCAGGAGAGGCACCGATGACACTGCACAGGGAAGGGGATAAGAGACAATTCAGGTTATTTCTTCTCTGCTCCCTCCTGGCGTCAGTACTGCATGTCTGGGAGGGGCTGTGTGACCCTCTGGACTGGGGCTCCCACCGGGTTTCCTCCCCTTGAGGTCTGGGTGAGTCTCGTCCAGAGATCCAATTCTCATCGGGCTCCAGGAACCTTGTTTTCCTTTTGTCCTTTGGCCGCAGCAGTGGTCACTGCCTCCTGCTTACTCTCTAGTGGTCCCTAACTAGTGTCTGGGTACCTAACTAACTCTGCCTTATTTGTTCTCTTAACCTGGCACGCACGTCTACAAGGGGTTCCTGTCCTAAAAAATCTCTTCCGGTGAGCCATCCGGATCAAATTCTCTTCCTTACTGGGACCGTGGCTAATCAGAATATCAAAGCTAATGAAAATTTAGAAATCATCTGATCTGTCCTTCTCATTTGACAGGGACAGAAATCAGGTCCCAAGAGAGAGCACCACTTGCCCGAGGTCACTCCGCCTGTGGGAAGGACGAGAAGCAGCTCCCCTGCCTCTCTAGCCAGCGCTCCTGGACCTGCATCCCAGACCCCTACTCCGTGGGAGGCTAGTTTTCTCTCTGGGGTCTGACCTTCCAAACTTTGGACAATGGCCCCTTCTGCAAGCTTTTAAGCTTGCAAGCTAAGGACATGAATGAACTGAGTCATCCCGCAGAGCTTCATTAATTTTAAGGCAATTTAAGATATCTGAGTCAGAGGTTTCAGTCATTTAGACTTTCCCAGCTGGTACTGTGCTTGCCCACACACATTTTTCTTTCAAGATCGCATCTGTGTCTAGATGTGTGGCTTTGTCCACTCTTCACTGGTGTCTGAGAGAAACGGCCTCATAGAATGATCCGTGCCGCCCTGTGCTTTTTCCATTTGCATGTGCATAGTCTCTGCGTGTCTTCTGCCTTTCATCTTCATGGAATTAGCAGTCTGCAGCTTGATCCAGACTCGATCCACCAGAGACCTGCCCAAGTCTAAATTCTATATCCAACACAATATTTTACCCAGCCTCCCGAGGAAACTCAGTTATGCCATATGGTTGACTCCACTCACTGAATAATATTTAGCAACTTGATGAACAAGGACTGAATCATATCTTAACCATCTTGGCCAAATATTGTTTTATATAGCAACAGTATTAGTAATATATATATGTTTTATTTTTTTACACTAGTACTTCCTGCTACGCCCACTGAAAATTAAGAGCTAGACCTCACTGAAAGTAGACTGCACAATAAAAGAGTTCTCGCTCATTAGTGACCTTCAATTCAATATTGCATTGTATGTATGATACATTCAGAATGTCTGCTTTTTCTTTTCCTCCAGAACAGCTGCTGGGATTGAGCAATAGTCTCCCGGGGTAACGCAGCAGGGAATCCTGGGGCATTTCCCAGACACTGAAAACAAAGGCTATGTATCCATGGGGAGGACAGGGCTCACGCTCTCTCCCTCCCACCAGGGAGAAGTCCCAAATTCTCAGGATGTGGGGAAGAACATTAGCAAGCCTCTGTGTGGGGGCCCCTCTGTGTGCGTCTAGGTGATCTTAAGAAAGTCACTTTCCTCTTTGAGCCACAGTTCAATTGTTTAATGGGGACAATAAAGAATACCCTTTATGAACTGTGACAGTATGCAGGTGCTGGGTCTGTCAGTTACAACGCGCAGGCAGTGTTCAAGCCTATAGATGGAACCCTGAGTAAGACACGAACCATGCTTTCAAGGAACGGACGAGTCAGAAATAGGAATATATGCGGAGGTCATCTCAACAAAATACAGCTTGGCTAAGATAGAGCTGTGCACACTGGAGAGACTCTTAGCTCTCCCTGAGAATTCCTGAAAGAGATGGTGCTCGAGATGAATCCTGGCAAGATTTACAGAGATGAGAAGGGTATTCCATAAAGTCAAGACCATGAGGTTCAGTTATTGGAAAATGTATTGCATTGCACAGAATGATAAAAAAAAATAAGCTGTATTTATCTCTATTAGAAAATATTAGTTACTACTACAAACATCAGTATTTTCTGCAAATCAAGAAGGGGGATTTGGGGGAGAGTCCTCACACTATGGCAGTTGCAACTCACCTCCCCCTACCCCTGTGGCAACTATTGCGCTCATCCCCATGGGAAACTGTTTGCTGTAAAACGCTGAACTCCTAGAATTAGGAGGAAAGAATCATCCTACTTTATCTAGAGTCTCCTTATCATGCAAATCCCTAAAGAAAGGAACCCACTATCTTCATTCTCAAAGAAACATGCGTTACTTTCCATGATCTAGTGATGTTTTCTATGGCAGCTGGGGTACCAATGTTTGAAAAATGAATGATTAAAAAAATTCCTCATTGGAATACAGACTGTTAGAGAGAGAAGGGACTTGAGTATCATTTAATCTCATGTCCTTACGTTACAGATGAGGCAACCGAGCTCTGGTGAGAAAAACCATCTGGACCACAGGCCCCTGATAAATTAGTGGCAGAGCAGGAGCAGATAGGAAGTTCCCTGAATGACATCAAGGCTCTTCTAAGGACTGGATGAATTCTAAAACCTCTAGCCCAAAGCAATCATGGTTCTTGTGATAGATTTGCATTCTCTTGGCGTGCATCTGTACCCAACATGGTGACAAGTGCAGAATGGAGAAGAGGAGAGAAGACTGGTCCTTGCCCTCAGAGAGCTCCTGCTCCCCTGAGAAAGTCATGTTCACTTCCTACAAACATGACAAATTAATCAGAATTCATTATAAAATCATTGTCAAATGATGCTGTGCACATCAGGAACAAAGATATTTCCTTAGCAGATTTGTCAGAAGAAGGAGGGTTTGAGATTCATTCAGCCTATGTTTATGAAATTTTCTCTCATTATAGGTTGTTGTTGTTGTTTCTCTCCCCTGGATAAGTCTTCCAGAGGAATTGCTTAGCCGACTGAGTAAGACAACCACCCTACATTGTTCCAGTTTTCTATTACAGAGGAAAAAAGCCAACCTGATACTTAATGCTGTAAAACAACCACAACGTTACTAGACCATGCTTTTGTGGGGCAGGGATTGGGAAAGATGGCATAACTGGGGCATCTCTGGGGTACTCCCTTGGGTACTGCTCTGGCGTGGAAGAGTCAAGTAGGCTTCATTCTTGTGCCTGGATCTTTGTCAAGGTTTGGTTGGAAAGCTTGGTTCCATTGGGCCCCCTCCCTCTCCAAGTAGTTTTGGGGGCCTTTCTGTGTGGTTTCTTCAGCAGAATAGTCGATTGGACTTAATGTGTGGTAGTTTAGGGCTTTAAGAGCCCAAGGAGGAAGACGCCAGTCTTCTGGAAGGCAAGACTGGGCCTGGTCATGCATGATCTCAACCATTCTCTATTGGTCTAAGTAGTCTCAGACCAGTCCATAGTCAAGGGCACAGGAATGAACCTCACCTCTCAATAAAAGGAGTATCAAAAATATGTGGCCATCTCGAACTGGCACATTTATCTTTCCACTATGTTACTTCATGTGTGTAAGAAAATCTTGGTGATTTATGGCCCAAGTAAAAATGTGATTAAAAAAAAAAAGAAAGATCTCAGATGGGAAAACAGGGCAGTGTATGAGAAGCTCCCGTCATTAAATTGTGAGTTCCTATATGAGCCACTGTGCTGAGCCCAGCATCCAGCATGGTGCTTGACACAGGGGAGGTGATCCATCAACAGTACTGAGCTAATGGCAGACATTTGTTACTATATTTCTTGTTATGTGAGTGAATTTCTCACACTAAACCTCCCAGGAAAGGTGCCAGGGGAATCTTATTGCAAAACTAGCAGTTTATTGGGTTGAAAAAGAGAACATTCAATTAAGGAGATTTTCAGAACACAATGGAATCATTTTAGTTGTGAAATGTGGACTTAAAAACTAATCATTTAGAAACATCCATAAAGTATTTGAAGACTGGATGACACCATGCAGCCCCTTTCACTCAAGCATAGACGTACAGACGCACAGATGGGTTTGGGTCAATCCCAGGTCCCTCTGCCCCACTCTGAGATCCAGGCTCTTTTCATAACGCCAGGTTTCTAAGAGAATATCACTCATGGATTGACTTATCCAGAATACAACGATAACACCCAACATGTGTCCATCACTGCCCCAGCAATATGAGTATAGAAGGAAATAAAATACGGCCCTAAGTCTCATTTCTCCCTAATCTCCATGTCTCCAGATTGGGGCATTCTTTGCCCATTCTTAGAATTCAGGAAAATGTTCTGGTGTCTCAAGGTGGATCAAGGTAGTAGAGAGGCAGGGAAGCTGAGATACTCCATTTTTAGCCATGAAGCCACCACGTCAGAGGGAAAAATCCTTGAAGGATATCAGAAGGATATCAATTCTGCCAGTGTGGGTCAATAACAACAACTTTTAGCTGCCATCCCTTCCAGTTAAACATAATAATCTCCATCCCAAACTTTGGATATATCACCCTAGAAATGCCAAGGCAGGCAACTTCTAAAATGGCTTCCAATCATCCCTGCCCGCTGGTATTCACATTCTTGTGTAATCCTCTCCTGTCATTTTGGGGTGGCCCTGGTGCCTTGCTTGTAAGGAGTAGAGTATGGCAAAGTGAGATGGGGTGTCACTTCCAAGATCAGGCTAAAAAAGGTTGTGACTTCTGTCCTCTGCTTGTCCCCTCTCTCTAGCCCTTCTCATGAGTTTGCTCTAATGAAGCAAGCTGCCGTCCTCTGAGCTACCCTATGGAGAGGCAGTGGCCCAGAACTGAGAGTAGTTTCCAGTCAACATCCATAGAAGAAATGAGACCCTCAGGCCAACAACATACAAGAGCCTGAATCCTGCCAGTAACTCCATGAGTGACCTTGGAGGCAGACGCCTTGGGGAGCTATTTGTAAAGCAGCAAGAGATAACACAAGTATACAAAGGAAGAGGAAAATTCAACGAGGTCAGCTCCGAAGCCAGTGTACTTTCTACTACACCATGCAGTTTCTGGCTAGTAAGGATCTTTCATCCAGAGGCCAGGGGAACATCTGGCCCATGGAACGATGTCCAAGCATCTTAGCTCAACGTTCATATTCCCCCATGGCCTGACAGCAGCTTTGCCTCCCTCCCTGCAGCCTCTGCCTTTGCCTCGGGCAAACCTGGCTGCTTATGCCTTCCTCCCTCCAGGACTCCGCATGGTACATTTTCCTAGACACTCTTCCATCTTGACCTGCTGATGTTCTGCTCAGACTTCAAGGCCAGTTCAAATGCTTCCCTTGCTTCGTTTCCTGGTGGGAGAAATTATTTTCCTTCTCCAGAATTTTATATATGTATATATCCCCTACTTTGTTTGAGCTAAGGACTACTCTAAAGGATGAAGGGGCACACTAAATCCCCTGTTTTTCTCTAGTTTATATTTTACAATTATAGTGTTTAGGACTGATTGTACAGTATAATTTATGTAAATCTTGCATGCCTCAACTCAATTATTAATTCGGAAGACAGAGATATGATCTTAGTCATCTCTGTGATGTTTACAGGAACAAAATCCCGGGGCACAGTAACTGCCTGTTATGGCCTAAACTATGTCCCTTCCTCCCCCCCCACCCTGCCCCGCCACCACCAAATTCATACGTTGAAGGTCAGACTCCCAATGTGACTGTATTTGCAGACAGGGCTAGTAAAGAGACATAAAGGTTAAATGAGAGCGTAAGAGTGGGACACCAGCCCAATAAGAAGAGAAAGAGGGGTGCCTGGGGGCTCAGTTGCTTAAGTGTCTGACTCTTGGTTTTGGCTCAGGTCCTGATCTCAGGGTCAAGAGGGGCTGTTCTGCATTGGACTCCGTGCTCAGCAGGGAGCCTGCTTGAGATTCTCTCTCCCTCTCTCTCAGCCCCTCCCTCCCTGTCTCGCTCTAAAATAAATAAGTAAATCCTAAAATTTTTTTTTAAAAATGAAGAAGAGAAAGAGGCATGAGGAGGGTACATACACTGAGAAAAGACCGCAAGAAGACACAGGGAAATGGTGACCCTGGTCAGGAGCAAGGTCTCAGGAGAAACCAACCCAGCCGACACCTTGATCTTGGACTTCTAGCCTCCAAAAACTATGAGAAAACAAAATTCTATTGCCGAAGCCAGCCAGTCAGTGGGATTGTGTTATGGTAGCCTGAGCAGACGAATACACTGTCTTTTGAGAAGAACTCAGCCAAGCGCCTCAGTAGCCTGAGTGGATCCCTAGTGGTGTGAAAAAGCCAGAAGCAGTGGGCTCAGCCTCGTCTGAATTTGAATTCTCTCTCTCCCCTATACTAGCCAACAAGGGCTGCTCATCCTTTTCCTTTCCCGTAAATGCAGTTAATCAAGCCTCCTTTATACTGGGATCTTGAGGAAGATAGGCAATAGTGTTTGCAAAGTGCTGGTCATAAACTAAATGCAGGAAAAATACTACTCATTTCCTTCCTTCTTCTCTTCCCTCTCCTGGGGAAAGCCCGGGTCAGTGAGAGGGACAGAGCAGACTTTTGGAGCCTGAGGCAAAAGGAAACATCACAAATTCTGATCTCTTTATTTAAAATCTGGATATATTTTTCATCTGGGATTTTTTCCCCTCGGTTTTTATTTTTTTAAATATTGCCTTGGGGCGCCTGGGTGGCACAGCGGTTGGGCGTCTGCCTTCGGCTCAGGGCGTGATCCCTGCGTTATGGGATCGAGCCCCACATCAGGCTCCTCCGCTGTGGGCCTGCTTCTTCCTCTCCCCCTCCCCCTGCTTGTGTTCCCTCTCTCACTGGCTGTCTCTATCTCTGTCAAATAAATAAAATCTTAAAAAATAAATAAATAAATAAATAAATAAAATAAATAGATAAATAAATAAATATTGCCTTAAAGTGTTATTTGTCTTGATTACTGAGGTCTTTGGTGTTCCTTTACACTTTGTACCTGAGACAAGGACTTTACTCTCCTTACGTAGTTTGGGCCCTGATTACATAACTCACAAAGAAAGCCTCCTGTAGCCTGAGCAGAAAGTTGATTCAAATTCTTTTGGGATTGTCCCTGCCTTTGAAGTAACCCCGCGCCCAGCTCCAGCAGGCCATGTGAAGGGCTCTGGGGTCTGCAGGAAGGGCTGACTCTGTCTTGTCATCTGGGCATCGGGCCTCCTGACGTACAAGAGGGTATTTTATTTTCCTCCTGAGAGGACATCAGAAGGGGCCCTGCAAGGAGGGAAGATGATGAGCTAAGTAAAGGATTTTCAAAATGTGATCTTTTGCCAATTTTACCTGAGGGATTTTAGTGAACTCTGAGAAAAGGAATGGGTCCAAGCTGGCAAGGCTTTGCCAGCTCCCGATGGAACCCAAATTGGATTTCTGGCTGGGATTCCCAGCGGCGCCTCTGGTCTTTACACCTGTCCCTGAGGTGCTGTCTCTCCTCACCAGGCTGACAGCAGCTCTAGGGGAGGCAGGGGACCTTAGTGTACCTTCAACTGTATTGTCCAGTGCTGGGTCAGGGAGGAGGACAGAAAGGAGGAGGCAGGGAGAGAAGCAGGGGGAGCAGGAGAAAGGGAAAGGGGAGGAAGAGAAATGCATCCTGACAGTACTGAGTCAGTCAGTCGTGATGGTGGTGGTGGCCCTGTGGTAAGTAAGGGCCAACTGAGCACTTCACTTCCGTCACTGAACCCTCATGACAGCGGCCGTTTTAAAGAAGCAGAAACTAAGGATTAGGAATGACCCAGAACGACCTAAGGTCGCAGAGCTCCTGAAGTTCCAGATAAGCGCACTCAGTGTCTTCTGGACCTGTTGAGGGAGGGTTGTTCGACTGAGCTCTTTCCCAGATGCTGTTTCCTCAAGTCTGTAGGGGATCAAGCCTCATGGTCACTGAGCAACCTTGCAGGCCATACAGGAAGCGGCTTACTTCCCTGTGGCAAAACCCCCTAAAAACCATATTTGTTAGCAGGCTCTTGTATCATGCAAATGGAAAGAATGGCCCCTGGGCCCTGGGGCATCACTTATATTTACAACTAGGGATTTTATTTCAGCAACCTCTCCTCCAATTTACAGAGTCAGGACCCTGCACCATCCCCCAGGCCCACACCTGCAGAAGGGCTCATTTTCTCAAGAGCTGGGTGAGTTGCTAGGAACCACCCACCCAGTGCTGAACAAGCCTCAACCTTCATGTTCTGGGACCCATGGCGAAGGGTATAACATTTCATGTTGTCTCCGGTGATAGGAAGTACACTGAGATATACTTTTAATTGCCTATATGAGAAAAAGGTATTATGAAATCGGTGATTTGCTTACATTTTGTATTTTATTAACCACAAAAGCACGTATGCATATTTGAAAGTGAATCGCATGGACAAGGGGACAAGGGCGAGACGCACCATGTGCTCCCCCCGCCCCCGGGGGGGTCAGCTGAGTGGGCTGCCCCACCTGGAGCTGAGTCCCCATTGCTGGGTCCTACTGGGCTCCAAGCCCACCTGGGGATCCAGGACTCACAAGGTGCAAGCTGCTTTTCTATTGATATCACCTTTCTGTTCAGACAGACTTTCCTCGTTTGCGAATTTATAGTTGTCGTCAAATGAAATGTTATGCAAGGACCCCCAACATATGATCCAAAAAATGGTTTTAAATTTAAGATGATATCCGGACACAGATGGAAGTAGAGAGAGAGGAAACACACAGGGAGGAAAAGCGACAAAAGGACGGAGGACAAGAAGGAGCATGGTGGGAGGCAGAGCTGGATTATGAAGTGCATGCACGCTGTGCATTCAGATGGACCGGTTTCGTGCTCATTAGCTCACAATTTCACTTCCTTGAGACTTAGTTTCTTCTCCTGGAGCTGATAATAAAACCTCCTTACGGAGCTGCTGTGAGGATTAAAGGGGACACATCTGTAGGGGGCTCTCTAAGTTGGCAAGGCTGTTGCACATATTAATTCTTAGAAACCTTCATCTGAGCGATCAGGGCCATCCAAGGCCATGTTGCTAATTGGTAAAGTGGGGCCCAAATGGGATGAAAACTCAATACACCATTGTTCAGACATTGGTCTACGGGTGAGGAGCCCGTGTTCCCCATACTGAAGTTTGGATCTTAAAAGCTGGAGGGAGACTGAGGCGGTCATCTGATTTCTCCTCTTCCCTCTCTCAGCAAAGTGTTATTATCTTCACGCCACAAAGAGAAGGAAAGGTGAGTACTCTTCAGTGCCCTACAAACTGTGGGGGGCTCCTCCTGCCACGTATGGAAACACGCACCAGATTTACCAGAACACTTCCGGCCAAGTTCGTCTGGACAGAAACCTAGCACGTGCACACAGGGACCACCTCCTGCAGGAGCAGGTCCAGACCTACTTTCACTTCTCCCTTAGCTGCTCAACAATGGGTAATAGGAGCGCAGGCCGTGGGCAAGACCCAGAAAATTCCCAGAAGCTGGAGTTCCTACCTTCCTCTTAATGTGAGTAACAGCAACAATTCTCTTCTACTCATTGCACTGGTGAGTACTCAGAACTCTTTTCCTGTGTGAGAAGAAGAGCTATAAAACCAGGTCTTGGAGCAAAATGGTTCCTACATGGCAATTTCTTTTGTATTTATACACTGGACTTTCCCCAGTTGACCATTTATCTGAAAAGAAAAACACATCCCCTACCTTGCCATGATGAAGCAAACAAACAGGAAGTCACCTTTTATTTACTCATTTTTTAAAAAATTGGGCGTGGAACCCAACTTGGGGCTTGAACTCATGACCCTGAGATCAAGACCTGAGCTGAGATCAAGTCGGACACTTAACTCACTGAGTCGCCCAAGAAGTGCCCCAAGAAGTCACCTTTTAATAGGTACTACTAGGAATCACCTTGTAAATAAACAACTGCTTTCTGAGCATGAGAGAGTAAGAAAAAAAAATTGAGAAAAGAAGTCACTGTTACGGGAATGTTTTGAATTGGCCTTTCAACCCAAAGGTTTAGAACTCTCTAGAAAGCCTGATGACAGGCAACACGATGAGTAAAACATCATAGAGTTTCAGAAGAAACTCATTGCCCTGCCCCTCCTTCCTCCCCAACACACACACACACACACACACACACACACACACACACACACACACACACAAGAGCCCTGCACAGCCATTGAGCAATAACAGGCCACCATGGAAAAAAATTAATTGGTCTATCTGGTTCCTGGTTCCTTCATCTATAAAGTGAGTTTAATAATACTCATTTTGAAGCATTGTGTAAGAACCAGAGAGAAAGAAAGTGGTACTCAAAAAGGCATAATTAAATATAACTAACATTAAAGTTAGTAATAGAGGAGATTCCAAAGTAATGGGGCAATTTATGGCACGGAACCTAGAAGCAAACCACAGGCCTCATGGCCACTGGAAACGTATCTCCCAGTTCTGACTACACTTAAACCCCAGGATCACCGTGAACCTGGCTAAATGCATCTCCAGTGGCTGCCACAGTGGATGTGTATACCTTCTCCCCTGGATCCTTTCCTTTCTCCCTACACAAAGGGAGGACAGAGACCCTTTCTAGAGTTGGCAGAATGTTTAAGGAAGGCAACAAGGGATATGAAATTGAATACAGAATAATGAAATGCTACTAATGGAACCTGAGGAGACAGTGAAGAAGTTGGAGTAAGACAGGGAACCTCTTGGAACAACTGCAGAGCAAGATGTGGGAATGGCTCCTGATTTGGTCTTGCTTACATTGGCCAGTTAAATGTTGGAAGAGTGGTTAGGGGCACTTATCTTGGCTCCTTTGACCCTCATGCTAAGACATCTGAAGATCCTCTCCGGAATATCTAGATGGCAGCTCATATATGAAGACCACAAATCCCCCCACTATTGGCCAAGCACACCCATACCTCCTTGATTTTGAACACATCATTTGAAAGCTGAGGGATCCACAAGGCCAGCTAGAACGGGGAACATGAACCTGAGCTGGAGGAGTCGAGCAAAGTGGAGTGAACACCTCAGCAGGGAGTAACTCCTGAGAACCGTGGAGACACCAAACATGGAGGAAGGCGTAACTTAAGTCTCAGGCACGGAGGTGGGTACGTGCAGTTCACAGAGCGGTGAGCAGCTGGTGGGTGTGTACCAGATGAGCGTGGGAGACGAAGTGGTTAACTTCTTGAATTCCAGCCCCATGAGTCTCAACTCCATGCTCCACGTATGGCCAAGGAAACTGCTCTGTATGCTCCCAGGGCTGCCATTCATAAAGACCTCAATGGAAATGGATTGTTCTGGAGTTGTGGAGTCCATGGTCTGCATGCACATCGGCATAAGGTGCCATTCTCTACAAATTGTCCTGGAAGTTGGTCACAGATTTTTGAGCCTGGCTATGGCTTGCTTTAAGAGCTGCTTAAGAAAGATGAACGTCATCACCTTTGTTAGATGTTGGCCTTGAACTGATACAGTCGTCTTGGGAATTCTTTTCAAAAGCCATTTATCTGATCAATAAACACAGCCCTTAGCTTAGGACCTCACACTTAGCAGGTACTTACTACTACATGCTTGCTGAATGAATGAACTTATGAGCACTGACGTAAAGGAGTGACCAGTTAAATTCATTGCAAAATGAAGAATGTTCTAGAAAGCATGCACAGCAGCCTAGTAAACTAAGGCAACTGGATTAGACCCAGTCTGGATTTAAGTGGGTGGGTTAAAATGTGCTTCTCTTCTCTAATTGCTGCGTATTTTATCATAGCTGCATTTTGCATGTAGCCATTCCTACCACTCTACATTTAACCACTTCCACACATCTTACTGATAACCATAAGCATCTTACCTATTTTATCAATTATTATTATTTGTTAAGGATTTTATCTATTTATTTGAGAGAGAGCACGAGACAGAGCATGAATGGGAGGAGGGGAGGAGGGAAATGGAGAAGCAGACTCCCCCCTGAGCAGGGAGCCAAATGCAATGCAAGGCTCAATCCCAGGACCCTGAGATCATGACCTGAGCTGAAGGTAGACGCTGAACCGACTGAGCCACCCTGGCACTCCTACATATTATTACTATTATTAATCATTGCGTGTTGGATAGCTCTGTAGATGTATATTCCAATAATAATAATAATGATAGGAATAGGAATAGTGATAATAACTATTTCTATTACATGCAAGACATTGTGCTCGTTGCTGTATACACATCTTCCATAATTTTCCTGTGTTAGGTAAAATTCATATTATAATTTCCCTTTATAATTAAGGTATTCTAAATTCATCCAAGATCATATGGCTAAATAGTGAATGAATGAAAAGTCCCACCCAGATCTTCCTACTACTTGCTTGTTTTCAATCTGACCACGATTACTGTTAATAAGCATACAAATGTTGAAGGGACCTGGAATAATTATTTAATCTATCCTGCATGGGAGTAGCTTCCAAGGACATGAATCTGGCTTTTGAGAATGAGGAGGAAGTAGCCACTGCATACTTTACATCAGAAGCAATAAATACACCATCAATCACGTAAGCATCAGTTACACACCACTATTAGTTTATAATTTTCTTGATCTCTCTGGCTATAGGGCTCTCTCTTTCCTGGGAAGCTTGCTGGAATGTTCTGGAAAGCATGCACATGACCTCCAGCCTGATTTTTCTAAAACTCCAATCAGACCCCGCCACTTCCCAGTTTAACGCCAGACTTGACGCTCTGTCTCCTCTACCAAGAAGACCATGGTCTCTCGCTGGTCTTCTGATCCCTTCCCATTCTAATTCCAACCCATTTGGCCAGCCGCAGGGCTGGCCATGGCTCCTGAACTGCCAATACTGGAGCCATTGCGAGTTAACTAGAAATTTCAGAGGATCTCATTCCTTTGCTTTTGCACATTTTTCTTTCTGCCTGAAATGTCAGCGAGGATCTCTTATCCTGTTATTTTATGGCTCATAGAATTTTTTCAAGGTCCACCAAGATAGGAAATGTATTTTTTTAAATCATTATATCTCCATACCCAGAGTCTGGCGCATAGTAGGTTTCAATAAATATTTGCTCTGGATTAATTCAAGGTAAAAAAAAAAAATCACATTTTCTGGGAAAACTCCCTGAAGTCCAGGAAAAGTTGCTCCTTCCTGTATGCTCCCCTGATATATTCTAATTGCCACATTGTTATGCAATAAAATGATGCATTTCCATGCCTTTCTCTGGGGCTAGACTCTGAGCTCCTGGGTGGCAGAGACCAAACCTTACTCATACTTGGGTCCTTAACAACCAGCACAGGGCCTGGCTTATAGTAAGCCTGCATAGATTTCCTGGAATTGAAAATGTAATTCTAAAGCAATCACGTGAGCTGAGCAGGGCGGGTGTTTTGCTTCTCATTTTACAGTTGAAGAAACAGGGACCCAGGGAGGAAAGCAGTCTTGACTCAATTTTTATTTGAAACCAGAGGCCCAGACAAGGCTGGGACAACGCCTTGCAACCCCTGGTTATAAAGCCCTCTTGGTGGCCAAGGAACAGAGGAGGCCAGTGTCTTCCCGACCCATCTGCCGAGGCTACCTCAGGTCTGCTCCTGAGACGGGTACAAACACTGGAGTGTCTTCAGGGTACAGAACTGGATTAAAGGACTCTGCTTAGCAGTCATGGCGATAGTCTGGGGGAACTCATGAATTCCCCTGGGGCCAGGGACAGCATCCTAGGCAGGTTTTCAAGCACTAAGATGGTGAGACGTGCCAGGACCCAGGAGGCCACTTCTTGACCTTCTTTTCAAACTCTGGCCCTATGGTGGCCTTCTCGTATAGTTGTCAGTGTCCTCCTCTTTGGCCAACTTCCCAGGAACTTCTTATCACTAGAGTAACTTAGTTGTGCATAATTATAAACAGGTTCCCTTTCTACTCAAAACAGTCCTACTGTGGACAATAAATTGTATGGTCCCCTTTCCCTCCGGTATTAGAATATATTCATACCTCCAGATAGAACCTCAGGGGGCTCCAAGAGTCTTTTAAATTCACATTTCCCAGTCCTTTGCTTTTTATTTTTTAATTTTTTTTAGACGTTCATCCTCAAACCAGATTGATTCTGGTTTACCAAGATACACTAGGTTAAGGCCTTGAGTCCCAAGCCTCTGAAGCAGTTCAAGCCCTTTGCCTGGTGTGCCTCTGCCCAAGCCAGAGGACTGGAGCCTCCCTAGAAAGTTGAGAAAAATTGGCAGGGACCGGCGGGCGGTGAAACTGCACCTGATTCTCAATGTCCAGTGAGTTTGCTGTGCTTGTGTGTTCGGGGCCCGGGGGCGGGAGTGGCTAACCTAAGGAGCCAAGAGCACTTGGATGCGTGCGTGCAGGTGTTTGTTTCACTGGGCCCCCAACCCGAGAGGGGAAGAATTAGTGATTAGATTTGGTCTGAGTCAAAAGGCGTCTTCAAGCAGAAAACACTCAAAGCCCCAGTGATGGAGAGTCCAGGGTAGGGAGGTGGTTAACAGGAGGGTGACACCAACCCAAGGCAAGTCATTGTTTTCTTTTTAAATGGGGACTAGGGTGTTGGGGAAAGGTAATGAAACTAATTTTTGAAACTGCATGCAGCACCACTAATGCAAGGGATCACCCACAGGGAAGAGCTCCCGGCTCAGAGCAGCATCTGAAGCGCGGGGGCCTGATGCTGTCAGGATGCCCCGCTTTCCGTGGGGGGGGGGGGGGGGGGAAGCGCCGGGCGACTCCTGCACAGCCGCTGGCTGGCGGCGGGGCGCGCAGTCCGAGGCCTGCGGCGGCGCCGCCACCGTCCCTCCCGGGTGCGGGTGCGCTCTCTCCCAGCCCCGGGCGGCGGAAGGATATCGCACTGTGGCCGAGCCGAAGAGCCGCGAGGCCGGCGCCCGCGCCCGCGCC